>NW_024424119.1:39505072-39732089 GCF_017311325.1 Ursus maritimus
GGGGGGGGGGGGGGCGTGGAATTTCCTTGCTCAGCGGGAAGCCTGCTTCCTCCCTCTGCCTGCTGCTCCCCACTGCTTGTGCATGCTCTCTCACTGACAATAAAATCCTTAAAAAAATACAATATTTTTCTAAAAACAGTCTTACTATATGCCTACAGGAACCCACTTTTTTTTTTTTTTCAGTTTTTCATCTATTGATTTATTTAAGTAACCTCTACACCCAATGTAGAGCTGGAACTCAAGACCCTGAGATCAATCAAGAATCACAGCCCCTTTTGAAAGAGCCAGCCAGGCGCCATAACAAGAAATCTACTTTAAAAAAAAAAAGCAGGTGGGGTGCCTGAGTGGCTCAATCAGTTAAGCATCTGCCTTCAGCTCAGTTCATAATCTCAGGGTCCTGGCTGAGATCCAGACCTGTGTGGGGCTCCCTGCTCAGCGGGGAGTCTGCTTCTCCCTCTCCCACTGCCCCTCCCCCACTGTTCAGGGTGTTCTCTTTGCTCTCTCTCTCAAATAAGATCTTTTAAAAAATTAAAAATTTAAATTAAAAAAAATAGGTAAAAGGGGCACCTGGTTAAGCAGCCAACTCTTTGTTTCAACTGAGGGCATGATCTTAGGATGCTGAGATCAAGTCCCCTCAGGCTCTGTGCTCAGAGCCAGTCTGCTTAAGACTTTCTCCCTCAGTCCCTTCCCCCCATGCCCTTTCTCCCTCCCCATCTCTCTCTTTTTAAAAATAAATAAATAAATCTTTTTTTTTTTTTTTTAAGATTTTGTTTATGTGAGAGAGAGAATGAGAGAGACCGTGAAAGGGGGAGCAGAGGGAGAGGCAGACTCCCTGCTGAACAGGAAGCCCGATGCGGGGCTCAATCCCAGGACCCCGGGACCACGACCCCAGCCAAAGGCGCTGCTCAACCAACTGAGCCACTCAGGTGCCCCAATAAATAAATAGTTTTTAAAAACAGGTAAAAATAGACATTCACGAAAGATAAGTAAATAGCTAAAAACACACAAAAGGGTAGAAATACACGAGAAGGTAAGCACCACCACCAGTCATAAAGTCAATGCAAATTAAAACTATAATGAGATAATGTTAGCAATTCTGGTTATACCCACGAGAATGGATAAAAGTGAAGATTGGCGATACGCACATGTAAACAAGGATGTGGGCAACCTAAACTCCAATACAAACCTAGTTACAGTATACAGTGGTACAACATTTAACAAAATAGTTTGACAGTTTCTTACAAATTTAAACATACACATTATCAAATTCTACTCCTAGGTATGGTATAGAATGAAACATATATCTACCCAAAGACATAAACAAATGCTTATAGCAGCTTTATTCATAATAGTCCAAATCTGGAAAGAATCCAAACATCTACCAACATGAGAATAGGTTTTCAAATATTATAATACATTCACATAATGGAATACTCTCAGAAATAAAAATAATGAACTACTGCTACATGTAACATGGCTGAATCTAAAAATCATTTTGCTGAGGGGCGCCTGGCTGGCTCAGTCCATCGGTTAAGGGACCAGTTGAGCAACTGACTCTTGGTTTCGGCTCAGGTGGTGATCCAAGGGTCATGAGACAGTGCGGAGTATGCTTAGGACTCTTTCTCCCTCTCCCTCCTGCCCTCCCCCGCCAAAATAAATAAATAAACCTATAAACAAACAAACAATCATTTTGCTGAGTAAAAGAAGCCAGAAATCAAAGACCTTACACTGTATATATGATGTGCAAATATTTTATTCCATTTATATTAAGTTCAGAAACAGGAAAAAAATAATCTATGATAATAGAAATCAAAACACATGCCTAGAATAAGTCTGGAAAAAGACAACAAAGAATATTTTTCAGTGATGTTCTAGTGCCTTGACTGGGGAGTAGGAAACACCGGAGGATACATTTGTTAAAATTTATTGCGATGTACCCTTGAGAACTATGCATTTCACTCTATGTAAATTACAGCCCAATCCAAAAAAAAAAAAATTCCAGCAAAAGCCTCCTATATTTTGTATAGCTCTAGTACAGCAGCAGGCAAGCTTTTTCTGAAAAGGGCCAGAAAGTAAATATTTTAGGCTTTGTGGTCATATGATCACTGCTACAACTATTCAACTCCACCATTCTATTGTGAAAGTCACCAGACAGTATGGAATTAGCAAGGCCGTGTTCCAACAAAAACTATTTACAAAACAGGTGGCAAGCTGGATTTGGTCCACAAGCTGTCCTTTGCTAAGCTCTGGTCAAGCAAATAAAAAATTGATCTTCAAAATCAATTTAAATATGCTATATTGTTCTTTCCTTTATATTGACAGGCATGATAATTATTAGAAGCCAATTTCAGTCCACTAAACATCAGTTTTTCTATTCTCATCATTTAAAATAGGAAGACTACCCAGAAAACATATGGAGTATCATCATTTTAAAAAATCATGTTTTAGGGCCACCTGGGTAGCTGTTGGTTAAGTGGCAGATTCCTGATTTTGGCTCAGGTCCTGATCTCAGGGTCCTCAGACTGAGCAGCATCAGGCTCCAGGCTCACCAGGGAGTCTGCTTCTCTCCCTCTTCCTCTCCCTCTCCCCCTTCCCCAGCTCATGAGAGAGTGAGAAGGGGGGATGGATGGAGGGAGGGAGGGAGAGAGAGAGAGAGAGAGATAGAAATAGAGAATAAGCTGGGGAAAGGGCAGAGGGAGAGGGAGAAGCAGACTCACTGCTGAGTGGGGAGCCCAACAGGGGGCTCAATCCCAGGACCCTGATCATGACCTAAGCCAAAATCGGACTCAACGGCCTGAGCCACCCAGGTGCCCAAAAATCATTTGTTTTAATAGCTACTATAGTACTTTAGAAACATAACCACAAATATGGGAAATATTTGAGTTTCAGATAAACTAGTTAGTAAATAAATTATAAGTTGGAAATTTGAAATACACTTAGGTACACACACAAAAAGCTATGGCACCCACAACGCCAACAGTTTGATTTATCTGGTATAATAAAGTTCTTGACACATGTTCATTATCAGTCATCTCTAAAAACAATTTAGCTTTNNNNTTTCCCTAAAATAAAGGATTTCATATTTAAGGGCATTTTTAATTCTTTAAAAATGAAATTCTTATTATTTTTCTGAATCCGGAAAAGCAACTTATGGAGCATAAACTGAAATCCACTCTTGCCACTGGCTGAAACTCTTTGTTGTATCATCATATTCAGAGAGTAACAGAGGAAGGTAAGTAACTGACATTCTTGAAGGACTTATTTAAATTTGCTAATTTTGGTTTACACAATCTAGATGAATTATGAGCCTTATTAGCCTATTCCCTGTAACTAAACTCCCTGGATGGGATCCAAGAAAGAAGCAGAACAATCTTAGGAGAAATTCTCCATTTAATGAGTAATTTTACAGACATTTCCAGTATATAAGTCTATAAAAATACAGACTGCCTAGTGAAACAACTAAATCAGCTTATCTTTTCTTCAGAATGGAAAAAAATAGAAAAGAAAAATCTGATCTTTTGTTTTCAAAGCGTTTGCTGCTAAACAGGTAGTCAGAAATCCAAATCATGTATTCAAATCTGGTTGCCGTGCCTAATCTTTTTCTTTTGCTTATCATTAAGATATTTTCCCCATAATAAAAAAGGCATAACAGCCCCTCAAGTATAATTTCTCAACTCAAAAATGGTAAATTTTTTAAAGTCTCATGTATTCATTTTTGCCAGATAAACTCTAAAACCAAACATTCACTTTACATATCCTTATCTTTAAGATATTTTCCCCATAATAAAAAAGGCATAACAGCCCCTCAAGTATAATTTCTCAACTCAAAAATGGTAAATTTTTTAAAGTCTCATGTATTCATTTTTGCCAGATAAACTCTAAAACCAAACATTCACTTTACATATCCTTATCTTTAAGATATTTTCCCCATAATAAAAAAGGCATAACAGCCCCTCAAGTATAATTTCTCAACTCAAAAATGGTAAATTTTTTAAAGTCTCATGTATTCATTTTTGCCAGATAAACTCTAAAACCAAACATTCACTTTACATATCCTTCCCCTCAGAGGTACCTACAGAGACACCTAAAGGGATCCTAGATATAAGCCTGCAGTTTCTAATCTCTTAGTGTCATTCCCAAAAGAGAAAGCGACTCAAGTATCTGTGAAGAAGAAAAACAAGAAAAAGAAAAGCATATTTCACCAAAGAGTTTCCTCCATTTATTTTCAATTCATAAATTATGTTCAAAGTTTGCCAAAGCAAGCTAACTCCACCCAACTTCAAAAGACAGTAAAAGCAGTAGTTCCCTATCGTGTTAATCTCAGAATCCTATTGTTAGTTTCATATGCTATTGTGCTTATTTTTTTCAAGGTATTTTAAGAATATGAGCACCACCGCTAGATCCAGTAACTACAAATGTAGAAGTGATGAAATTGCTAGCAAGAAGAGATGATGAAGAGATGAAGAGGACAGAAAGTGGTGAAACAACTTTACATAAAATACATATAATATAAATATGAATTATTTATTTTTGTTTTCTATAGTAATCCAAACTGTAAGTGGCCTCTAGAACTAGATTCTCAATTCAGGTATATCAAATACCAAATTGCTAAAGGAAACCTTAAAACACCCATTTATATTTTAAAAGCCTCATATTGGTGAACATTGTTTACTCGATTTACATTTTATTTTTTATTTTTTTTAAAGATTTTATTTATTTATGTGACAGAGAGACAGCCAGCAAGAGAGGGAACACAAGCAGGGGGAGTAGGAGAGGAAGAAGCAGGCTCCCAGCGGAGGAGCCCGATGTGGGACTCGCTCCCGGCACGCCGGGATCACGCCCCGAGCCAAAGGCAGACGCTTAACCGCTGTGCCACCCAGGCGCCCCTCGATTTACATTTTAGAATTCAATAAATGAGAAAACCGGTAAAACTAATGTGACTTAACTTAGAAGAGTTATTACTGTAAAATATTAATTATCCAGCTCTCCTGTTCACTTTCTAGACAGAACCCTTAGTACTGGCAGCTAGTTATATTAAAAAAAAAAAAAAAAAAAGTCAGGCTTTGGAACCAGGAAGATACGGGTTTGAACTCTGGTGCATCACACCTTGAAAACAAACTTTCTGAACCTATTTTTACATCTCTAAAATGGGAATTTATTAATACCTACCTTGAAGGACTGTTATAATTAATGAAATATGTGTAAAGCAGCTGGCACATACTAGGAATCGAAGAAACTTTAGCTGCTATTATTATTTTATTACTCATAAACACATCCAAGAGACAACATAAGAACAAACATGATAGGGAAATACAGCTACATTTAACTGCTAAAACAAATCAAACAAACTCTGATAGTTCAAGTAAAACTTTGCGCTTAACTTTTTGTTCTCATTTTAGATATACAAGATAATATCGTAGCCCCTCTTTACAAATACGTAATATCCAAAATCAGCTACCAGTCCACTTATTTTGGAGCTAAATAAAAATGAAAGATACTATTACACAGTAAAACAGATAATTTTATGAACAGGTGAGATGATATCACCACTAGGGGGAAAAATGCTGAAACCAAGATTTAAAAAAGCTTAAGAAAGGATAGTAAAAGAGTCCTACCTTTAAACCGACTGCTATAAGATCTGTAACAACACTGTATGGAAAAAGTAAAAAGAGAAAATGGAAAACAAAGTTAGAGAACAAGTTTTTAAAAGACAGAGATAACAAGATTAAAGGAAAAAAGGAAAAGCATTATAATAATAAAAATTAATAAAAATAAGAATGTGATGAGTTGTGAAATGTTAATACAAAGAAAAGTGATGGGACAGTCTACCAACAGCAGAGTGTAAAAGCACAGCTTTAACTACAATGTCAGAAACAAATAGTAAATCAAATTCTTCTGGTATTTATTAAAGTATAGTTGTGTTTCAATAAAAGGAATAATATGTGTTTATCCATTTACCTCTATTTAACAAATCCAAATCAAAACTTAAGATCGCCAAAGCTCATTCTTTTAAATCACTGGTCTGAATGAAACAAAACTAGTGAGTGGCTTTTACAGAAACAGAAGGTATCTTGCAAATTTGCACCTACCACCTGAAAAAGCTCACCAAAATACAGCTAAGACAGTGTCTCAGAACTAAAATAAATGCAAATATCAAATTTCAGACATGAAAATTTTCAAAGATCCGCTTTAAAAAAAAACACCACATCAAAACTGTTTAAGAATAAATTATCTCAGGAGGAAATGAACACACACGCACGCGCACACACACACACACACACACAAGATAGTTGGGATTTGAGGAAGAACTAGAAAGATATATTGACTGGTGGTTTGTTGTTTCTTTTTTAACTATCCAAAATAATGAAAAAGGACCTTTTCAGGCTGTGGGAAAATGCAGAAAGTTAATTAGCCTTCTGAAAGCAAATATTCACTGTGTTCAAAACCACATCCCTTAACCCCAAGGTGTAAAAACTCCTATAAAGTTCTCTCAAACAAAAATCCATCTTTTCTCACCCCAAAGAACCCATCTTCAATTACAGTTTGCCTCCATACCTCCTAAAAGAAAGCTCCAACTAAATTCTATATATTGTTAATAACCTATAATGCCATTACTTAATAAAAGTAAACAGATTTATGAATCTGGATTGTTCAGTGATGCAAATTTAATTGTTTTAAACAACCACCATGTAGATTTTTAATTTTCCTTATAGATTTCTGAAACTTGAAATTCATTTGTCTGAAATTTAAATGTGACAAATAACTGTGCATGGAAAATAAGATTGTATAGGTCTTGAACTTACCTTCCAGAATGTCTTACTGCCCCACATATATAAACCAATAAACTCATTCTTAGCTCTAAAACAACATATAGGGTGAAGAGAGAGTTATTAAACTATCCAAAAGAGTAAGTTTGCACTTCTCAGTTACCCAAGAGTTTAACAGCCAAGATGTTTAACTCGAGTCCTTTGTCATCACTATAAATTTTCCAATACAAAAAGCTAGCCTAGCTCAAGTCAAACCGTCTAACGACAACGCACTACGCACAGTGAGACACTAATTTCACAGCCTTCCTGAACTGAAATGTTGGCATAATCACACAAATTACAACAGCAAAACTTTGCACACACATAAAGTGTAACTGAATAAGGTGATGTGAAATGAGTTTTCAACGTTCTCAGAAAAGTTTCAATTAAACAATAAAAAAGGCTTCAATTTAAATTAATATAAAATACAGAACATCACAACCATCAATGAAATCTAAAACCGCACTGTCTAAAGTCTGTAGCAGTGTGCAATTAGCATTCAAATGAGTTAATCCAAATATCATACAGACTTAATGTTATGAAAGCAGATAAATGAAGTCTAACGAAGGCAAAAATTGTTGGAAGATTCCATTGTCTTTACACAGCATGGCAACAATCATCAACTATATGGTAACATGAACAAGGCTTCTACTGTTTACTCGAGTTCCACATATTCTACAACCAGGGGGTTCACAGATATGTTGTCCTCAAAAGCAAGTAAAAGGCCAAACAAAAACTCAAATATATAATGGGAATGAATACGTGGATTTGCAAGCTCTAACAGAGCTGGAGATATTTTTAAAATCTTGATACACATATGCTACAATTAGTCCACGAAGATCCTAATCTAGTCGTTTCTTTAAATATTAAATTATCTGTCCGGTCCCACACCATATCCCTGGGTTCTCAGAGAAATATATCAGTGATTCCAAATCTTTTTATTTTGGCCACGGACCTCATTAACTTTTAGAGCCTCTGAACGCTCCCGAAAATTGCAGAAATGAACGAAGTTTCTTTCGGGGGGCTGCGGGGGCAGGAGTCCATGGTCACCAGGTCCAGACGCCCGGGATACAGAGGTCGTTAGCACAGCTCACTGCCCAAGTCCGGAGACCTCGGCGGGTCCCCCGGCACGTCGACACTCCGCGGGGGGGCCTGGCTTCGGGACCAGGTCGCCGCCCAGACGTGCCCCGACGCGTGCACTGGCCGTCCTCCTCTCCGCGGCCACTCGCCTCCCGGCCAGGGGAAGCTCCAGCGCTCGCCCCACCTCACCGGTAAACAGCAACTCCCCAAGCGAGAGGACGCCCGCCCCGAGCGCCGCCTCCGCCTCCCCCAGCGCAGCGCACCATTTTCTGAGAGGAAGTGTCGGCAGGCCGGGCCGGGCTCCCCGGACTCTGCGCGCGGAGGGCGGACCCCGGCGCCCGGCGGCTGCACCCGGCTTTCCTCGGCTTCCGGGTGTGAAGATGTGAAGGGGCGGACATTACGGGGGCGCACCAGGGGGGGAGAAGAGGCGGCGGCGAACCGCCCCTCCGCGATTCGGGGCGTCCGGAAACCCCGCCGTCGGACTCGGCCGGGGTCGCTCCTCCGGCCGCCGGCGCCGCGCCCGGCTCCCCGGCCCCGGCGCGTCCGGCCGAGAGCCGAAAGGAAGCGGGGCAAACGCAGCCCCGCACAGTCGCTGCGCCTTCGAGTACTTACCCATCCATGGCCCAGACGGAGGAGCGCACGGTGCGGGGACTGACGGGCTCACCGCGAGCGGAGGGCGGAGGCGGCGGCAGCTGGGCGGCTCCGGGGACGGGCAAGCGGCGGCTCTCCGGAGCCCCGCCGGGTGAGAGGTGGAGGAGAGTGGGAAACAGGGGCGGAGACCAGGGACGCTCCCGCCACCGCCGCGCCCCCGCCTTCCCCACCCCGCAAGCGCGTCCCCGCCTCGCCTCACCCCGCCCCCTAGGGTCGACGCCCTCCCTCCGCCCCGCCCCTAGCCGGCCTCCCGCTCGGCTCCAGGGCGCCCTCTTCCTGCCGTCGCCCGAAGACTCCGCCTCCCGGCCTCTCTTTCCAGCGCACGCGCGCGCCTCGCCCCCACCTCCCTCCTGCGTTCACGGGAGCGCGCTCCTTGTGCTTCCCTCTTTGCCCCCCCTCCCGCCCACTCGCGGACCCCGCCGGCCTTCCGGCGACTTTGCCCGGGACTGCCGGGCTCAGACACCTCCGTCTCCCCGCGGGAAGAGCGTTGGAGACCCGGCTCTGGAGTGTAGGTAGGAGTGTCTCGCCAGGACACCAGAACCTCGGCGGCTTAGTGGGCGAGGCTGGCGGTGGCTGGACCCCAAGCACGGAGGCCCGGCGCGGGCCGTAGTCTTCGAAGCCCCCCGGGCCCTGCAACCGGAGGAAGCCCGGGCTCGGGACCCGGGCCGGCGGGAAGTGCCGCCGGTGCGGGGCCCGCGTGTCGTCCCCCGGGTCCTGGGAGTCGACTGCTGGGAGTCGACAGGTGTGGTTGAGGTTAAAATGAATGAGGTGAATGAAAGAGACTGCCGGAACTTGAGAACCTCTCAGTTGTGTACAGTTTTAGTCTGAGTGCTTTTCGACCCGACAGTCTGGGTTTGAATTTATATGAAACATTCGTTGCACAATACCGAATGGCCACTATGTTGCCAGCGTTTTATGGAGTTTTTCATATCCTTCCATGTAAAGAACAAACGTATCATCTGAGAGAGTGATTATTCCCCTTTTTTCAGATGAAAATGTAGATACTAACGGAGTGATTCTCCCACAATTTCACAGCCAGGGGAGCCCCTTCCTCTTCTCTGAGCAAAATTATGTATATAATTAGTGGCAACTCGCTTGTTTGCCCTTTTATATTATGTCTAGTTCTGAAATTCAGTGATTTTTCAATTCACAGATCATCAAAACTTAAGCCACTAAACGCTGCCCTAGACTAAATTCCTAACCTGACTGGAAAGAGAGGACTGTTCCTCCTCAGCCTCATTTGAGAAGCAAGTAACAAGACGCCTCAGTCATCATCTATCCTTGCTAGTATATCCTGCTTTTAAATAAGTAGGCGCTACTAAAACGACTTAAACTGTCGATTCATCCATCATTAAGTCATTATTTATTGAGTGTTCAGGGATAACCAAGAAAAACCTGTTCAAGCCTTCATGGTTGAATGGATTCCTCGATCGCTTTATTATTTATTGGCAAAAACAGTTTTCAGATAGCTCAGGTCTGGGGGGACCCTATTTTTAAAGAACTGTGTCTAACTTCAATCCCTTTCCAAAAGATGAAATATATTTTGTATGTTAAGTCCAAGTATTAAGTTGCAGTTTTTAACATTGCCACCCCACATTGCCAGATGGATGTTAAAAATATGAGCAAGCCCTTGATGGAATCTTGATATTGTTGTTTTGGGGATATAGTCTGTTGATTACATTTCCTTAAATTTTTTTTTTTTTAGCTATACAAGTAACATAAACGTACATGATCCTTTTGGAAAATTGAAATAGTATGAAATATTAAACACCTAAGATTATATTTCTTCACAACCTACTCCCTACCCATGATAACCAGTCCAACAGTTCCGTGAGCATGCTTCTAGACCCTCACCATTTTTTATTTACTCTTTTTACTTAAAAATTCCAGAGATTTTTTTTCGTATCAGTACTTTTCATCTACTTAATTCAGTTTTTTTACATTTCTTTCATTTTCTCTTTGTAAGTACATTTTTTCTTTTCAAATTTTTATTTAAATTCTAGTTAATATACAGTGCAATATTGGTTTCAGCAGTAGAATTCAGTGGTTCATCACTTACACAAAACCCAGTGCTAATCATAACAAGTGCCCTCCTTAATACCCATTCTCCATCTGTCCCATCCCCCACCCACCTCCATCCATCAACCCTCAATTTGTTCTCCATCCTTAAGAGTCTCTTATGGTTTGTTTCCCTCCCTGTTTTTCCCCCTCCCATATGTTCATCTGTTTGTTTTTTAAATTCCACATATGAGTGAAATCATATGGTATTTGTCTTTCTCTATCTGATTTATTTTGCTTAGCATAATACACTCTAGCTCCACCCACGTTGTTGCAACTTAATTCATTTTAATACTGCATAGTATATCATAATTTCACATACCGTAATTTATTTAACCTTTTCCAAAATAGTGCAAATTTACATTGTTTCTAATTATTCAAAATAACAATATTGCAGAGAACATCATGTATGTGTGAGCATCTTTGCACACATGTTTATTTCTAAGGAATAGATTCCTAGAAGTAGAATTGCAGAACAAAGGGTATAAGCATTTTCAAGTTTGATTAATATTGCCAAAATGATTCCAAAAAGGCTGTACTAATTTACATTTTCTTTATTTAAAGAACAAAAAGTAGTCTTTCTCTTGGCCCCATGCCTTAAGATAGTTGACAAATTTCAGTAGTAAAAAATAAATGTGAAGTCAATCTGAAACTCACTGTCCATATTACTAACTCTGAAAAGTCTCCAAGATACTGTACCTGACTAAAATGAAAAAAACTGTATGGCATTTCCTAAATACTTAACATCCCATTTTACAAAGAAGCCTAGATAGAAGAAAACAGCTCACAACAGAAAGCAAGATAAAACCCTTCTGTTTCCATTGCCTCTTGGTCGTAAGTTCAAGAGACTGTTCATTGATTAAGCTCCCTAGATTTGTGAGTCCCTCTGATTCAAAACAGTGGACAGAATGGAATTTAGGTCTTCTAGGACCACTTTTAGAATCCTAGCTATTCCCATAGTCCGTATGGCATGGGAAAACCGTGGCCTTCTATAAACTTAACAAAAGTTTCTGCATTTCCAGAATGATGGAATAGCTTGTCATGAGAACTTTATGTTCTGTATAGTTGCTTTTTGATGGTGAAGAGAATAACCTGTTCTCGTTTTGCTAAATCTGTTCTTTTGAAAAGTAAGCAGTTACAATAACTTAATTTATAGATTTTCTAAGATTTTACTTCTTTGCGTTTTTGTTCTAATTTGTCTAAGAAATTCCCCTGAAACACCTTCATTGAGAAGAGACCTACACACACACCCACTATTATGGTTTGGACAAAATGTAACCTTGGAACATTTGCTTTCAGGCATTCCAGTATGTAGTGATAATTAACATTTAACTGATATTACCCTATTCATTTATAGGGAAGGCTTCTTAAGACATACATGTGATACAAAGATACCAATATAGGTCAGAAATAAGATCAGCTATGAGGTGAATCTGGAAGGTGGACATTTTAATATTTTATCCCATGATAAAGACAAAAATTATAATCATTAACATGTATTCCTTAAAATAGAAACATCTGAAATTGTACTGAGGGAAAAAAGCTAAACTTACAAGGTTACATATTGTATGATTCCATTCATGTGTAATATTCTCAAAATGAAAAAATTATAGAGATGGAGAACAGATTAGTGGTTGCCAGGGGTTAGGAACAGGGTGGGAGAATATAGAAAGACAAGAAGATGGATGTGACTATAACAGAGTAGCAAGAGGATGTTTGTGGTGATAGAACAGTTTTGTATCTTTATTATGGGACTGGTTATACAAGTCTACACCTGATAAAATTGCATAGAATTTTGGATACACACAACTGCATATAAAATTGGCAAAATCTGAATAAGATTTGTGGGAGTTACTGATGTCAATTTCCTGATTTTGTTATAGATAAGATGTTACCATTGGAAGAAACTGGGTGAGAGTACACAGGATCTCTTTGTACTGCCTTTAAACTTAATATGACTCTATAATTATTTCAAAATAAAAGAAATCTTGTGGAATGTTCCCTTAACACTTGTTATTTGTTCAGTAGTTAAGCAAAGCAAACTTCAAAGGCTTAAGAAAAATGTGTGGGAGTATAATTCATATTTTTCAGGCTACATCACCTTGGTAGTCAAATTGGGTTATAATAGCTTACATACACTGAGTCTGACAGACTGACCGATCTGTTGAATTGTGAGCCTTACTCTGAAGTCCTTCCTAGGGTGCCTGGGTGGCTCAGTCGGTTAAGCATCTGCCTTCGGCTCAGGTCGTGATCTCAGGGTCCTGGGATCGAGTCCCACGTCGGGCTCCCTGTGCTTTTTCCTCTCCCTCTGCCATTACCCCTGCTCATGCACGCTCTCTCTCTCAAAGTCTTTAAAAAAGTAATAAAGTCCTTCCTAACTATCTGAGGAGAAGGCTTGGAAGTGTCTCCTCCTGACTTCTCCACCACTATAAGTCATTTCCATTTTCCTCAACCTGTGCCTGGCCCTGACATAATCATCTTCACGTGAAGGTCCTAACATGACCAATGCCTGGTTCAGAGGACTCCAATGTTTGCATGGAAAGTGCTGTCGCCTATCACTGTCCTATAGTAGGACCTGTCAGCCCATGTCAAAGTAGCACTGAATTTTCCAGAGCACTTTTCTGAAAAGGGGAGAATTCCTTTTCCCTTTTTGTCATACTGTATCACTGAGATCCCCATTGTCCGTCAAAGTTTTTTAATAAAACAGTACTTTCCATTTTTATTCACAGAAAATCCTTTAGGATTTAGACATGGGTTTGTGGAGCTAGGCTAGAGAACCATCTGAGTGATAATCACTACAGTGTTTCAAGTGTCATCATTCCCTTAACACTGGCATTTTGTCCTTAAAACTGGTGCACACCACTCTCTACCCTGAAGGTGGGTTCTTAACCTAGGAGATTCCTTGACCCACTTAGAAGTAGATCTCTTGGAAACAGAGGTCGGCACACCTCTTCAAATATACTTAAGAATATTTGCTCCTGTTTATTTTCAAGCTGAGACCCCTACTCTCACAAAAAGAGTTCCATGCACTGAATTAAATTATCAAAGAACTAGAAAAAGGACACTCTTAGAGTTAAGTAGAAGAATACCTCTGCCTACGTAATAAAATGAACAGTAGTGTGTCATGGTTAAGAATGTGATCTACAGCCTGATTGCCTCGTTTAGAATCTTAAATCTTCATGAAGTCTGTGTAGCATTGCATTGCACTGGCCCAGCTCCTCATGGAGCAGAATTTCCCAGCCGCTGCCATCCACTGTGGGATGCTCCAGTAGGAGAAGCTTTCTCAGTACCAGCAGTTTAAAGATTTCAGTGATGAATTCTTGTGGTTACCAACACATTCAGCTGAGGCATTGACATTAAGCTGGTGAACATTGCTTTTAACAATGGCTTGCCTGAAGATTCCAACACCTGCCTCCGTTATGTGGTCAGAGCAGGCCACGTTGGCACCACGGTCTTGGCCATCATGTTTGTGTCAGATGAAAATGAATCTCAATGATGTGCAGGATCACTTTGAGATCAGTATTAGTGAGCTGCCTGTTGTGATAGACATCATCAGACATTGAACAGACCCAGTACAGGACTAGCCCACCCATTCTGGAACGTGTCAGTCTGTCCCTCTTCAAGAGACAACGCCAGGTATGGGGGTGAAGGAGACACTACTGTCACCTATCCCCAAACCCCGCCCCATGGCTTCCCTCCTTTGCATTACCACCACTCCTAAACTCCCATTTCCTGACTTGTGTGTTAAGTTTTTAACAGTTTATAGACCAGCACTTGATAGAAGTGTGAACTGGGATAAGTTACTTAACCTCCCTATGCTTCAGCTTCTTAAACTGTAAAGAAGGGATAATGATAGTACTTAAAGCTTTTTGGGAAGGTTTAAATTAAAACAAGTACCTAAAATGATGTTTGGCATATGGTAATGTTCAGTTTGTTTACAGTTATTAATAATTATTACTTTGCATTACTATTATGAACTTAAAAAGCAACAGAATTCCTGGAGAATGTAATCTGAGAATCATTTATTTATCATTTTATCATTTAGTGTGAACAGTGAAATGGTGCTGGTCTCTAAACTGTGACTAGTCCCTAACAAAAGAATGGGATGAGAAAAAGTGTCTGCGAATTCATAGGAATTTGACAGAGAAATGTTATTTCTGTTGAATCTAATGATTTAAAAAATTAGATTAATATTCTTTGTTTTTTATTTCAATTTTTAATTATTTTTATTATGGTTTTACAAAAGTATTACTCCACAAAGGATTGGAAATTTTTTGAAAAAAATGGTCCTTCACCACAATTTTAAAAGCACTGGTCTACTATTTCTCAGATATATGGACCCCATTTTTTTAATTTCAGTGTTTTATTTTCTTATTTTACAAGTAATATATGAATATGCTGTCTATTTGAGTGTTGTTTTGTTTTTTAACTTTTACTGTGGGAAATTTCAAACATAAAAATAAATGGAAGAAGTTTAATGACCCCCAACTACCAATTGCTGATAATTTTAAATCATTGATAATTTAAAAATTATCAGTGTAGATCAGTAATTCTCAAACTTTAAAGATTTTTTTTTAAAGATTTTATTTATTTGTTTGACAGAGAGCATGCGAGCACAAGCAGGGAGAGCAGCAGAGTCAAGCAGGTTTCCTGCCGAGCAAGGAGCCAAATCCGGGACTGGATCCTAGAACCCCGGGATCATGACCTGAGCTGAAGGCAGCCACTCAACCCACTCAACCACCCAGGTGCCCCAATTCTCAAACTATAATGTGCATCAGAATCACTTGGAGGACTTGTTGAACAGAAATTGATAGTTTCTGGTTTAGGGGTGGGGCCCCAAAATTTGCATTTCTAGCAGATTCCCATGTGATGCTGATGCTGCTGATAGTGTAAGAAGCAAACTTGGAGAATCATTGAAGTAAAGGGTTGAGATTTTTCTGCAATCCCTGCGCCAAGCATTGGACCCCTTACCCTAAAGCATGTATTTCTTGCCAAACACATATAGGTAAAATATTCCGAGTAACTTCTTTCTTCTAACCTGAACTCACAGAATATGTCTTCAGACTTACCCTTAGGCTATCCGTTTCTTGAGAACTGATAACAAATTTTTGCCCTTGTCTCCTCTTTTTTTTTTTTTTTAAGATTTTATTTATTCACTTGAGAGAGAGAGAGACCGCGAGAGAGGGAACAAACACAAGCAGGGGGAGTGGGAGAGGAAGAAGCAGGCCCCCAGTGGAGGAGCCTGATGCGGGGCTCTATCCCAGAACGCCAGGATCACACCCTGAGCCGAAGGTAGATGCTTAACAACTGAGCCACCCAGGCGCCCCTTGTCTCCTCTTTATATTCTTGCTTCTTTTTTCCTTTTTCTCGTGAGCAACCCAAGTTAAGTGTCCATAAATTTTTCTTTCACTTGTTTTCTGATACAGGTGATACTCAGAATATTTAGTAACTGGTACTAAATGAGCACCACCCATTCAAACAGATGTCCTTAAACAACTAGTGAGGCCAAACCCTTGTGTATTAGCTGAGTACTTACATGGATATAACTTCACTACAGTGAGGTGTGTGACAATGACTCAATTGTTATATAGCTTTTTATATACCTTCATTTTTTAATATGCCATAATATCATTTGTCCTCTATCTGAATCAGATTCATCACTTACATACCAAGCCTCTCTATTCTTTTCTCAATTGCCCAACATTAATAGATGAGGAAGCAAATGTAAATACAAATGTAGACACTAAATTTACCTGACAGTACTTTATTGTAAGATAATTGTCCACATAATCTAGAGTGTAATTACCTAACATTTTAGGTTTATAAACAACAAATGTGAAAAATTGAAACATTCCTGCAGAAAACCCTCAGACATCCATGAATGTATTCAGAGGCCCATTTAAGAAACATTTGCCTGGAGCAGTTTCTCAAACTTCAGTCATTCTAATACCAGTTCAATTATTCTTTCTCTATCCACGAACCATCTTTACTTTTGTTTACTTAACATTTTTCTTTAAATCACCTTTTTTTACTTAATTTTTTAAAAGGAATTTTTATATCACTATCATAAATGGAAAACCAGTATCACTTGCCATACGAGTCCATCATAAATAAAAAGAGATACGATGAAAACAGAAAATGTTTTTAAATTCTAGCTAGTTACTATTATTTAGCTCTTGGCCAAAGGCCTACCTTTCTTTTGGTAAAAATTTTACCAAGTGTTGGTGTAAAAGGCATACTAGCACCAAAAGAAAGTGTTCTTCTACTTCCAGCTTTATAAAAATTCCCTCAGGTAGATATTCAATTTAATGTATCAAGTAGATCTTGATGGCTAGTATATGATGGTAAGATTATCATATAGCTTCTAGTTTTTCTTTTATTTATCTTTTTTAAGATTTATTTATTATATGAGAGAGAGAGAGAGGAGGAACAGAGGGAGTGGGAGAGAGAGGATCTCAAGCAAACTTCCTGCTGAGCGCGGAGCCTGATGCAGGGCTTGATCTCATAACCCTGACATCATAACCTGAACCAAAATCAAGAGTTGGACACTTAACCAACTGAGCCACACAGGCGCCCCTCTCCTTTTTTCTTTTAATGTAGAAAATTGTCATCTATTTTCTCATGTCAATACATTCTCGCGTTCACAGAATAAAATGTACTTTGTCAAGGTATGTATTTTTAAATACATTAGTACGTTCGTTAATACTTTTATTATAGTTTTAATATAGCTATTAATAAATGAAATTGCTCTAGAGTTTTTGTGGCCTATACAGTTTTAGTATCAGAATTACGGCAACTTCCTCTGGTAAATTAGAAGATCTAGTTTTAATTCCACTAGTGGTTATCTTTAAACTTTAAATAATATACTTAAATCATCAGCCTCAGAAACAAAAATGTTATTTATTGACTCCACTCTGAGAAATGAACAAATTAGCCCTCACTCTAACTCTCATGACTCTCTTTTGTTATAGTCAGTTTTGTTAGAGTATTATCATTTTCACATTATGTAAATTTTCTGTTAAGAATTTTAACTGTCACATTAAACTGTGTATTCACATCTAAGTGGATTAATGTTCATTGATAGTTTTTTAAATTAATCTTTCCATTAGCAGAATTATATCTTCAACAACCTTTTTAGAAGGCATCATGAATTATCTGTTTCCTGAGCCCTTATGAATCTATTACTTTTCTACATTAAAACTTTAGTGAAGTTTTAGTGAAGTTGAGTCACTGTCCTCTCCCAGAAAACCCTATTATATGCTATAGCCCTGCTCTCTTCTAGCATTTAAAACTATGATGGAAGAGATTCAAGTCAGTCTTTTCCTTCTAAAGTTTTGGGTTTTTTTGTGTGTTTTTTTTTTGTTTTGTTTTTTAAGATTTTATTTTAAAGTAATCTCTACATCCAGCCTGGGACTCAAACTTGCAACCCCGAGATCAAGAGTCACATGCTCCACTGACCAAGCCAGCCAGGCACCCCAAGCCAGTCTTCTATATGAACTATTTCTTTGGGCCCATGCATAAAGAAACCTTTCTTCCTCTTTGAAATTTAGATACTTTGAAATTTAGAATATGCCTTATTTTGAATATATTAATTTTTCTAGAAACAATCTTAGAGACAATTCTCTTATAACAGACCCATTCTTTTCCTGTTTGACTATTGTTGTTTACTTACTGGTTTGCAGGTATCCTAACCGAACTAACATGAGTTCATTCCTTGGTAAGTCACAGATAGAAACTACACCAGGTGGAGTTGTGGCACAAACGAAACTTTAATTGCAGCAAATAAGGAGATCACAGGGAATAACGTGCAAAGCTGAGACTCCCCAAGCAAGGGAAAATGGGTTCCTTTTAATTAGGGTTAGAATGATTATTTAGGTAGGGGAGACTTGTCACCTGTGTAGAGGCAGGCCTAGGGTGGCACATACACCTTAAGGAAACATGCCTAAACATACATTGTATGTTATGTAAATGAAACCTGTATGTGTACACACACACACACACACACACACATGGGCGGGGGGGGGGGGGGGGACAGAGGAAGAAGCAGTCTCCCCGCTAAGCAGGGAGCCACACGTGGGGCTTGATTCCAGGACCCCAGGATCATGACCTGAACTGAAGGCAGTTGCTTAACTGACCGAGCTACCCAGGAGCCCCTAAGATTTTAAAACTTTTTAAGTAAACTTTATTTTTTAGACCAGTTTGAGATTTACAGAAAAATTGTGACAATAGTACAGAGTTCTTACATGTCTTACACCTAGTTTTTGCTATCATTAACATCTTACATAGTAGGGTAGATTAGTCATAATTAACCAATATTGATACATTGTTATTAACTAAAGACCGTACTTTAATTAAGATTTCCTTGGTTTTTGCCTAATGTTGCTCTTCTGCTTCAGGATTTGATCCAAGACACCACATTACATTTAATCATCATATTCCCTAAGGATCTTCTTGGCTGTGACAGTTTCTCAGACTTCCCTTGTTTTTAATGACCTTGATAGTTTTGAGGAGTATTGCTCAGGTATTTTGTGCAATGTCCTTCAGCAGGGATTTGTCTGGTGTTTTTGTGGGTTTTTTTTTTTGTTTTTTTTTTTTTTTCATGGTTAGACTAGGGTTCTAGGTTTTTGAAAGAGACCACAGAGATAAAGTGCCATTTTCATCATGCCATATCAAAGGTACGTATTATTGGGGCACCTAGTTGGCTCAGTCAGTGGAGCATGTGACTCCGATCTCAGGGTTCTAAGTTCGAGCCCCACGTTGGGTGTAGAGATTACTTAAAAATTTTATCTTTAGAACCTTGCATCAGAAACCAGGGATGTACTGTATGGTGACTAACATAATGTAATAAAAAAACATAAAAAAAAAATAGAATCTTTACGGGGCGCCTGCGTGGCTCAGTTGGTTAACCATCCAACTCGGTTTCAGCTCAGGTCATGCTCTCAGGGTTTTAGCATTGAGCCCCATGTCAGGCTCCATGCTCTGCGCGGAGTCTGTTTGGGATTGTCTCCCTTTGTCTCCCCCTCTGTACTATCTCTCTCTCAAATAAATAAAATCTTTAAAAAAAAATAAAATCTTTTTAAAAAGGGCTTATATTATCGACATGACTTATCACAGTTGATGTTGACTTTGATCACCTAACTGAGATCATGTTTGTCAGCTTTCTTCATTGTAAAGTCATCTTTCCCCCTTTTCCTACTGTACTCTTTGGGAGATGTCACTGTATACAGCCCATACTTAAGGAATGGGGAGTTATTCTCTACCTTCTTAAGGGGGCAGTATTTACATAAACTATTTGGAATTCTTCTACACAGGAAATTTGTTATTTCTTCCCATTTATTTATTTATTCAATCATATAATTATATCAGTATGGACTCAAATATTTATTTTATATTTTGGTTATAACCACTTTATTTTGTTGCCCAAATTGTTCCAGCTTTGGCCATTGGGAGGTCTTCCAGTTGACTTCTATGCTCCTTTGACATACCTCCTTCAATGTGAGTCTTTTGGTTTTGGCTTTTGTTTTTCAGCACTTCCTAACTTTCTGCCACTACAAGATGTTCCAGGCTCATCTTGTATATTTTCTGCTCTAGTTCTAGAATTGGTCATTTCTCCAAGGAACACTGATTCTTTTTATTGGAGTGGAGTATTAGAAATCAAATCTAAGGGGCACCTGGCTGGCTCAGTCAGAAGAGCATGCAACTCTTGATCTTGGGTTTGTAAATTTGAACTGCCATATTGGGTATAGAGATTACTTAAAATCTTAAAAAAAGAAAAGAGAAAAGAGAGAAAGAGAAAGAAAGAAGTCAAATCTGATTTCTAGGTGTTCTCATTTCTACTGGTACTAAGATTGATTTTTTTTTAGTTTGAGAGTTTCACTCTAGAATGTTATAGGGTTTTTATCTTACAGTCTGTTTATCTACTCTGCTCAGTTTACTTGGATCAACAGTTGCAGATCTGTCTTGCGGGTCACTGTTAACCTTTAAGCTGCCCCTCACTTCCCAGTTTCAGTTACAAGTCAGGAAACTGAGTTCTGGAAAATCAAAATGTGTGTTACATTGTCTCTTCTTCAGTTCTAACTTCCTTGCCATGTGAGAATGGATGCCAAGGTGGCCTTAATTTTTCCATGGTCCACCCATGTCCCTAGTGCTTATTTCTCCAAATTTCAGATTACTGATGGACCTTTATAACTATCTCATTTACTTTCTAAAAATGGCACTGAGTTGCTATTTAGAGGAAATACTTACCAAGTATCACTGGTTTCCTTAATTTGGGTACAAATTTGGAAGGCATTCTTCATGGTCTGTGTTAGGATAATGGCAGTTCCCTTGTTTCATTATACTTGAAATTTTCTTCTCTGGTTTTGGTTCATTTCTGTTCACTTTCCTAGACTTTCCTCTTCCCTGGAATTTACGTAACCATGAATGACTTTCATTAAAGTATTTCCACTCTTCCTTTCACCAGTCCTTAACATGATTGTCCCTTACTTTATCTGTCCCTGACTGGTTAACTCACATGTGATTCACCTCAGCATTTTCAAAGAAGGTGGGAGGTAGAAAGAAATAGCAGTGAGTAGGGTAGAAGAGGAAAAGGGGCAACTCCCTTTTTTTTCTTCTTTTCCATTTAACGTGTTACTTACAACTCTTCCTCCCTGAATTGAAGTTAGTCTACTATACTGAGTTGATTTGCTTTTCCTGCCTTCATATTCCATTTGTCTATAGATATGTGAAGTTGATACATATTACAGACGCCTATAATATTGTAAAAGTTCTTATATGGGACAAGATAGTCCCTTCTTAGGCATCTGAGAACATATCACCAATAGAAATTATAAATTTTAGTTTGTGACTAGAACAGGCCCTTTGGCCACTAATTCAAACCCTCTCTAAATTTTTTGACATAACTGTTTAATAAGGAGCCAGATAGATTGTTTAGAGTATATTTTCTTTTTCCTCATTTGACTTTTCTTGAAGTATTAGCCTGTGCAAAAAAGCAGATCATAGTCTATAAGGTCAGTGGAAAGGTTCCTAGGATGCCAGACAACTGAATAGAGCTGTTGTTCTCCCTCCCCAATATGTTTCTAAAAAATGTTGAACTGCAGATAATCCCACAGGGTGCACCAGGCAAATGTTCAACCTTGAACAGGCAAACAAGCAAAAGGTCAATAGCAGAAAAACAAAAGAACAATCTGGAACACTTGTCTATGAAGATATGCTACTTAGGTAACTAGAAAAACAAATCTCCCCATCCCCTCCCCCATCCACGGGGGTGGAGGATTACTTCTATCAGAGGATATTAAGTCCTCATATAGCTTCTCTTCTGGAAAAGTGGGAGTGTGAGATCCTAATCAAGAATTTAATTTAGTAGAGGGAGGTAGTAGGATGATACCAACAAGAATTTAATTTGGCACAGAGTTAACACATTTGGTAATTCCAAAGCTTGATCTTTGTGTATTAAAGTAGTGCCCATTAAGAGATAGATGGCTTAATTATGGGCCTGATTCTTAAGCTAACTTTGGTTTTTTGTTGTTGTTGTTTTGTTTTTTTTTTTAAGATTTTATTTATTTTTGTGACAGAGAGACAGCCAGCAAGAGAGGGAACACAGCAGGGGAGTGGGAGAGGAAGAAGCAGGCTCACAGTGGAGGAGCCCGATGTGGGACTCGATTCCAGAACGCCGGGATCACGCCCTGAGCCGAAGGCAGACGCTTAACAACTGCGCTACCCAGGCGCCCTGCTAACTTTGGTTTTTTTTAATTTGTCTTTTATAATTTTTAGACACAGTTTGAAAGCTAGAAGATAAAGAATT
Source organism: Ursus maritimus (assembly GCF_017311325.1). Lineage (NCBI taxonomy): Eukaryota > Metazoa > Chordata > Mammalia > Carnivora > Ursidae > Ursus > Ursus maritimus. Next base: position 39,527,471 of record NW_024424119.1, read on the forward strand.
GACATTATTCTGCAAAATGAAATGCTAGCTTTATAGTAAGCAGGGATGAAGCCATGTTGATTATAGAAGAGTCAAGTAAGTTTCTCTCTCAGCTTGCGAAGACTACATATACCAACAGTAGAGTATTGTGCCACAGAATTAATACCTGACTTTGTGAGATGTGGGTGTGTTTGACAGCATAGTTATTTATTAGGCACCAGGAAGAATTAGGTGGAAATATCTCAAGGGAACTGGACTTGGAATACCCACACCCAACCCAGACTCTCTTGCTTAAGTCATATTTTAAATAGAATGAGAAATTCAGGCTTGGGAAAATGTATGACTTGAGAAAGGAGGATGGATCCTGATATAAGACCAACTCCTATGAGTGGGGCATGGGATCTCCTAAAAGGGGATGGACATACTAAAAGCAATTTTTGTTTTTAAGAACTCACGACCTTGAGATCAAGACCTGAGCTGAGATCGAGAGTCAAACACTTAACCGACTAAGCCACCCAGGTGCCCCAAAAGCAATTTTGAAGAAGGAAATTTGAACAATATTGATACTCTTAGGGAGAAAAGCAGATATGAAGACAAGAAACAAAGCTAGGGATTTGGGTATGCTCAAGAGGGAAGCCCCTGTAATGGTTTATATCTTTTGATACTTTTGCCTTGAAATAGGGTATTATTTAAGAGTTAGGTCCAGATGCACATAACAGGAAACAAAAAATAATTACAGTCTCTTAAACTAGATAAAGATTAATTTCTCCTGTGAAAGAAGTCTAGAAGTAGTAGTCTCAGGGCTGTTATGACATTCCATGTTCATCAGAGACCTGGTCTCCATTTTCTTTTTTTTTTTTTTTTTTACATGAGCCTATGATTTTCATTCTTAAGATCACAAAATGGCTGGAAGCTCTTTGAAGAGGCCTTCCCAGAAGCCCACTGCAATATCTTCCACTTATGTCTCATAAGCCATAATTTGGTAACATGGCCACTCCTAGTTACAAGGCAGACTAAGAGATGCAGGCTTCTCTCTGGGCATATTGACACCTCCAATAATAGACACTGTCAGTAAAAAGAAGCGGAGAAAGCGTTATAGGTAGGCAAATACCAGTCTCTGACACAGCGGTTGTCCCATAGAGTATAAAGTTAATTGTTTTATACATATAACATATATGTATGTAATTATATACATATATAACATATGTAATTATATAACATAATTATATATTACATAGCATATAACATATGCTATAATATATAAGCATATAACATGTGTGTGTGTGTATACATATACATATATATATGTAATTCCCTCATGTAAGCCTCAACTCTTTGGCTAAGAGTTGTGTGCAGATGGTATAGTAAATAAACCAACAAGCAGAAAAGTGAAATAAGGCATGATCCACACTCCTACATACCCATTCCACTCATGATTTGCACTCATGCAAGCAAGCAGTTGTTACTGAGGGAACTGTTTCTTGGAATTCTAAGAGATGGCAGCTGCAAAGTGAGGAAAACTCACAGGGCACCTTGGAGCAGTGGGAGTATGAGAAGACTAGGTGGAAAACTCAGGAGGGTACTGAGACAACAGCCTCCCAGCCCTAACCTTTCTTTCACGAATGTTACAGGAGAAAGCTCACCTTTGAGGAAGTCGCAGGAAAGGGGAAGACCCCAACCCCCTATGATGTAATATGGATGCAGCTGTTGCAAGCATCACATTCAGTACTAACATCTAGAAGAAAAGAGGCAACCCATTCTGTGGTCCCTTTCTTTCTTTTTAAAGATTTATTTATTTAGAGAGAGAGCATGTGCATCTGAGTGGGGGAGGAGCAGAGGGAGAGAGAGAATCGCAAGCCGACTCCCCACTGGGGACAGAGCCTGACACAGGGCTTGATCTCATGGCACTGACCGAGATCATGACCTGAGCCAAGATCAAGAGTTGGACACTCAACAAAGTGAACCACCCAGGCGCCCCTGTGGTCTCTTTCTTAAAATAAGAAAACCTTTCCCAGCAGACCTCACATTTGCCAGAACTAGGTGACATGTCCACTTCTAAACAAGGCATGGATGAGGGGAATGGGCTAACACTGACTAAGGTCGGTGATTCTCAATCTTGGCTGCATGTTAGAACCACTTGAGGGGCTTTTAAAAAATACCACCTATGTGTACTCCATACCAACTTAATTAGAATCTCTGGCAGTAAGACCCAGACATCAGAATTTTTTAAAGATCCCCAAGTGATTCCAGTTTGCAAACGAGGTTGAGAACTACTAGCCTACACCTTTTGGTGCCCCCAACGAACAGCATTAGCCTTACCTGGAAACTTGTTACAACTACAGATTCTTCCACTCCACCGTCTAAGACCTAGTTAATCAGAAACTCTGGAGCTCAGGCTCATTAATCTGTGTTTTACAAAGCTCTTCAGTTGATTCTGGTGCACATCAAAGTTTTAGGAACCACTGACCTAGACTAATCAGGATTTTATTCTAAACTGTATTCTAAACTTTTCTGAAGCATGGACTAACAAAATTAGCAAGGACAAGGAGTTGAAAAGCATGGGCAGACAATGGATAGTCTCAGCTATAAGCATTTTCTTTCACTTAAAACAAAACATAAACATGTTAACTCCAAATCACCAATTTTTAACATTTTCCCACATTTGTTTTAGCATACCCTCTCTTTCTCTACACCACACACACACACACACACACACACACACACTTGAGAGTAGGTGAATAATTTCCTTTTATTCCTTAATACTTCATACTATGAACACAGATATTCTCTTACATAACCCCTGTAGTTATCAAATTCAGGAAGTTTATCATGGATGCAATACTTTAATCTGTAGTACATATTCTGATTTGTCAATTGTGCTATAGCAAATTTTCTTTTTCTGTATAGAATCCAGTCTAGGATCATGTGTTGCATTTAGTTGTAATGCCTTTTTTAGTCTTGTTTAATCTCTTACAGCTCTTCAGCTTTGCATTTTCCTTTTAATGACATTGACGTTTTTGACTTCTCATTTACCACTGTGATGGTATAAACAACAAGGGTAATTTTGCCCTCCAGAGGACATTCAGCAATTTCTGGAGTGTCAAAACTGGAAGGGCTAGGATGGTAGTATTGGTTGCACAACAATGTGAATGTACTTTAAGGATACACTTAAAAAAGGTTAACATGGTAAATTTTATGTTATGTATTTAAATATACATACATGGGAGTGGGGCCTATAGCATCTAAGGGGTACAGACTAGGAATTCTGCTAAACATACTGTAATACATGTGACGGACTCCTACAATAAAGGATTATCCAACCAAAAAGGTCAATATCAGCCAGGTTGAGAAATACTGGTCTAAGTTACATTTGGCCCTTGAACAATGCGGGGCTTAGGGACACTGAAGCCCACATAATCAAAAACCTGTGTGTGGGGCGCCTGGGTGGCACAGTGGTTAAGCGCCTGCCTTCGGCTCAGGGCGTGATCCCGGCGTTATGGGATTGAGCCCCACATCAGGCTCCTCCGCTGTGAGCCTGCTTCTTCCTCTCCCACTCCCCCTGCTTGTGTCCCCTCTCTCGCTGGCTGTCTCTATCTCTGTCAAATAAATAAAATCTTAAAAAAAAAAAAACAACAACAACCTGTGTGTAACTTTTGACTCCCCAAAAACTTAACTACTAATAGTCTACTGTTGACCAGAAGCCTTACCAATAACATTGACAGTCTATTAACACGTATTTTGTATGTTCTATGTATTATATACTGTATTCTTAAAATAAGCCAGAGAAAAGAAAAATGTTAAGAAAATCATAAGGAAGAGAAAATACATTTATAATACTATACTTTATTTATCGAAAAAAAAATCCATGTGGAAGTTGACCCACACAGCTCAAACCAATGTTGTTCAAGGGTCAACTCTATCAACACAACCTTGCTAAACTGTATTGTCTATATTCATTGAGCAGTCTCATTTCTAGGAATGTATTCTGGAGAAAAATGAGTAGTGAACAATGATACATGCACAAAAGCTTTTATTGCAAAACCGTTTATGATAGAGACAATGTTGAAACAATTAAAATTTCCATGACAAATGAGAATGGTAAAATTAATTTCGGTATATTAATATAAAAAAAACTATGCACCTGTTTTTAAAAAGTCAAGGTAGGGGCGCCTGGGTGGCTTAGTCAGTTAGGCATCTGACTCTTGCTTTCAGTTCAGGTCAAGATCTTGGGGTCCTGGGGTCCAGCCTTGCATCAGGCTCCATGCTCGGCAAGGAGTCTGCTTGAGATTCTCTCTCTCTCCCTCTCCTTCTGCCCCTCCCCCTGCTCATGGTTGCTCTAAATAAACAAAATCTTTAAAAAAATAAGTAAATAAAAAGTCAAGGTAAACTTTTAGGTATAAACTTGGGAAGATGTCTGTGATACATTAAGTAAAACAAAAACAGTTTGCAAAACAATTTGGTACACATAATCTCCCCTATGATTTACAAATAATTGAAACCTATATAAAATTTCAAAGTCTTAAAAGACACATGCCAAAATATTAACAGTGATTATCTCTGCAGAATGGTATTAGGAGGGAAATTTTCACTTTCTCTAGATTGCTGTAGTCATATATTATCAGAAAGATAAAGACATTAAAATATAGCATTGAGGTTAAATATCCAACAGTTACTAATAAAATAGTGACTGGGAATAATTCTTTGAGCAAGAAAAGGTATTGCTAGCAGTCCTATGGGGAAGATTTGGTACATTATCAGAAGGAACTGCCCTACCCTCAAAATCCCAGGGATTTCCCCCATTTAACCTGGACCAGGGTGAGCTGTCTTGTGGGTGAAAGAAATGGAAAGTTTCAAGAGCTGTGACTCTTCCAAAGCCATTGAAAGCATCTGCATTGTTTGTTGGCCTCTGACCATTCATTAGTAATTTTTATATTTGACTAGAGAAGCCTAGAATATCTTAAAAAGGCAAGTTGAAAAATCACAATGGTAACACCACACTAAAGCAGTGTTTTCCAAACAGTAGGTTATGATCAATTAATGAGTCATCAAAATAATTTAGTAGGTTATGATCAACTTGGTAGAATGTAATAGAGTCAATAAAATAGAAAACTGTGTGTCCTGGTTCTAGATGAAAAATTTTTTTCTTTATGGGTCGCCTGGGTGGCTCAGTTGGTTGTCTGACTCTTGGTTTTGGGCTCAGGTTATGATCTCAGTGTCATAAGATCAAGCCCTACAGCAGGCTCCGTGCTCAGCGGGGAGTCTGCTTGAGGATTCTCTCCCTCTTCCTCTGTCCCTCCTTTCTCTCTGAAAAAGTAAAATAAATCTTTAAAAAAAAAATATATATATATATATATTCTTATGCAAGATAGAGTTAGAAGAGTCCTTATTTGATGCCTTTAGATTAAAGTTGTTCTCAGTGTCATATCTTTTTTTTTTTTTTAAGTTTTTTATTCAAGTAATCTCTACACCCAACATGGGGCTTGAACTCTTGACCCTTAGATCAAGTGTTGCATGCTTTTCCGACTCGGCCAGCCAGGCACCCCTCAATGTCATATCTTTTAATATTTCAGCTTAAGTATGCATTTTCAATTTCCCATGCATTTGAAAATTACTTTTTATTTTTTAATACATTTTATTCATTTTTGTAAGATTTTTTTTATTTACTAGACAGCACAAGCAGGGGAGAGGGAGAAGCAGGCTCCCTGCCAAGCAGGGAGCCTGACACGGGGCTCCATCCCAAGACCCTGAGATCATGACCATGAACATAAAGCAGACACTTAACCAACTGAGCCACCCAGGTGCCCCGAAAATTACTTTTTAATATTGGTAATATTAATTCATTAATTTAAATGATAAAATAAAATGAATTAGAGTGTCACATCCTATTTTTTTGTCACATCCATATTTTTTTAATGATACTTTTTTTTTTATAAAATACAAATTTTCTTTAAGGAATTTAAAATTTAAAATATGCTTCCTCTTATTTCCCCTTTATGGGAGTCCTGTAGAGAACTTCATGCTATTTTTGCCTTAATCCAACTCAGATTATAATAGTATATCATAATATTGTTAATAAATTGACATTTTGCTTTATATAGTTTTGAATTTTAAAAATAACAGTGCCATCTGGTGGTTCTTCTGAACATGTCTTGGGGATATATCAAAAAATGGGATTGCTCTTTTGCATGTGGATATCCAGTAGGTGGTAATTGTAACTTTTTGAGGAGTTGCAAAACTGTTTCCCAAAGTGGCTATGCCTTTTTACATTTCCACCAACAATGTATGAGGGTTCCAATTTCTCCACCTCCTGGCCAACGTTTGTTATTTTCCGTATATTCTATTATAGCTATCCTAGTATGTGTAAAGTGGAAACTCGTAGTTTTGATTTGCTGTTCCCTAGTAACTAATGTTGTTGGGCATCTTTTCATGTGCTTGCTGACTTGCATATCTTCTTAGGAAAAAATGTCTATTCAGATCCTTTGTTCACTTTTTTAAAAAGATATTTATTTATTTATTTGAGAGTGAGAGGGAGAGAGTGAATAAGAGAGAGCACATGTGTGTGAGCGGGAGAAGGGGCAGAGGGAGAGGGAAAGANNNNCCCCAACCTGACGCTGAGGTTGGCTGGAGCCCCACATGGGGCTGGATCTCACCACCCTGAGATCATGACTTGAGCCGAAATCAGGAGTCAGATGACTAACCAAATGAGCCACCCAGGAGCCCCTGTTCTCTTTTTAGTTGGGTTGTTCATCTTTTTGTTGCTGAGTTGTGAAGAGTTCTTTATGTATTCTATACTAGACCTTATTGGATTTATCATTGCAATTATTTTCTCCCATTCTGTAGGTTGTCTTTTTACTTTCTTGAGTGGAGGGTAAGCTTTTCATCGAATTGTCCCTGTCAACACTCTTTGAAACACCTAGTATCTACAGCAGTCTAAGTTACACATTGGCTACACCTCATTCCTCCCACTCAGGCAGACCTTGTCTTTTGTTTGTCCTGCTCTATTTCCAGCGATCAGCATGCACTAGGTGCTACTCTCTGTTGAATAAACAAATTCTTCTGGAGTCTCCAAGACAATATCGTAGATCACCAATTCAAATGCCTATGGGAGGCTGGCAATATACATGAATAAACAGAACCATTTAGGGCTTGCAGTAAATGGGAGAGTACACACACCATCTCCAAGCTAGTTTAACTAGTCCTCATGTAAGCACCTCATTGTCCTATCCTACCCTTTCAAAATACGATTTCTTCACGTCTCCTTAAAGATACACCAGTCTGTCAGTTCATTAGGGTACCTGAGTAAATGTCCAAGGTATACTATGCAAAACAATACTAGAGTGCACTTGTGATGGGCACCGGGTGTCATATGGAAGCGTTGAATCACTATATTGTACACTTGAAATTATTATAGCACTGTATGTTAACTGGAATTTAAATAAAAACTTAAAAAAAAAAACCCGCAGTACTAGATCCTAGAATTCCCCTTATTTCTGCACTGAGTTTGGGAGTTTCTTTGCGAAGACCACAGCTAACTATGCATTCTTCCCCAGGCTACTGCAAAGAGTTCAGATCCAGAAGCTGCTGCCCATCACAGAGCTATCTATAGACGAATGAGGTCCGGCGGGCTTTAGTCCAGATTCCTTGCGAGGGTCGAAATGCGATGCCAGCAGGCGTCCAACAGAAAGTATCTGGCAAGGAAAACTTGTCCCTCGATGGAACGCGTGCAGCCGGACAGGCACCCAGGTTCGGGCCACGGAGGGAGAGAAGAACGAGAGCCAAAGTACTTGCAGGTCAGGGACTGCAGAGGACACCGCACCCTAGCCCTCGAGGTCCCTTGTACTCGACTCAAACGGCCACCCCACCCGCTAAATAACGAAGGCCGCGACGAGGTAGCCTTCACACGTCGGGGAAAAGCGTACGTACGTAGTGGTTGACGCGCCCACTACGACCGACGCTTGCGGGAGACCGATTGTCACTGTAGAGCCCCGCGAGAGGGGTGGGGCGGAATTGCCTTTCTTTCCCAGCGCTTGCGCAGAGAGCTGGTTTCCTGGGGCCAGGCCGGGGAAGGTGGAAGCTAGCGCAGAGCGCCGGGAGGCGTACTGCGTGCGCAGGCGCACTCAGAGATCTGCCACTACTTCCAACGCCCTTTCCCCGCAGGCCTCCGGGGCGGGCGGGGGGGGGGGTGGAGCGTCGGGGGACTGGGCTAAATGAGGAGAGAAGCCCCGCCTCTCACTATAAGGTCACTACCGCTGCTGTCGCCGCAGCCTCTGCTCTAAGAAAATCATGTTACCCAACACCGGGTAAGGGGCTGGGGGCGTCGCGGGGTGGGGAGGGGATTGGGGGAAGACGCGGCCGGGCGGAGTGCGCGGCTAGGTGGGGCTACTGTGGGTAGCTCGCGGGGTCGCGGCCCCGGCGGTGGGAGGGCGCGCTCTGGAGTGCTGGTCCACGCTGGACGCAGTGTTTGTGGAATCCGCGGCGACGCGTGAAAGTAACCCAGAGTTGTGTACCTCACGGTGGCAGCCACGTGCAAATCTCTTGCACAAGTAAAGGATCCAAAGTAGATGACCCCGCAGCTCGCGGGACGGGCCATACCTTGGGTTTTCGCGTGTTTTGCTGAAGGTTTGCACGTTCTGGGTGAAAGGTCACTGTACCTCTAATGATTCTTCACTTTTTCCGAACGCTCAGTTTCGAAATAATGAAATAATAATGGGGTGTTTAAAACTTGATTTTCAAATTAGTAACAAATTAATCTTAAATATTGGTACCTTTTCCCGGGGGCGGTTCACTTAAAAAATTTTTTTAAATATTGGTAAAATATACGTAGCAGCATCTACCATCTTAACCGTTTTTTAAGTGTACAGTATATTCACATTGCCTGCAACCATTCTCCAGAACTTTTTCAACTTGCAAAAGAAACTGTACACTTCAAACAACACCCTCTCTCCTCCCTTCCCATTACATCTATAAAGTGTAGATGTCTTGAGCAGAGTGACTTGTCTGTTTTATAATTTGCTTGAAACATACAGGCACATGGCCAAAAGACTTAAAAAAGCTCAAAAGGTTGCAAGGTAAAAAGTGGGTTTCCCCATCCTTAACATTCAGTTTCCCAGTTACTATCTTGTATGTTTCCAGAGGTAGTCTGTGCATTTATAAACATTTGTGCACCACCCTAAACACACAGACACAGACACACACAGACCACTTTTTAAAAAATAGCACACTCCCTTCTGGCCTTTTTATTTTTACTAATATGTCTTGGGACACGCATGTATTTTAGGTATGTATATGCAGATCTTCTCTTTTAGTGTTTACATGGTATTCTATTGATGTACTGTAATTTGTCTAACCAGTGCCCTATCTTGGATACCAGATCATTTCTAGTTTTTTGTTACTGCATATTTGCTGCAGTGATTAACCTTGTATCCTCTGTTTGCACATATTTGAGTGTATCTGTATGATAGATTCCTAGAGGCGAAGTTCCTGTATGAAAAAGTATATGCACTTTATACTTTGACGGCTAATATCCTTGGTGCTCCAAAGAGGTTGCACACCCAAAAGATTGAATGAGATTTCCTAATCCCATACGTTGCCAAACAACAAAATGTTTGATAATAAAAATATTTGTTTTGATAATAAAAACCTATTGAAAAAAAGGCACTTCATTACAGTTAAATTTTGCATCATGAGTGAAGATGGGGGTCTTTTTATATGTTTAAAGTAGTCACATCAAGGAGCAATGTTGACCCTTACAGGACTTTTGGCAATATCTGGGAACATTTTTGGTTGTCATAATTGTGTATGCATAGGGGTATGTGCATCTTTAGAGTTCAGGAATATTGGTAAATGTCCTGCAGTGCATGGCATAATCCCTTACAACAACAGAATTATCTTGTCTAAAATGTCAACAAGTATAGATTGAGTAATTCTGGTTTAAAGCCATCTGTGTATCTTTTTCTTTGCCTGGTTTGCACAATTAGGTTTTGCGTGATCTCTTAGAGCTCCGTTTGAAAAAAAAATGTTGTATATCATATGTGTTACAAATATTTTTGAATTCTTTTTTCACTGTGCCTTGATTTTGACTATACTGTTTGTTTATCATGCAGAAACATGTTTTTATTGAGTCAGAGTTAGTCTTTTAAGGCTTGTGTGGTTTTGTGACAAACCTATAGGGCCATTTAAAAGTAGAATTTTCTTTTGAATTGGTAAGTATTCTTCTAGTATTTTTATTATTTTTATTACTTTTATTTTTTTACTCAGATTTTCATCCACCTGAGGTGAAATACTATTTTGCTTAGTATTTTGACATAGGAAGTGAGTTAGGAAGCCCTCTTCATTTTGGTTCAGATGGCTGGCTGTACAGTTGTACCAGTACTGTTGACTGACTAGTTAATGTATCTTTCTGTTAGAAATTCCACCTCTATCATATAACCGAAAACTTGTATGATAGGGGTCTGTTTCTGGATTTTTTTTTTTTTAAAGATTTTATTTATTCATTTGACAGAGACAGAGAGAGAGACAGCCAGCGAGAGAGGGAACACAAGCAGGGGGAGTGGGAGAGGAAGAAGCAGGCTTCCAGCGGAGGAACCTGATGTGGGGCTCGATCCCAGAACACCGGGATCACGCCCTGAGCCGAAGGCAGACGCTTAACGACTGAGCCACCCAGGCGCCCCTGTTTCTGGATTTTCTATTTTATTACCTTAGTCTGTCTATTCATGCACCAGTACCAAACTATTTTAATTGCTGTAGTTTTATAAAATGTTTAAATATCTGGGAAGGCGAGTTTCTGCCTCATTTGGAATTTTTTTCAGAATTTTCCTAGTTATTCTGGATGTTTATTTTTCCTAATGAACTTCAGAGTAGCTTGTATAGGTTTTCTTAAAAGTGATTGCTTTTCTTTTTAAAAACAACAAAAATTTCATCACATTTACTCTGATTTTGGGCTGCCAGCCAAATTTGGTAAGTTGTATAGATTAACTCTACATTAGCAAGTTTAGCTGTCCACCAGTGGTACTGACAAATTTGGACTCTTGCTTGCTTGCCTCCTATGGCTCTAACACTTTTGAGCTGGAGGGGGGTCCTTAGTAGTACAGCCCACGGCTTCAGGTTAAGAGGAAGAACTCTCTTTGCCTTTCTTTTTGCCAATGCCTGAAACTGTTTGTGAGGAGAAGAGTGTCCTTTATCCTACTGGGAATCAATCCAACTACACCAAAGGCAAAAGGATGAGGCTTTTAAAGCAATAGTTGAGACATTTTCATCTCAATACTTACATTGAAAAAAATCATTTTAATAGTCTATGTGTATACTACCTTTTATATAAAAGAAGAAAGGAAAATTACCCACACATACACACGATGTGTTTTTGTATATATGTGTGTATATTCGTGTATTTTTGAAAAAAAAAAAAAAAACTACAAGAAAGATAAGCCAGAAATAATTGAAGCTGGTAACTACAGGTAAGAGATTGAACTTCTTTGTACATATTTACAAGGTTGTAACTTTTAAACCATGTACATGTTTTATAACATCCTTCACTAAAGATGAGAGAAAAGAGATAAACTAATATAGAATGCAGACATTAACAAAGAAACTTAACTATGTATCCAGTTTATCTCAAATATACAGAGAAAAAAATAATTCAAATAATTTTTAAAGAGATTTAATAAAATCTTATTTAAAAACAAAAAACAAAAACAGGGCATCTGGGTGGCTCAGTCGATTAAGTGTCTACATTCAGCTCAGGTCCTGATCCCAGGGTCCTGGGATTGAGCCCATGTTGGGCTCCTTATTCAGCAGGGACTCAGCTTCTCCCTCTTCCTCTGTTCCTTCCCCCTGCTCGTGCTCTCTCTCTCACTTTATCTCAAATAAATAAGTAAAATCTTAAAAAAAAAAAAAAAAAAAAAGGAAAACTGGAAACCATCACCCAAATCTATAAATAGTAGAATGAATAAATCATTCATAGTATGTTCATATGCAGATAATACATATTAATTAAAATAAGTGTAGCTGTCTGCACCAACATGGATAAATCGCCACACAATATTTTGTGAAAGAAGCAAATCATACAGTAACATACTGTGTGAATCCATTATTAAAGTTCAAATTTAAGCAAAAATTAAACTGTATTGTTTAGACTTTGGTTAGGCAAACTTTTTTTTTTAAGTAATTTCTATGCCCAATATGAGGCTTGAACTCCCGACCCCAAGATCAAGAGTTGCATGCTCTACTGTTGAACCAGCCAAGCACCCCGGGCAAGCTTTTCCTGTAAAGGGCCAGATAGTAAATATTTAAGGCTTCATGGGCGGGAGGCAAAATTGGAGGTAGTATGTAGGCATGACATGTATATATAACATCATATATATGAATAAGGGTATGCATGTACCTGAGACATATGTATAACAAGAGAGAAACCAATTTCCACAATATTTTTTTATGAGTGAAATTCAAAATAAATACAATTTTTTTGGCAATACAATAAGAAGAATGAAATTCTTTTGGGGGGAGAGTGTTTATTAGTTTCCTAGGGCTGCCATAACAAAGTACCATAAATCGAGCGGCTGCAAATAAATTAATTCTCTCACAGTTCTGGAGGCTAGGTGTCTAAAATCAAGGCATCAGCTGGGCCGTTCTCCCTCTGAAATTCTGGGTAGAATTCTTCCTTGCCTCTTCCACAGTGTGAGAGAGCTTCTGGTGACAGCCGGCAATCCTTGGCATTCTTAGCTTGCATCACCCCCACCTCTGCCTCTGTCATCATACGATGTTCTTGTATGTGGGTCTTCATGATAGTCTTCCCTCCTCATTTCCAGTCATTTTGGATTCAGGGCCCACCCGACTCCGATATGACCTCCTCTTATCTAATGACATCTGCAACAATCCTGCTTCCAAATAAGGTCACATTCTGAGGTACTAGAGGTTAGGACTTCAGCATATCCTTTTGTTAGATCAATTCATTACACAACAGGGAGGTAATGTTTGGCTTCACTGGGTTTCAGAGTTAATGTTCTTGGGGCGACTGGGTGGCTCAGTCGGTTCTGGGTCTGCCTTCGGCTCAGGTCATAATCCTGGGATCGTGCCCCATGTTGGGCTCTCTGCTCAGCGGAGAGCTTGCTTCTCCCTCTGCTGCCACTCTGCCTACTTGTACTCTCTGTCTGCCTCTCTGTTAAATAAATAAATAAAATCTTTAAAAAAAAAATTAGTGTTCCCTATCATCAAATTGATCATAAATGTTCATCTGTAAACGATTCTTAGCTTTAGGACCATACACAAACAGATGGAGGGTCAGATTTGGCCCTTGGTTTAGGCATTGATGTGTTGGTATTAGGAATAGTGAAAAACAGGGGAATGAGTAATCATGTGTAAACTAGTTGTTACTTTGTGGGGTAGGAGAGGAAGGAGGAGGATAGAATTAGAGGAATAGGCTGGTGGCTTCTGGAGTATTGGTNATATTCTGTTTCTCTTTCCCTCTTCTCCACTCACCTTCTTTACTACCAAAACAATTATTTCTTACTTTAAAATCTTTCCCCATATTTACCTCTGACCTTTTCTGGAGCGTAAATCCTATAGGTCTTGGCAGAGACCGTTTATCTGGTTACTGTCCCCTTTTCTTCTTGCCATTGTCACTTTCATTGTATTCTCTTTATTCTTCTCCTTAGACAAGCTTTTTTTTAAAAGTAGGCTCCACGTGCAGCAGGCAGCCCAGTATGGGGCTTGAACTCCCAACCCTGAGATCAAGACCTGAGCTGAGATGAGAAGTCAGATGCTTAACCGACTGAGCCACTCAGGCACCCCACCACAATCAATTTTGAAACCTTTTCATCATCTTCAAAAGAGACCCCATACCTCTTAGCTATCAACTCCAACCCTTGCACCCCCAGTCCTAGGCAACCACTATCCTTGTGTCTCAACGATTTGCCTATTCTGGACATTTCATATAAATGCAGTCATACAATGTACGGTCCTTTGTGACTGGCTTCATTCACTTAGCATAATGTCTTCAAGGTTCATCCATGTAGCATGGATCAATACTTCCTCCCTTTTTATTGTTGAATGTATTTCACTGTATGGATATACTGCAATTTATTTATCCACTCATCAGTTGATAAACATTTACATTTTTTTTGATCTGGCTATTGTGAGCAATGGTAAGCATCTGTTATACAATTATTTGCTTTTAGATGATTTCTTTTAAGTGGTATGTATTCATTGTAGAAAATTTGAAAAAGCCTGAAAGATATAAAGAATATGATAAAATTTATTCATAATCACTCAAAAAGCTTTGTTAACACTTTTTCTGTGGGGAAAAAATACATGTGTATATAGGTTATTCCTCATTTCTCATTAAGATTTACTTTTTACCTGGGGGCGCCTGGGTGGCTCAGTGAGTTAAGTGACTGCCTTCGGCTCAGGCCATGATCCCATGTCGGGCTCCCTGCTTGGTGAGGGAGTCTGCTTCTCCCCCTCCCCCTGCTCATACTTTTTCTCTCACTCACTCTCCGTCTTTCAAATAAATGAATAAAATCTTAAAAAAAAAAAAAGGTTTACTTCTTATCCGGCAGATTTTGTTAACCACAGCAAGACTGGCCAACTGCAGTTGTATGTATGTATGTATGTATTTAAAATATTGTATTTATTTGACACAGAGAGACAGTGAGAGAGGGAACACAAGCAAGGGGAGTGGGAGAGGGAGAAGCAGACTTCCTCACGAGCCGGGAGCCTGATGCAGAGCTTGAAGGCAGACGCCCAACCGACTGAGCCACCCACGTGCCCCTGCAGTTGTAATAATTTATAAATCATTGTGCAGTGGCAGTATCACAGAGCTATTAGCTATTAGGGAGGGAAGAAGGTTTACAGAAAGTTTTTTGTTTTTTTTTAAGATTTTATTTATTTTTTTGAGAGAGAGCACAAGCAAGGGGTGGGGAGTGCAGAGCAGAGGGAGAGGGATAAGCAGACTCCCTGCCAAGTAGGTAGCCCATTGTAGGGCTCGATCCCAGGACCCTGAGACCACGACACAAGCTGAAGGCAGACGCTCAACTGACTGAGTCACCCAGGCACCCCGGTTTAGAGGAAGGTTTTTGTTTGTTTTTTGTTTTTAAGATTTTATTTATTTGTCAGAGAGAGAGAGAGTGAGAGCATGAGCAGGGGGAGTGGCAAAGGGAGAAGCAGACTCCCTCCTGAGCAGGGAGCCCGATGTGGGACTCATCCCAGGACCCCAGGATCATGACCTGAGCCGAAGGCAGACGCTTAACTGACTGAGCCACCCAGGTGTCCCTAGAGAAAGTTTTAGAGGAGAAACATACATATTGTGAAAATATGCAGAAGTTGCTCTTACTAATGAGTAAATAGAACATTGAGTTTTCTTATGAAGTCATTATTTGTTCTGTTGTAGGAGGCTAGCAGGATGTACAGTTTTTATCACAGGTGCAAGCCGTGGCATTGGCAAAGCTATTGCATTGAAAGCAGCAAAGGATGGAGCAAACATTGTCATTGCTGCGAAGACCACCCATGTAAACCCCAAACTTCCAGGCACAATCTTTACTGCTGCTGAAGAGAGTGAGTGGATGGGACAGTGCCATTTCATAAAATGTTCTAACCATGGTTTCAATACATAGAGAGTTTGCTGGAGAGTTTAATTATAGCTATTTGGAATCTACTCTAAAAATAATTTTATTTGGTTAAAGAAATATTGTGTCACCTTAGGGTAGTGATTCAGGAACTGTTTTTTTCCTAGCACTTTCATATGATATGAGAGACTCCCCTTAAAAATCGTGTCTCTTGAGGGCAATGGTTCTTGGATCTGTGCAGAGAATAGGGGAGTGGAAGTGAGAGGTGGATGATTTTAATACTTTGAGAAAGTTTTCCATGTTATTTATTCTTTGTGCCATTTGAAACTCATTATCCTAGCCCTTTCAGTTCACAAATAATTATCAAGTGCTTCTATTCAAGGCATTGTGCTAGGCACAGTATCAGGAGGGAGGACTAAAATTCAACTTCAGTGGATATTGATAGTTTTGTTAGTGACGTTAATAGCATTGTGGTTGTGTTAGGGGGACACATGAGGTATTTATGAATGAGATGATGCCTGAGATTTGTTTTAAAATACACACCATCCAAAAACAGGATTGGGGGTAGAAAAATTAAACGAATTAAACAACTGGCAGAGCATTAACAATCATTGAAGATAGGTGATAGATTCATGGTAGTTTATTATACTGTTTTCTATAGTTTTGTCTATTTCTTGAATTTTTTCATAATAAAGGTTTTTTAAATTACCTTCCTTTTTTCTTTTTTTGCTTTTTAATAGAATTTTTTAAAATTACCCTTTTGTCTTTGGGTGTTTTAAGATTTATTTATTTTAGAGAGAGAGTGTGCACATGTGCTCAAGAGTGGTGGTGGGGGGGAGGATCCTCAAGCAGACTCCCTGCTGACTGTGGAGCCTGAGCAGGCCTCAGTCCCGTGGCCCATGAGATCACGACCCAAGCTGAAACCAAGAGCAGGATGGATGCTCAACCAACTGAGCCACGCTGGGCGCTCCCCCTCCCCCCCCGCCCCCCTTTTTTTTTTTTAATAGAGTTGGTCTCTCTAGTTGGAGTCTGGATATGGGTTTGTCTGTCCTACTGTAGGGTGGAGTCACTAATAGTTATAAGAACATAGTTATTCATATTAATTTTCTGAAACTAGGGTACTTCTTTCTTTTGATTTATATCAGAATGAAAAGTTTAGTATTTGACTGTCTCAATGCTTTTTTGTTTATTTATCCCTTGTAGTTGAAGCGGCTGGAGGAAAGGCCTTGCCATGCGCTGTTGATGTGAGAGATGAACAGCAAATCAGTAATGCAGTGGAGAAGGCAGTGGAGCAATTTGGAGGTGGTGCCTTAATTCTGAAATATTATTGAATATTGTAACTATCATTTAAATTTTAAAAATTTATTTTTAATTTCCTAAGTCTTTAGAGTATAACCAGATATGAGTATTCATGTATGTAGAAATACAGCTTAAAACCATCTGATGACTTTTTTACTGTTAAAACTTATTTTGAATAATATAGCACATCTACCATTCATTATAAAGTTAGACCCTTGACAGTAACAAATATCTAACAAACTAGTTTCCCAGATCACATCCTCTTGCCTCTCCTCAACTAATGTAACCATCATTTGGTGACTTTTGATATTTATTGGATTAAGTGTAGGTAATTTACTGTCATTCAAGATATTTCACATTCCAATCTCAACAGACTTTTTTCAGTTCCATCTTTTTTCTATGCCCCTATGTAAACACTTTATTCTTCCCCAAATAGTTTACTTCCATATCCTTGCCTTGAAATTTTTGCCTCTTAACTTTTTCTCTTCCCCAGCCTGAGGCTTCTCCAGTGCCCACCTCTCCATCTCCAGTCCTGCCTAAAATGCTTCCTTCTTTATCTTTTGAAATCCCACCTTTCTGTGGTTAAATCTCATCTCCTTCGTGAAACCAATTTCCTCACCATGCCAACTAATCAGAAGTGTATTTTTCTTTCTCTGAATTCCTAAAACATTCCTTTGATCCTTGTCTTGTACTACTTTATTTTTTTTTTATTTATTTTATTTGAGAGTGAGAGAGTGGGGGTGGGGGGAGCAGAGGGAGAGGGAGAGAATCTCAAGCAGACTCCCTACCGAGCATGGAGCCTGACACCAAGTTCGATCTCACAACCCCAAGATCATGACTTGAGCCTAAATCAAGAGTGGGACACTTAACCAACTGAACCCCTCGGGAGCCTCTATTGTACTACTTTAGATCTTAGTATTTTTTTCCCCTCAATTTGTTCATAAACTCCTAGAAGGCAGGTGTTGGGGGTTGTGCTAAAGCTTTGATGGTGTTATAGAAGGCACCTGGCCGTGTCCGAATCCTGCCCAAACTGTTACCACTCTTCCCTGCTCCCCCCATAATATTCCAGAGACTGTGTGTGTATATGTGAAAGATATTGACCAATGGGAAGAAAGGTAGTATTTTATTGTTAGCGTGGCTTGGTTAGCGTAGGCTAGCATAACCCTCAATGCAGAGCACTGTGTTATAAACAACCAGAGCACAGAGTTTAATTTTCAGTTAATAGGATATGTTTTCCATACCTTTGAGGGAGAAAAAAACATCTCCCAGTATATTTTGCTACTTTTTTTTTTTTAAGATTTACTTATTTATTTGAGAGAGAGAGAAAGAGAGAAAGCATGTGCTTACGTGGACACAATGAGGAGGGGCAGAGAAAGAGGGTAAGAGAAACTGAAGCGGATTCCATGCTAAGCGCACTGCCCGACGCAGGCTTGATCTCACAACCCTGAGATCAGACTGAGCCAAAACCGAGAGTCGGATGCTCAAAGGACTTCACCAGGCCCTGCCCCTATTTTGCTACTTATTATTGAGAAAAGCATCTAAAACACTTTTATCTTTTTAATGAATTTACAGATTGGCAGTGGAGTTACCTCTATTTTGAAGTCTTTCCTAAGATTTCCTTTCCTCCTCAGTAACCACTTTGTTGTATTTTAAATTTTTTGCTTTCCTTTTACCCATCAATTTCTGCTTTCCTGACATAACAACGCACAATGAAGAGGGAACTCTGTTCAACTCCTCAGCTGCCACTCTCATAATTACTAAGGATGCCACATTTATAGGAGATGATTCATAAGTTGCTCTTTTTTTTTTTCTTTCCCTCTGTACTCTATCCACAAAGATGCCAAGCCTTTAATTTTTGTTTGTTTGGTTTTAGTTCTATACTGTGGTTGCTACTATTGTGGCCTTCTGGTTTGGAATTCTATAGGCCTTTGAATTCTGCCTTTTGGGAAGACTTTACCTTTTCCTGATACTTCTCTCTGCTGGAGAATTGTCTTTAACAAAGTCCTGAGCAGTTGATAATACTTTGAAACCTGTGCTCTCAGGGTTCTCTGCCACAGGGTGCTCCCTGTCACCTTGCCTTCCCTCACCTTCAAAGTTTTCCAGACATTGAGTAAATTATGCTGTTCCATAAACCACAGAATCCTTCTTTCCTACTACATTTTTTTTCTGCAGCAGTTATACACACACACACACACACACACACACACACACACACACATGCCTGTTTGTGCATTATTTTTCACTATTGCTCCCTGATCCATTTTAATTTGGGCCATCTGAGTTTCGAAATTTTAACCTATCTCTTAATTGGAGCTATCTTTTTCTTTACCACTGGCAAGTCAAACATAGTTTACCATGTCAGTATATCCTCATTTCTCATCTGCTTTCTTTGCTTTTGGGCCCAGATGCTTGCTCTGCTAACATACTTGTCACTTGTTATCACATAGTGAGAGAGATGAAGTCAATAAAGTCTGAATTTGCTTAAGGAATCTATCGATTGGATCAACCCTTACAAGCTTCATCTCTCTGAAGAGGGTAATTCTGCACAGGGTGGTGTGTATACCCATCAGCCCAGCATCTCACTCAGACCTACACTCAATTCACTTTGCTCCCACCTGGCTTCTTTAGTGAGTATCATCCTTCTTGCCTCATAGGCCGTAGCGGAGTGCCTTACGTAGCGTAGCCACTCGCTGATTGTCTGCCAGTGATGTGGCTGAGCAGCTCATAGCTTTGTGGATTGACAAGTATGTCCTCGATTTAAAAGTTCTCTTCATAGGTCTTTGCTACTTGTGAAGGCAACCGTCATTATGTTCATCCTAGAAAGCTGGTAGTCACAGGATCTAGAACTTGTCTCAGATATATGGATGACTTACTTGAGTTGAGTTTTATTATAATAAAGCTATAAAATGTAATGTAGTTGAATCCAAAGTTATTCTAAGGACACATTTTAGGAACATTATCAACGCAGAGTTTATACAAAAGAAAACAGAAATTGAGGAATGAGGATGTGATCAAGATTTTATAATACTGTATGAAGAAAGGGTGCTTATGACTAAAATGTTTTAGTGAGTATAATAGCCTTATTTAAACCATTATCCACATATTGTGAGAGAGGATCATAGTAAAGAGGATAACAAAAAATGTTTATTGCAACAGTCTAAGCCAGCAGAAGTTGTGATATTTCTATTTAACTGAATATTAAATGCCCTTTAAAAAGAATTATGAATCATTGTAAAAACAGAGAATTGTTTAAGATACTTTTGTAGTTTACTATTTTCATTTAACATTATTTGACTAAACTTGTAACTAAAACTTGTAACTAAACTTGTAAACAAAATATGTTACATATAGAGGGACTGGACAGAATATGCATAAATAATCATTATTCTAGATTAATTTTTGTATGAATTACTAAAACAAACTTGATATGCTTTGATGATTTGCCTAAAATTGAAAAGTCACTCTAGGTCTTTTTTCTTTTCCCAGTTCCCAAGACCAGGAAGGACCTCTTTTATTAAAGTAAGGGTTTTAGAAAGGAGGGAGACCAGTGAGTTTGGAAGGAGGGAGGGCCTTGGACGGATGCTAGAGAGGAGGGAAAATTTTAAGGAAGTTAACCTAAGGTTCTTGGAGAAAAGGAGGGAAGTCTAGGAGGTAAGAGAACAAATAGGAATGGAAGCTACAAACCACTGAGGACTAAGCCTCCTTGTAGTTTCACATGGAGCTCTGGCGATTGGCTTTCTCGTGCCAGTGAAAATCATTTGGGTGTTTTGACACAGCTATCAAATCTTACATTGGTGTATTGTCAGTCATATTATCTAAAAGAAGTATTTGTGAACCAACTCACAGTTCAACTCTATGGAATAAATGTTGTTTTAAAGTTTAAATTATATTAATGGGAAGTTGATTATTTGAAAACAGGAATTGATATTTTGGTGAATAATGCCAGTGCTATCAGCTTGACCAACACATTGGAAACACCTACGAAGAGAGTGGATTTGATGATGAATGTCAACACCAGAGGCACCTTTCTGACGTGAGTTACAGTGGTCGGGGAGAACCTTGCAATGTGTTCTCAGAGAACTAGTTGTGAACAGATTTGAACCAGATTAGCAATACAGTTTAAAACCTAGTCAGTTGTTATAAAGGCCTAAATTGCTCCAAGTGAGTAAATGGTATTTTAAATAGTTTTATTCAGAGCTCCTTTTCTCTGTGGATCTAATAAAGTCTAAAACATAGCTCAAGCGTTTTCACACATTTGCATGAATAAATATATACATGCATGACAACACTTCTGATTATTCAAATTAGCAATAGTCTTTCCTTTCTCTGAAAAACACTGGTTATAGATATGTAAATAATAAGCTCATTATGAATCACATTTTTTCCCATTTTTATTACATTTTTAATTTTAATTCCAGTATAGTTAACATAAGTGTTATATTAGTTTCAGGTGTCTATGAATCACATTTTAATGTAACAAAAGGTTAATGCTATCTTGGGGAATATGAGGGGAAATACAGAATGCAGAGTGAAACCAAATGATCTGTTCTGGATCGGTCAGACAGTCCACTCTTGTTTGTCCATTTTTTATCCATTTATTTATTGTCAGGTTCTGTCACTTTTTCGTGGAGGTAAGGAAAGATCAGCATAGAACTTGTTTGTCTGCCTCACATGTATGTTATCTGCCTTACGGTTATACATAAAATGGGTTAGGACTGATTAGGACCTTGGGCTTTGGAGTTAGACTCCTTTGAGTATTGTGCAAGTAACTCCTTGCAGATTCTCTTTCCTCATTTGTAAAATGGGGATGATGAAGTATGTCGTAGGATTGGTTGTGAGGGTTAAATGTAAAATTTGTTGTTAATCTGGAACTTTTCTCTTAGAGATGTATTTTGTTGGGTCTGCAAAACTGGGCCCTGACAGTGTAAAACAATTTGTTTTTATTAGCTCCTTTATAAGCTCAGAATTTTATTAGTTGCCCATATGGAAAAGATCAGACTTACACAAAAATCCAGATTTCTGGCTTCTCTTGAAACTTTGGAAAATCTGGCCACAGCATACCCGCATGGCAACAGTTAGCTGCTGTAGCTGAGTGGCAGAGTATCAACTGCCTCATTAGAGACATTAGCTTTAGCCTTTTGTCACATTTCAGTGTGATGCATAGACAACTGACACTGAGGACGGGTTGCCATTTTTATCCTGTTGTGTGCTTGCCCTGCTATTTTTCTTAAAGAGGGAAGTAAAATATTTCTCATACGCATGTATCTGCCTAAAGTGGGAAAACGAGACATATGCCAAGAGGGCCATATGTTCAAGTAAAATGAGTGGGAGCTTCTTTGTAGATGTGGGGCATATTTCTAGAAATTCAGTATGTAAAGTATATCTCTATTGAATGGAAACCACAGTGAACCAAACCACAGTCAGAACTATGGCAAACATACAGATGAAAAACTTACATAGACGAAGGACTAACACTTCAGTAGGATTTGTGTTTATTTTCAAATAAAAGAAGCAGTGCTGCTCTGTGATGCACGCATGTGTTACATGAAGGAATTATCCGGGCCTCAAAATCTTTTACAGATGGTAACTTCGTGAAGGAATTTTGATTAAATATAAACACTCATTTCAACAAGCATTTGAAAATATAACCCTAAGCAGGAATACTGTTGCTCACCATGTTGAATTAAAGCTTAGAAGGACACGATTTGGGAAAAGTTAAATCATTTGTGGCAGTTTCGAATGTAGGTAATGAAGCCACGGATATAAATATTCTCCTCACCAAGTTTTATTTACTTGAGGTGTCAGGAGAGTTTTGATGTGATTAAAAAAACTTTCCGACTGGTACCCATGACATGAGTGCGGCAATGACTTGTTAAGTGTTGAGAAACATCTTAGGAAGTTTAATACAGATTTGTCAAAATTGTAGTAACGATAACTATAGACAGTACTGTTGCGATGGTCAGGGTTAACTTTAAGCTGTAATGGTCCGTGTTAGCTTTAAACTTATTAAACTAATGTAGAAATATTTCACAGAGATGCAGAAAATAATTTTGTTCATCGTACTGTTCTTTAGGAATTGCTGTTGCTAAAAAGTTAAAAATGGACTGTGTTATGAATTTTAAGAACTAAATGCACTTCCATGATTTGAACCACGGTTAAGTGCTTTACTAACGTGGACCACAAAGATGATAGTCTGCTCTGTGACAAGATTATGTGGCTGTGGTGTATTGCTGAAGAGATTTTTTCTAAGATTTTATTTATTTATTTATTTATTTGAAAGAGTGAGCAAGTGTGTGTGAGAGAGAGAGAGAGAGAGAGAGAGAGAGCATGAGCAGGGGAAGAGGGAGAAGCAGACTCCCCACTGAGCAGGGAGCCCGATGTGGGGCTCAATCCCAGAACCCTGGGATCATGACCTGAACCGAAGGCAATCACTTAACCGACTAAGCCACCCAGGCACCCCGAGATTTTGGTTTTAATTTGAAAGAAATCAACTGTTTTTTGCCACCCATGAGAGAATTCCCAACTCAATTCCCACACAAAGATTGGATCAAAGACTTAGCTTTATCAGTCAACATCATGACTAACGTAAACACAAATGTCTGATTCTCATTGCTCATTTCTTGTGAAATTATGTCTTTGGAAAATCCGTTTGGCAAGAACAACCTGGCCCCTTTCCTATATACTGTGATCATTTTCCAAAAATGAAACTGATGGCTTAAATAATGTTTCTGCAATTATAGATTTGAAGGTTCAGTTCAAAACAAAACAAAAAAACCCTGATTTCAAACTATGAGAAAATGAACTAACCTTGTTGAGGTACCTTTCTCAATGAGTACTACTTGTGTAGTTGGAGAATTACAGATGGAACATATGAGCCATAGGGCTCTAATGTACTAAAAACTAAATATGACTACATTGGAATAGCAGATCTACAAATATCTCAGGAAGAGATACCCTAAAGTAAAACCCGGTTTTTAAAGCAAAGGTTCTATTCATTGTTGAAAGTTCTTACATTTAGGGACAGCTATTATTTTATCTTATTTATTTTTTTAAAGTAGGCTCCATGCCCAATGTGGGGCTTGAACTCATGACCCTGAGATCAAGAGTCACATGCTATACTGACTGAGCCAGCTAGGTGCCCCTGGAACAGCTATTTTTTAAATACTACTAAATATTTTCCCAATTAAAGGCATATTGCAGTGCCAAATGAAAGACCTGATGTTGACCTTTGGACCAAAGAAAAGGTGTCAGGTTTTTGGCCCTCTGTGAAAGTTGTAAGTTATAAAAAAGAAAATTGATAATGAAACATTTCCGTTTTAATTTTGATTTTATTTCTTATTTAGTGACACTCATTTATTCATGGGAGGAAAGTATAGGTTGTTTTCTCAGGCAAGCCTGAGAAGCGTCGTCAGGGAGAGAGTAGGGGCAAGGCCCAAAGAACTGACCTGTTTGGAGGTTTCAGCAAGGATCTAGAGCTGTTTCCTGATCCCTGGCACCCAGGGCCCTGTGGCCTGTGACTTATGTCACAGGTTTAGAGAAGCAGGGGTGGAAGGCAGAGATGAGGTAGAAGGCAAACCCTTAATTTGTATTTTTAAGCTTTAATTAAATATATAATCTCCAATGTTATATGCGTTTGTATCATGTTAAATGCTTATAGAAATTCAGCAATAACCTTTAATTGTATTTCTGAACAGTTAATTTTTTTTCCTATACCCAGCTCACTTTATTCATCTACTCAGATGCCTCTGGGGCATTTGAGCTTGTAACCCTAATTAAGTAAAATAATTCATATAAGAGTAATAAGTGCAGTGCCTGGCACACAGTAAGTTTTCAGTAAGCTTAACTGTTTTATTAAGCTGAAAGTATTAGTATTTAAGTGTGGTGCTAATAGTCTTTAATATATCAGATTGAGCATATTGCTGTTAAAAAGGCAGCTGATTTAGGATTAGTAATGCTGAGGGCCAGGCAGGCAAAGCGCAGGTGGAAAGTTTTTGTCTAGTAGATCAAAGGAGAAGCTCATGTTTATAATGTAAATGAAATGAGCTCTTTCCTTGAATGTAAAATGTAGTCATGGGCTTATTGCCTGGAATAGATTTGGTTTTTCATGTTGAGATTTTGAGGTGCAGCTTCGTTGTTTTAATGAATCAGCTGTAATATTGTTTGCCCCTCCCTAGCCTCCCCCATGAAAGTGAAGCATTTTTGGAAAGGAAAAACAATATGTATAAAACCCTTCAGTGATATTGATTGTATTTGGTTTCTAGACCTGAAAAGACGTTGCAGATGGTAATAAGAATGTTGTACATTAGTTAATAAAAAAACTGACAAGAATCAACTAGTTCAAAGTCCTATAAATTATTGAATGAGAAATAAAACTTAAAGCTATACGATGTTAAGCTACAGTACGTTATAGCTTAATAACACAGTGTAGCTTAATCATTAATAAATTAAAAATATTGAACCTGAGTTTAAAAAAAAATAAATTGCCTACCTTCTTGAACAGTTTTAAAAAAAAACATAAAAACTA
This sequence comes from Ursus maritimus, assembly GCF_017311325.1. Taxonomy (NCBI): domain Eukaryota; kingdom Metazoa; phylum Chordata; class Mammalia; order Carnivora; family Ursidae; genus Ursus; species Ursus maritimus. Next base: position 39,552,830 of record NW_024424119.1, read on the forward strand.
AATATTCCTCGTGAAGGCATACTGCATTGCATATTGGTGCAAATTGAATTTGGGGATGTATTGGGAGTTGTGTTATTAAACTACAGTTCCAGCATTAGTAGGATTACCACACCTACTAAGATGAAATAAATCAGCATACATCATACTAATAATAGCAGTTGTTTATTTCATGTTTAATATATACACTGTTCTAAGTATTTCATATTTATCATCTCATTTTAATCCCTTGGTTAGTCCTAGATGGTAGCAGGTATTACCAACACTTACAAATGAGAAAACTGAGAATTAGAATATATTTTGCCTAAGATCACACGATGAAGGGGAAGGAGGAGGATTTGAACCCCGGTCTGCCTGGCTTGAGCACCGTGTCCTTAACATAGTGCTACCTGTGCTGGCTGGCCAGGACATTAACTTGCTGAAAATATTGTGCGCGCGTGCATGCGTGTGTGTGTTTGTTGGGGGGATTGGAAGGATGTAGTTGAGGATAGGCTAATGTGCCAAGGATTTGGTTATTTTCATCAAGCAGATCATTTTGTCAGGCTATTAAGCAAACTTTCAAAAAATGAAAATTATTGCTTTTCCTACCTTCCTTTTAGAAAAGTAAACTCAAACAAAAGCACCCTATAGGTTCCTGACCAACTTTAGTTGCTTTGTAGAAGTACTTTAAAATATAATTGTAGGGACTCCTGGGTGGCTCAGTCATTTAAGCGGCCAACTCTTGATTTTGACTCAGGTCATGATCTCAGGGTGGTGAGATTGAACGCCTGCATTAGGCTCTGTGCTCAGTGGGGAGTCTGCTTGAGATTCTCTCTCTCCCTCTACCCCTCTGCTCTCATGCATGCTCTCCATCTCAAATAAATAAAATCTTTAAAAATAAAAATAAAATATAATTTTGATAAGTGAAGTGGTGAAGTTGTTAGAAAGCTATTAACTTGATGTGTTTTCTTTTGCTTTCAGGTCTAAAGCATGTATTCCTTATTTGAAAAAGAGTAAAATTGCTCATATACTCAATCTCAGCCCACCGCTGAACCTAAATCCATTGTGGTTCAAACAGCACTGTGGTAGGTAGTAGGTTGAGGGGATGGTTTGTTTGGTTAATTTGTTTTGTATTAAATCAGTGTTTCTGGGTGCCTTGGTGGCTCAGTCGTTATGCGTCTGCCTTTGGCTCGGGGCGTGATCCCAGAGTCCTGGTGATGAGGACACGGAATACAGGTGATGAGGACACGGAATACAGGTGATGAGGACAGGGAATACAGGTGAGGTTCAGTGGGGTGGAGTCTGGAGCCGACGTCCAAGAAAGAATCCTTGAGGCATCTTTGGTGCAAAATTGGTGGTTTATTAAAGCACTGGGACAAGACCCATGGGCAGAAAGAGCTGCTGCCCCAGGGTTGTGAGGGGTGGCTGTTATATACCACGGGGTTGGGGGAGGTAAGGAAAAAGGGAGGTTGAGGAAATACTTTCATATGTTAGAGAAGATTGACAAGATATGGAGCCTTGCCATTGTCAAGTTAAGGTGGTTTTGCCCTCTAGCAAGGCATTAACGTTAAGATGGTTGGGAACTTCCTGGAGGCTGCAGATTATAAGGACATTTAATCGTATCTACATTCCCTTCCGGAAGCTAGGTTATTGATAGAAATGCTTCGTTCTTGTAAACTGCTAAAGACATTTGTGAAACTGAGGGAGACTTAAGTCTTGCAGGATTGTGGTATCTATAGGTTAACTATTTCTTTGTCCTTTAGGGCAGCCAGGAGTGCCTGAGGAATGTCACATACATCCCATGGAGGGGGGGTTGTGGGGTGTCAGTTTCTGCTTTGTCCTCCGTTTGCCTTCTGTTCCCTCGTCACTGGGATTGGGCCCCGCGTCGGGCTCCCTGCTCCGCTGGGAACCTGCTTCTTCCTCTCCCATGCCCCCTGCTCGTGTTCCCTCTCTCTCTCTCTCTCTCTCTCTGTCAAATAAATAAATAGATAAATCTTAAAAAAAAAAAAAACAGTGTTTCTGTGATGTAATCACAGTTTTTACATAGCATTCAACATTCAATTTTCTATGCATAATCAGCACTTTGGAAACTAGATTCTTAAACTTTTATCTGTAATTTAAAACATTGACGTATAATTTACATTCAATAAAATGCACAGATCTTAATGGTTCAGTTGGATGAATGTTGACAAATGTATATACCTGCATAAACAATACCCAAATCAAGATACGGATTTCCATCATTCCAGAAAGCTCCCTCAAGTCTCAATGGGTGTGTTTTATTGTGTATAACTTATTCTTCAATAAAGTTGGTTAGATACTATGAAGTACTTTTTCTTTCACAGAAAACTAATGATTTGAGGTGAGTGTGCATTAAATTACAAATTTTATGTAGAGGTGCCTCTTTTAAAATTGTTACATCACATCCTTCTTTGTACATAATTCACTAAAATTTGGACAGGTAATTAGAATCGAAAGCCACAAGGCAAAACTGAAAGAAGTTCTGCTTAATTGACTAAATTTGCAACTAAATCTGTTTAATTGACTAAATTTGCAACTTTTTGGTCTTGTTTTACTAGCAGTATAGCCAAGAAAGAGAGTGGTTATTTATACTCACAAAAGTTGTTTCTTAATTAAGCACTATTCTTTGTGGTTTCTTTCAGCTTATACCATTGCTAAGTATGGAATGTCTATGTGTGTGCTTGGAATGGCAGAAGAATTTAAGGGTGAAATTGCAGTCAATGCATTATGGCCTAAAACAGGTATGTATTTAAAAAAAAAAAATCCAGTTATTGGATTCTTGTTTATTGTCCTTGACACTTTTGAGATACATCTTGGGTAGGTAGGTTGAGATCGGAAACAAGTTAAACTTTTTTTTTTTTTGAGAGAGAGAGAGATTAAGAGAGAGCACACGCGCGAGAGCCAGTGCATGTGCCTGCACAAGCGAGGGGCAGGGGAGGTTGGGGGGCAGAGGGAGAGGGAGAGAGAGACTTGGGGCTTGATCTCACGACCCTGAGATCATGACCTGAGCCAAAATCAAGAATCAGACACTCAACCGACTGCACCACTCAGGCACCCCTAAACTCTCTTTTTAAAACTTGAGAGTTGGGGAAGGGCAAAATGGAAGTAATTGAATTCTGAAGGGCTTATATGAACTTGGGAAGATTGGGGAAGAAAAAGTATTCTCATAGTCTCATCTTGGGGCAGCCACAATACTAGATGGTATGTTTTTTTAAAAACTATATTTTCTGTTTGGGGCTAGGGTATAGAAGTGCTTCTGAATATTAAAGTTATAGACAACCACTTACCTTTTTTATTTTAAGTTTTCTATTTTAATTCCAGTATAGTTAACATTCATTGCTATATTAATTTGAGATGTGACTAAACAATTCTCTGTTACTCAGTGCTCATCAAGATAAGTGTATACTTAATCCCTTTCACCGATTTCACCCATCCCCCTACCCCCCCTCCCTTTTAGTAACTGTCAGTTTGTTCTCTATACTTAAGAGTCTGTTTCTTGGGCTCCTGGGTGGCTCCGTCGGTTAAGTGTCTGCCTTTGGCTTGGGTCGTGATCTCAGGGTCCTGGGATCAACCTTAGCAGGGAGCCTGCTTCTCCCTCTGCTTGTGCTCTCTCGCCCTCACTCTCTGTCAAATAAGAGTTTGTTTCTTGGTTTGTCTCTTTTTCTTTTGCTCATTTGTTTTGTTTCTTAAATTCCACATGTGAGTGAGATCATATGGTATTTGTCTTTCTTTGACTTATTTTGCTTAGCATTATATTCTCTAGCTCTATCCATGTGTCTCAAATACTTTCTCTGCAGTTGGTTTATTCAAATCAGGATATAAACAAGTTTCACACATTATATTTACATGACATGTTTTTCATTTATAGTGGTTAACACTTCTAATATTTTTTCCTTGCCACTGATTTCTTGAAAAACCAGGTCATTTATAGTTTCCAACATTCTGGATTTTCCTAATTTCTCCCCGTTGTATCTTTTAACATGTTTATTTATTGTGTAAGGACCTTTATATTGTTTATTTCTACTCTTCTTCCTTCTGGAATTATTTTGTTTATTCATTTATTGCTCAACAAATATCTGTTGGACAGTTATGATGTGGAGACGTTGTGCAGGGCACTCTGGATACTTCTTTAGCCTTTTCACCTAATGGATGACAAGGTTGGTAAGAGTTGGCCATGGAAAGACATTTATTCCAGCATTTTGCAAAGCATTATAGCCCTACGAGTATTCTTGAGCTAAATTGCCCCATACAACAATGTGAAACTAACCCAGAGTTTTAGCTTAGGGACATTTGAGGGATTTCTTTTTATCTTTGTTCCCATCTGAAGTCTACTGGTGAAGGGATGTTATCCACTCCAAAGCAGAAGTGAAAGGGCCAGTGACCTATGGTATTGATGCGGGGGAAACGGGAGGCTATGGGTGGGAATGTATGGAGCACGGGGGCGTGTTGCTAATGTAACTTTTCAGAGAACTTAGCTCTTGCAACCAGCTCTGTAGTCACCACCTTTCTTTTCTTCTAAGGGCTCCGAGGATCAATTTTTAAAAATTCTTTTCTTCTGCTCTTTAACCAAGATTCCTTTCTTCCCTGGCCCAATATGGGACCTGAACCATGTTTTATTGCTTCTTCATTTTCCCTATGTTTCTGTAGCAGACACAGTTCTTTCAAGATTTTCTGGAGAGTGATATTCTTTGCAGTGGGGCAAAAGATGAAACTGAAAAAGTGCTTCTATAGTGTTTTTCAAACTGCATGTCATGACTCAATTGAGTCATGAAATCAATTTTGTGGATTGTGAAATTGAGTTAGAAGGTAGCAGCCAGAATTTTGTTGTTTTATTTCTAGTGGAATAAGATAGAGAATATTAGGGGGCATTGCAGTCAGTCGATATTGTTTCTATGTAAATGAATATATATGTATTTGTGAGTGTGTGTATATGTGGGTATTATGTATTCTTAGTCATGTTGGCATAAAGTGTTACTGATTATGGATCACAGTTAAAAACTTTAAAAGCTCACACTTTACCGTGCCTTTCTTCTTCTTTGACTTCTTTCCTTCTCTCATCCGTTCTCAACTTCCTCCTCCTTCCACTTCAGTCATTGCTGTTGTTGGTAGATAGCGAGAGTCAGGAAGTTAGTTTGAAAGGGAGGTCTCCCAGGTAACGAAGTCCTAACATAGTATTTTCCCCTTTTTGTACCTCTATTATGTTACTTGTCGTTTTCTGTTCATTCATCTTCCAAACATTTTTATATGCCAGGCACAGTTCTCTGTCCTATTTATTCATTAGGTATCCACAGACAATTTATGAAGTGTCTACCTGTGTACAAGGCATTAAGGGGTACTAAGATGAATGGATGCATATCTTACCCTTAGAGTTTACTCTTTAGGGTGGTTACCATCATCTGCATTTTGTCCTTCCCTCCTCATGTCCACTCCTCTAACCTTTAGGTCTTTGGAATCCTGGGGTAACAAAGTTAGAAAAAAGCCTAGTCTGACTCTAAGAATTATAAATTTTATTCATAAAATAGATCATTATTGGACACCAATTATGTGCCAACCTCTGCTGTAGTAGTTTAAGATACATCAGAGAACAAAACGGACAAGAAGCTCTGTCTTTTTGGAACTTACAGTTTAATTGGGAAAGACACATATCTGAGCTAAAGGCAGCTGCTTAATGGACTGAGCCACCCAAGAAGCCAGGAGAGAGAGAATCTTAAGCAGACTCCCCGCTGAGCATGGAGCCCCACGCGGAGCTTGATCTCATGACCCTAAGATCATGACCTGAGCTGAAGTCAAGAGTCAATGCTTAACCTACTGGGCCACCCAGTCACCCCTAGAGTGCAATTTTAAATAGAGTAGAAAGGTTTGGCCTTTTTGAGAAGGTGACATTTGAGCATAGACTTGAAGGGGGTGCTGGAGTTCGTCTTGGGGATGTGTTAGCTACAGTGTAACTGAGGGAAGCATTGAAGGCAGAGGAAATAGCCAGAGGAAAGGTCCTAAGAAGTGAGCATGCTTGACATGATGAAAGAGCGGGGAGAAGGCCAGTATGGCTGGAGTGAGGGGAGAATAGTAGAAAATGAGATGGTGCCCATCAGGAAATGGGGAGCAGATGTTGTAGGTCCTTGCCAAGACTTGGAGTTTTATTCTGAGTGAAATGGGGAGCTTTCGCAGGGTTTTGTTTTGTTTTAAAGATTTTATTTATTTAGAGAGAGTGTGTGCACACATACGCAGGAGCAGGCGTAGGGACAGAGGGAGAGGGAAGAGAGAATCTCAAGCAGATTTGATGCCGAGCATGGAGAGCGACATGGGGCTGGATCTCACAACCCTGAGATCATGACCTGAGCCAAAATCAAGAACTGGTTGCTTAACCGACTGATTTACCCAAGCACCCCTTTGGCAGGGTTGAGCAGAGGAGGTACGCGATGGTACTTGAATTTTTTAAAGGATCTGTCTGGATGCTCTTAAAAATTGATTCTTTGGTGGGGGGGGTACAGGGGCTGCCTGGCTGACTCAGTTGATAGAGCATGCGACTCTTAATTTAATCTCAGGTGCCATGTGTTCAAGCCCCACCTTAGGTGTGGAACCTACTTAAGAAAAAGGAAAACAAAAAAAGAATAGTTTTTTTGTTGTTGTTTGTTTTAACAAACCCTTGTTTCGAGGATTGACTTTCAATAGATCTCAGTGAGGGAGTTGCTCTGCTACTACATTCGAAACCCCTACCCAGAAGCAGGTTGTCTGGGAATGGTTTAGCACCAGGTTCGGGTGAGGGGACGGCCCCCTTTTCAGCCGCACCCATTTCCCTAGAAGAGGGCCTCTTGCACTGGACCCTGGTCCCCATGTGCATGGTGGCCACCTGCCTGCGGGGAAAGAGTAAATTCTTGAGAGCCAGAGGGAGAAACAGGAAACAGACCCGGTTGAAGACTATAGCAGTTACCTAGACAATACGTCTTGGTAGCTGTGATCAGAGTGATAGGAGTAAAAGCAGTGGAGAGTGGTCCGATTCTGCTGTATTTTGAAGGTGGAACCAATAGATAGGGAAAGCTGCAGATGGGACAGGTTAGGGAGCAAGGTTAGGAATTCATTTGGGGGCATTGTGTTTATGCATCCAAGTAGAGATGGTCAGTAGACAGTTGGATTTGCAAGTGTGGGTGTCAGGAGAGAGGTCCAGGTTGGAGATAGAAATTTGTGGATTATCAACATGTAATTGGTATATAACAAGAGAAATGACCATTGGCCATTGCAACATTCAGAGATTGGGAAGAAGAAAAACTAATTTGGAGGGGAAAAAAAACTATATAGGACAGTAAGATAGGAAGAAAATTAGAGTATGATATCCTGAAAGCCACTGGAAGAACATGTTTCAAGGAAGAAGGGGAGTGATGCATTGTGTCAAATGTTGCTGATAGATCTTATAAAATGGGAACTGACCCCTTGATATAGTACTCTCTACATCTCCTTCACATTACTTACAACATTTGTAATTAAACTATTGATTTTATAACTTCGTTAATGTTTTTCTTGCTAGGATGAAAGTTTCTTAAAGGTAGAGACAGTATCTGCTTTGTTCATTTTATTGTAGTCCTTGTAGACATTTGGTAAATATTTGATGAATTAATGAATGTGCAGTATGATTACCTTCTGCCTAGCTCCAAAACAGACATTCTGAACAGAGCATTGCATGACAGTGAATGTGGAGGACACTACCAGGATTGACAAAAGAAATCAGTTCACTTCCAACATCTTTGCTTTAGCTTTGAGATGTTCATTTTAGACGTTTTACTAGACATCTTAGAACCATTGTCATTATTTGGGGCCTAGACTTAATGGCACAGTAAACTGAATTTACAGCCCTGTTCCTTGCAGTACATGACATGATGAATTATGTACAGGATACTTTTGAAAGAAAGCAGGAAGACTATGTAGTCTGGTTAGAAGTCAAGAAAGGAGGCTTTCTAATGAAAGTAAACATTTCAAGTAGGACTTCAAGGGGATTTTGGAATTAGCAAGAAGAAGAATTGGACAAGGCATTCCTGGCAGAGGGAACCACAAAGCCTGTGGTATAGGAAAAAAAATTCCGTGTGTTTAGTGGAACTGTCGAGGAATTTGGTAATGGTGTATGTGATAGACTGTGGGCTTTTTATTTCCCACTGAACTTGGGCAGTTGTCTGGAATGTTGAGGGTAGGTGTGAGGTTGTTGTGGGCAGGTAGATGACTAAGCCCCAGGTCTTGATTGCCAAGTTTAGGAGCTTGAATTTTAACTTGTATTCAGTACAGAGCCACTTCCGAATTTTAGAAGCAGGAGAGCAGAGGGAAAATAGGAGCAGTGGAGTGCTAGGGTTGTGATGAGGTTTAAGAAGTTTAATTTGACATCTGAATGTAGGGTGGCTTGTGAGATCGCAGAGAGGGGAGGCAGGAAAGTAGCTAAGATATTACATTATTCGTGACTAAGGCAAGAAAACGGATTCGAGAGGATGTCCAGGCTCCTGGTTGTTTGCGAGGCTTCTATTTTAAAAAACATGTTTTCTCTTCCTATACGGTATAGAGCAGCTCTTTATGCTTCTGGAGCCAGAAGTAATCTCCCAACATTATTCCCTTCAAGGAAAAGGAGATTTATTGCACCTAATGGAATGGACACAGTATAACTTATATTAACCACAATCGGAACAGTGTCCTGGTCCACTCTTTGTCGTCTCCGGTTCGGTGTTCCTTCTGTACACTGGCTACCTTTTCCCTTCTGGATTTAGAACTTCTCACCCCATTGAATTCAACACATCCAGAGAAGGGGTCAGAGGACAGGCCTTAAGTAGTTTAACAACAGGAGGATCTCAAGCCCCAGTAGGTCAGCTTCAGAAGTATAAGTTTATATGTGTATATGAAGGGGAGGAAGGAAGGAAGTGGGCTGCTCTTCAAAATGCCTGCTGCCTCTTACCTCTTGAGCGTTCAGAATGAGTGTGGTAGAAGAGGGTAGAAGAGGGAAGTCCACTTTGGGATAGAGCTCACGTGGGCTGGGTTGAGGAGCCTGGGAATCCAGCTGCTGACTGTGGTACTGGCAGCAGAGAGAAGATAACAGAAGTTATCACAACAGCTGCAATCCTCTGTCACCTGGACCACATTACAAACAGACGTGGGAACTCAGCTAACCAGGGAGGTCAGGGTAATAAGGTAACGGCTGGTCTCCTTGGTGCTAGAAACCAAAACTAGTTGCCCTGTCTTTTAAGGGACTTGCTTACCAACTTGCTTAGATAACAGTTTATATATATTTTGTTGATTCTGGGATGCCCATGTTTTCACATTGTTACATCTTTAATATCAGGGTGCTCTTACTATTGATCATGTACCATCGTTGAATTTGTCAAGTGTTCTTTTTTCTTACCAGTACACTTTATGATCAATGATATCTTTGGTTCAGTGAGTACACAAAGAATGTGTGTGTGTTTGTGCCTGACAGGTGTTAGAGAGGTGAGACATGCTTTCTCTCTAGATGAGGAGGAGTCAGAGGCAGTGCTGATGCTTAAAGTCTGATATGTACTCTGTGTGTTTATGTGGAAGGACATCTTTGGTTGATTTTTTTTAAAGATTTTATTTGAGAAGAGAGAGAGAGAGCACGGGGTAGGGGGAGCGGGGCAGAGGAAGAAGGAAGAAGCAGACTCCCCACTGAGCCAGGGAGCCCGATGCAGGGCTTAATCCCAGGACCCTGGGATCATGACCTGAGCTGAAGGCAGATGCTAACCCAACTGAGCCACCCAGGTGCCCCTCTTCGGTGGATTTTAAGTCTCTTCTTAGTGTTTTGTGTTTTGTGCAGCCTGCAATCAGGAGAATCAGTTGGAAGCTATTAGATACTTCTCCAGTTATTCCTTAATAATGCTTAAGTTTTAGGGTCACCTTTAGGATTCTTGTGACCCAAGGCATATCAGATTTCATTAACATTTTTATTTTCATTTCCAGAAATCAGTGAATTTTCATTTGATGTATCCTATTGTGAACCTGCTTCTGTTGTCAGTTTTATAACCTATTAGGGTAGCCTATGACGTTGCAAAACCTTTGTTGAAAATGAATCTGGCTTATGTCTTGACTCTGAGCGTCTGTGCCTTCTTTGTATCTTCTGTAGAAAGATTACTGAAATAAAGATAGGTTGTTTGGGGAAATCATTCATTGTTCTTAGGTTGTGTGTATGCGTCTATACATACGAACACACACAACACATGTATGCATCCATGCCATATTCTTGATTTAGAGTTTCTCAGAATTCTTATACTGTTCATGTAGTCTATATAGAGTATACACATATGCATATAGTTTGAAGGTACACTGTGTTGAAAATTTTTAAAAAGATTTATTTATTTTTTTAGATTTTCTATTTATTCACTTGAGAGACAGAGTGACCGAGAGAGAGAGAGAGAGAGAGAGCGCGCGAGCGCACAAGCTGGGGGAGGGGCAGAGGGAGAGGGCAAGCAGGCTCCCCGCTGAGCAGAGAGCCTAACGTGGGTCTCAGTCCCAGGACCCTGGGATGACAACCAGAGCTGAAGGCAGCCACTTAACTGACTGAGCCACCCAGGCGTCCCAAAAGTTTATTTTAAGGAATCTCTACACCCATCATGGGGCTCAGACTCACGACCCAGAGATCAAGAGTCACGTGCCCTCCCAGTTGAGCCAACTAGGCGCCCCTATATTGAAATATTTTTAGAAAAATTCTACAGTTGGGGTGCCTAGGTGGTTCAGTCAGTTAAGTGTTCAACTCTTGATTTCAGCTTGGGTCATGACCTCAGGGTCCTGAGATCAGGGCCCATGTCGGGCTCTGTGCTGGGCATGGAGCCTGCTTGGGATTCTCTCTCTCCCTCTCCCTTTGCCCCTCCCGCTGCCCGTGTGCATGCTCTCTCGCTCTCTCTCTCTCTTTCTCTCAAAAAGAAAAAGAAAAATTCTGCAGTTTATGGGAGTGAGATAACTGAACTCTATGTTGGTTAGCAGAGTATGACCCTTTAGTTTCATGGTGGTTAAGATCCTGGCTCTGAAGTCAAGCGTCAAGCGTTTGAATTCTAGCTCCTGTAACCTTGGACAAGTTACTAAACCCCTCTGTGCGTGAGTGCTCCCTTCTGTAAAATGGGAGTAATAACAGTACCTACCTCATAGAATTCATTCAGATAACTTATGTAAAGTATGTAGCAGCATGCCCAGCATAGGGCATACTTGATAAAGATTAGCTGCCATTTTTTATTAATAAGGTATCACATCAAGAGAAAAACCAGAGCTCTTGAACTATTGGTAAGCAAAAAAAATGTCTTCCTAGTAAAGGAACTAGAGTTATAAGGTAGGGACATATTTTCTAACTCAGTGCTTTTAGGAAATCCCGCAAATTAATTGTGCTGTCTTTGAAGTAGGGATGTATGCTAGAATACAATCACCATGAAGGTAGGTGCTTTTGTCTGTTTTATCAACTTATTTGTCCCCAATCCCTACAATAATGCCTGACTTATAGTAAGTACTCAATCACTATATGTTGAATGAATGGAAAGGGGTCAATGGCTCTTAAAAGCTACAGACTTTTCATCTTGTGGATTGAATTATGTAAATTATTCCAGGATGTAATGATTTAAAATGATGGCTTAACAGTGGTATGGAGAGAACTTTAAATTACTAGAGACTGAAACCTAAAGTACATTTAAACAAGTTGACTTTCATTGTTTGAAATATAAGCTAAAATTGAGATAAATTACTGTTCACAATTTCGACAATGTATAATTAATAGTGTACTATGAATGGTAGAGTTTCAAGTTATTTCATTAAAAAACATAGAATTTAAAAATCACACGCACCTAAAACAAGGGTGCCTGGGTGCCTCAGTCAGCGAAGCATCTGCCTTCGGCTCAGGTCATGATCCCAGGGTCCTGGGATGGAGCCCTGCGCGGGGCTCCCTGCTCAGCAGGGAGTCTGCTTCTCCCTGTCCCTCTGCCCCTATATTCTAATAAAGGGGTGAGACAATAAATTAGGGAATGAGCTCCATATTTAGGGACAGGAAACTGAGCCCCGTAGAGGTTAAAGTGACTTGCCAAGAAGCACAACATAGCGTAAAAATCCTGCTCACCTGACTTACTGCTCAGTGCTTTTTCTGTCACACCTCCCTGCCTTTCTTAGCTTTCCAGAATCATATGCAAATTCCTGAGCATTCTAAATCAGAAGTCTAATTGAATTTTGCTGTGAGTCTTACCCAGGAGTTCTATTTTATAAGGCAGTGTTGTGTAGAGTAAGGAATGTGTGTTCTACCCAGTTATGTCAGAACATTTGGCAAATCCTTTAAGCTCTCTGGATCTTGTTTTCATCACCTGTGAAGTAAAGAGATCAGTTGTCTTTTTTGTTACTTCCACAGTCCTCTTGTTTCATTTAGAGTTCGTGTGTGTGTTCTCTCTGCAGCCATCCACACCGCTGCTATGGATATGCTGGGAGGATCCGGCATTGAAAGCCAGTGTAGAAAAGTTGATATCATTGCAGATGCTGCCTATTCCATTTTTAAAAAGCCAAAAACTTTTACTGGAAACTTTATAATTGATGAGAATATCTTAAGAGAAGAAGGAGTAAAAAATTTTGACATCTATGCAATTAAACCAGGTAATGCTTCCAGTTTTTAAAACTAGTGATGTATTTTTCTACATTTCCTGCAAGGACCATACATCTGTTTTGTGTGCATTTTTGTGTGATCATAAAACTAATATATTGTTTTAAAAGCTATCTTCCCAATGAAGAGGAAGACCATACCAACACAACTTCATAAAAAGCGAAGGGAAAAATGGAAGTGAATTGAGGGCTTTTTAAGTGATGTCGGATACAGAAGGCACATGAGCTATTTACCCATTTCCACATCTTGAAACTAAAAATGAAAATTGGTTTTTAAAGTTGATCTTAAAATCACAGAGTAAACACTTTATTCAAGGATGTGGTAGTAGGTGATACAGGAGTGAGTTTTCTATGAAAACTTTGTAGGAATATGGACTCTTTCCAAATGTTTTTCTCTTAAGTGCAGTCTCTTAGAGTAGCTAGCTTACTGACGCGAGTGATCACAGTCTGCCCTTTGTACAAGACTATGATTCAAGAAGTTCTCAGACGGCCCCCTTGTTCAAAAATCATTTTTCCTCTCTGAAATTGCAGGTCATGATGGTAATGATCAGGCATTCTTACTTTATGCATAAACCATAATCTATATTAAATAGTAGACAATATAGCCATAAGCAAGAGTTACACTTATTGGGGCTAAAGTGTATTCTAAATAATACTTGTTAGGTTGTGCTTCCACATGTTTATATTTGTGTCATCCCTGTCTGTCTCTTCAGTTTGAACTGAATTAAATAGCTCTTTACGGTTTTACAGAGCAGTTTTATATGCATTATCTATTTAACCTTCACAGCAATCCTGTGAGGGAAGCAGTATTGTTTAGGGATTAAGAACGTGGAGTTTGGGAGAAGACAAGCCAGGTTCAGAGTCCAGTTAGCTGCTCACTAGCGGTGTGACTTCAGGCACTTTCTCCAAGCTTCACTTTCCTCACTGGTAAAATTAAGGCAATAATAGCTTCCATACAAGACTTTTGTAAGAACGAAATGTAATAATGTCTATAATGTGCTTGGCACATTGCCTGGCATATGATACAATCGCAGTATTCAGTAGTTAATATTTACAGTAGGAAAACAGGCTCAAAGAGATTATTAGTCTTTGTATAAGAGCAGTCAGCTAATTAAGTGGCAGAACCTGAACCAGATCCAGGTCTTCTGGGTCCTGGTACAGTGTAATTGTCACTTTAGGTTTTAAAGACACAGCGTCATTATGCACAAAATCTTAAATTTGATTTAAGATTAAAAATCCTATCAAATGTTGAGAACCATAAGATGAGTAGGTACTTCGATAAGTGTTAGGATATAACAAAGACCAATGCATTTCTGACCGCCAGTTTTTTTAATCTTCTGAGAGGGAGAGATGGACAGATAGAGATGGGAAACAAGTCCTTAATGAGCAACCCCTTCTCTTAGGGGACCAGGTAAGAAATGAGTCCTGAGCACTTTGGAGGGATATAGGACAGAAGGGTTGCATGGATAGATGAGGAGGGGGCAAAGCCTCCTGGGAGAGCAGTTGAGGGCTTAACATAACCGGTGGGTCTTTGGTTGGCTCTTAGAGATGAAGTTTGCCATAGGAGAGGAGGATAACTTGGTGATGGGAAAAGTATTTTAGCTTCGTGAAGATCAAGTAGTTTGACAGTTCTCCTGGTAGTCTTTTCCATTGCACTAGAATGATCATTACAATAAAAACAGATATAATGTTCATTAAACAGGTGTTAAAATCTTAATGTATTGACATTATCATAGTAACCTGAGTATTTTTGGCGTCAATTTTCCAGGCCATCCTTTGTTACCAGATTTCTTCTTAGATGAACACCCAGATACAATTACCAAGAAAATGGAATCACATGGTAAGATGTAGAGCATATTTTATGTAGCAAAATAAAGATGCTAACTATGTATTTCTTTCAGAATATAAAATTGGACATTTCTGCTTTATGCTTTCAAACCATTTTGTAATTTAAACTAGACAAGTAATATATGGTCTTAGTTAATTCAAGCAAGGAAGGTTGTCTTTTCCTTCTATCAGCAAGAAATTCTTAACATATTCTTTTCGTTTGATTTTTTTAAAGTCTGAAAAGAAAACGAACCCTTTTTAAGGTTTTATTTCTTTACTTTGGCACTATCTTTAGGTATTTCATGTTGATGTGTCATTTTATTTTGAGGGAAAATGTGTCACATCAAAGTACAACTAACACCGTTCTCAGAGTTTGTGCTGTGTGACTACTTTATGGGAGAAATTAACTCCAGAGGAGGTTTTGGTTTTGCTTTATTTTGTTTTTATAATTGGTCCAAAGGTTAGTCTTTGTGTGTGATCTTATGCCACTAGCTTACTGAAAGATGTCAGAAGGAACACTCTTTAACAAATACCCATGAGAAGAATCTCTCTCATGCTTTATTAGCAGGAATAGCTGTGCTTCTCCTGGGCCCTTACCTTATTTTTATCTTCTAGACACTGTGAATCTCCTAAGTGATCACAGGTTCTTTAGATGCTAGAAGAACTCAAGAACAAATTTCATCTATACCTTTGTAACAGATTTATATAACCTTCTACCGCAGTGCATTTTAGTGCCTACCTTTTTTCTAGCTTACTCTTTTCTATCTTTATCTTTCGTTTGTCCAAATTTTTGGAGCTGGTTTAATAAATTACTTAATAAAAATGGCAACTTTCCTTTTGTTGTATCATAAAGAACTTGAAAAATATACAGCTAATCAAAGTCTGAGAGAGTCTAGTCTTCAGGTTAGGCAAGAGCTAAATCCTGATTTTTGCTCATCACCTTAACATTGGATCTGAGCTCATTTAAATTCCAAATTTAAATAAGAACCACTTATCGATTATGTATATTCATTTTGTTTTTCAACAGATATTTATTGGGCACTACTCTGTATCAAACACTATGCTAAGTCCTTTGCATTCATTGTCTCATTTAACACGTATGAGCCTACAAGGCAAGTATCATTATCTTCATTTTACATCTGAGATCGTGCAGGTGGCAGAACCTGGATTTAAATTTATAGCTGTCTGATTGCAAAGCCCATAACCTTAACCAGTAGATTTAAATTGCTTTTCTGACTCCAGAATACTTAAAGTCCTTTAAATGAGCGTATTTCCCCCCGGTAAACCAATTTATCAATTAATAATAAGGAGTTACCATCTCATGGACTAAGCACGTAGTTGCTGTGATCAGCCCATTCTCTCCCTTGGGTCATAATAACGTAGGGAACAGAATCATAATCAGAAGGTTGTTACATGTCCATGGAATCGGTACAAGAGAGGTTAGATAAGGAGAATGTAAGATAGATGTTTATTAGCATCAAATTTCAATAGGAATGATTTTGCCTGTGGGATCAGCATATGTCAGGTGCATTGACTGCAATCCATATATCCATCTCCTCTTGCGGGGTGCCCTCATCCTCAAGGTCACGATAGTCACATTCCTTTGGCTAAAGCTTCTCTTCCCCATATGGTGCTGGAGAGAGCATTTGCTACTGTAGCTCTCTTTTCCCTATTCTTCCTCGTTCATTGCAATTCTATTCAATATTTTCTGTAAATATATTAATATATTCATATAGGTCATCGTCCAGTATATCTGGCCTGGGATCTAACATTTCTTTCCAGCGATTTTTTAGTCCATATCCTACATCCACTGTATGTTGGCTTCACACTTTTTCTCTCAGAGGCCTGTGTATAATCCCTCATTTCTCAAGGAGGAACAGCTCACCTTTCTATTTAATAATCCTATTTGATTGTACCTTTTCTGGTTATTTGTACTGTGTATATTTGTTTTATATAAGGTGTTTAACTATGAAGTTAAACTACGCACATAATTTTAAATTCATGTTTTTTCTCCTATTAAAAACAGTACTGTCCTTTCTTCATTGATTTCCCCTCCTCCCCCCACCCCATTGAGACACAGGGAGTCCACAGAGTTTTGTTGGTTTGTTCAGTTTATTTTTGTTGTTTTTGTTTTTCTTTAGTTATAGCTTTAATTGTTTCTATTCCAGTTGTGCTGGGTTCTCCCCAGAAACACTTACTCTTAGCCTGGCTGTCCTTTTCCTTTACCCTGTGGTTGTTACCATCTTTTATTATTTCTGTCTTACTGTTCTTTCCTTCTGCATTCTGGGAGACCTTTTCACGTTTGAACTCTGTTGACTGGTGAGACCTTAGACGGGTGCGCCTGGCTGGCTCATTTGGGAGAGCGCGTGACTCTTGATCTCAGGGTCGTGAATTGAAACCCCACGTTGGGTGTGGAGCCTCCATTAAAAAAAAGACTTTTGGCACTTTCATCTCTTCCCTATGGCCTATAATGTTTATTTTAATTTTGCTGTTGTACTTTTGGTTTCTCATGTTCCCTGTTTCCTTTTTCATTTTATTCCATTGTATTTTCATCCCGGCCAGTTATATGCTCTGTGCCCCTGTTTCCTAGAGTTTTCATGTGGAGGAATTCTTGTGGGTTTCATAGTAAATTATTTTTAGAGAGAGATTTTTTTTTCTCTTCAGGATAATTTTCCTCTTCCTTGTGGTGCACTGTTTTTCATAGGCATCAGGTTCTTTTTTTTCCCGTTAATTCATCTTCATATTAGGAGCTATCGCTAGAGCTAGTAGAGTCAGATGACAGAGATGTGTAGATTGTGTTTGGCTCCACTCCCTGTCTATCTGGTGGAATTCCTTTCTCGAAGCTGTAGCTTCTGTTGTGGTACCTATTAGGCATATAGCTAGTGCCAGTGTGCAAGACTGACATGGGACCTTTTACCTCCTGTCCCCTGTGTGCCCTGCTCCCAGGGTTCTTCCCCTCCCCATTTTTATCAGTAATGCTTTGAGGCATGTACTTCCCAGGATGAACCACTACCAAGGCTCCCTCTACTGTCTGCTCCTCTGATATTTGGGAACTACAGGCTTTGAAATTGGATTTGGAAGATGGAGGCGTTCTTTAAAGGCATCATTACAGAACTGAGGGACAGATCCTATTCTTCTAGCTGGTACAAGCCCAGAGTCTGGTCCAATGGTTTAAAAATGTGAAAAGCTATCTTCCTTGTTGAGGCGAGCAGAGCTATTCTTTCTCTGAGGTCTTGCATGAAGCAAAGCATAGGCAGTCCTGTGTTCTTAGGCTGACTCTGTCTACCTTGGGGTTACTGAACATTTCTTCCTAGATTCTGACAGTAGATAAATTGTGAATCTAGGTGATGTTTAGTATTTTGTTCACGTGTTTATATTTATTTAAGTTGTGAAGTTAGGAGAGGCTATGACAGGGGCTACTAGCCATGTATCTTTTTTTGTTGTTGTTACTGAAATGCTCTTTCTCATTAAAGCTTCCATATGTGTAGTCTATTAACTGTACCTTTCAAATATACTACTGATTTGTTTTTTGTCTCCTGAAGTTTTATTCTCTTGTGCAAAGTCATCACGCCATGTCTAAATATTCCAGGTGATAAATTATGCAATTTACATAAAAAACTTTGAAGTTTTTGCTGCTGTCTCCTTGGCATTGCAGGCTTCTGGGGGACTTCTTATGTCGTCTTCCTTGACCTAGGTGATGATGACACAGTATATTCACTTATTGATAACTTTTTAAAAGTTTATTGAAGTATAGTTGACACAGAATATTGCATTAGTTTCAGATGTACAACATAGTGATTGGACATCTCTATATGTTATGCTCTGCTCATTGCAAGTGTAGCTACCATGTGTCACCATACAGCTTTATTACAGTACCATTGACTATATTCCCTATGTTGTACCTGTTATCCCTGTGACTTCCTCATTCCATAACTGAGAAGACTGTATCTCTCATTCCCCTTTACCCTGTCTACCTATCCCCCAATTCTTCTGATAACTTTTTGAGCTGTATACTTATGGTCATTGTTCATACGTGTTATATCCATTGGTAAAAAGCAACGCCATGCCAAGGGCAAGGCGGTCGGGGTTGTTTGCCCTGGGTGTAGGCAGTAAAGGGATGCACTATCTGTAATGAATTTAAAAATAATAACTAACTACAAGTTTTTTAAAAAGTGTGTATCTTCTTTGCTCCATTGGGTCTTAAGGATTTCAGCTTTAATATCTGTTTGGATTTTAACTTGTAAGAAGAGAAGGATTTTATTTTTATTGTTTGTCTCTGGAATCATCATAGTGGAAGGTAATTTATATCTAGCAAATTTGAAATACTTTTATATTGCTTTTGTTGTACCATGGAGTATCTTTATGCTGTCAGTTAGATTTCATTTAATAACCTTTGGTGAGTTATATTGGACAATATGGCTGGGTATAATTTGAGTTGGAAAATAGATGGAGAGTTAAATTTCAGCCTAGAGCACAGATTGGCCTTGGAGTTAATTTAATTAATGAATTGTTCTCACTTGTTTCTGGGGGCAACTGCCAAATTACTCACAAGTGATTCCCCGGGGGATGAATAAAGGACTAGAGGTTGGTATTGAGGGACAGCTTCATGCTATGGCAATTGTCCTGTGGACTGCAGATCCCCTGGCTCATCCTATGCGGAATGGTTATGGCCAGTGGGTTCAGTGGATACAAGTTTAAAAATACTGTAACCTCCGGGGCGCCTGGGTGGCACAGCGGTTAAGTGTCTGCCTTCGGCTTAGGGCGTGATCCTGGCGTTCTAGGATCGAGCCCCACATCAGGCTCCTCTGCTATGAGCCTGCTTCTTCCTCTCCCACTCCCCCTGCTTGTGTTCCCTCTCTTGCTGGCTGTCTCTATCTTTGTCGAATAAATAAATAAAATCTTTAAAAAAAAATACTGTAACCTCCATTCCCCTGGCCTTGTGTTGCTAGGCCCAGGGTGGGGGGCTTTTGTGAGGATGATAATCTCACCTCCCTCTTCATCTAATGGGAGGAACCACCAACCTGATGAAATTGGAAGGGGAAGCAACTTTGTGGTTTAGACCGCTGTGAAGGTTCTTTCTTCCTGAGCAGGTTTTCCCTGGTTTTCACATGATCTTTACTTTCAAAGGCATTTCTAAGTCCTGATGGGAGGAAGCAGGTTCAATCCAGGGATGAAGAAACTAAGTTTAATTTAGAGGCAAAGTTATTGGGAAGTTACTTGGCTATTGATTCAAGCTATAATCTCCAGTTCAGTCCATTGATTTACATGGTCGATGTTCTGATCTCTAGTGTCTTCTTTTCTCATTTGGTTTTAGAACTCAGAGGGGGTGATAAAGGAGTGATTAATTATTACTCCTAAAAGTGTCTTTAGGTCTGTTTAAAAGCAAACAAACAAAAGCCACTATAGTTTAGTTGTGGTTTGGGTTTTTTTTAAACCTAATCTGAGAGTCAGCCTTTTACTTGGAGAGTATAAACCATTTACATTTATAATCAAAACTGATGTGTTTGGATGTTATTCCATCAGTTTGATTTATGCTCTTTGATGTCACCAAATGTATTTAAAGTCATTTTTGTCAAACAAGTCTCGTTGATGGCAAGTCTTTTCTGCTAGTTAATTCATCCCGTGTGTGGCCTTACACTGCCTAGGCTTTCAAACAATTTATATCAATATTTCACAGATGCTGTTCCAGAGTTGAAAGAAGAGAAGTCACAGTCACCACCAAAACCACGTTCTGGAGCTGTGGCAGAAACATTTAGAATTGTTAAGGACTCTCTCAGTGATGACGTTGTGAAAGCCACTCAAGCAATTTATCAGTTCGAACTCTCAGGTAAGGATGCTATCTGGGAATGTGGCGCTTTTGTGAAATAAAGTACGATATTTCCCTTGGAAGAAAATCAGCCCCCAGTAGCAATCAGCTTGATAGTTGGCTGTATCCAGAACCCTTACCCCTAGAATGTAGGCATTCAAGAATAGTAAATAACTGCTGATTGGTATTTTTAAGTTAAGATCAGTGCATATGGAAACATGTAAAATAAAATCTCATTACATAGACTTCCAGTGTTAAATAAATTCTGGCATATGTAGTTGAGAGAAAATCCTATTTAGGAGGGCATATGGATCATGACAGGTGGTGTAATACAGTAATGTATCATCAGCCACGGTACCTTGCCATTTTTATCTTTGAAATTATTCAAGTCAGTCTGCATGTAGTCAGCGTTTTCAAACTCCTCAATCTTTTTCTTCTCAGCATAGTGTTAACACATATTACTGATAGTTTTAAGAACTAGCTACTTCAGTCCCATTGAATGCAAACTTTGACATTATCAGTTCTTTTATCCTTTGTCTCCTCTGTTTCCTCTCTTCTTCCTTTGTTCTCCCTTAGAGCCCATGGTCCATTGCTTTAATCACTCTCTTCCCTGTATCCTAAATTTCCTGGCCTTTTTGTGCTTATGTCATCACCTGTCAGAAGTGTCCTGGGTGAATCACACTATCTGGGCGCCCCACAGTTGCATCCAAGCTGCTCGGTCCTCCTGGGGAAACGGAAAAAACCCGTCACACAACCAGTGGATCTGTAGGAGAAGTTCATCATCGCCCTTCTTCACTGGGGTGTAAGCACCTCAGAATTCTGTATTTCTGTGGTCAGCTTACTGCCTCGCTTTCCACAGTGACTATTTTAAAACTTCTCGGTGTTCCACAAATCTCCCATCTCTCCCTTCACCACTTCCCTGCTGGTTTCAGCAGATAATCCCAGAGATCACAGAGACAATAGAAACTTGCAGACAAAGTGCTTCAGCTTCCTGTCATCTGATATCAAATCAGCTGTTACGAGCATCGTTCTTTCTTCCTTCCCAGTAGAGCAGAGTTCAGCTCTAGATTTATGCATCTCAAGCTTTAATGTTCATACTGATCGTCTGGGACCCTGCTAAATGCAGACCCTGCTAAAATGCAGTCTGATTCCTCATGTCTCAGGTAGGGTCTGAATTCTGCATTTCTGACAGGACTGCAGTCCACAGATCACACTTTGAGTAGCGAAGTTGTAGGTCCCATTTCCTGTGGCCTCATCAGGGATTTAGTGCTGTTAATTATGCCCTCTCTCTCACCTGCGTATCCTGCAGCCTGCTGTCTGGTGATAATTTAACATTCTCAAAGTCTATTCCGTCTTTCTTTTTTTTTTTCTGATTTTATTTATTTATTTAAAATTTTGTTATGTTAGTCACCATACAGTACATCATTAGTTTTTGATGTAGTGTTCCATGATTCATTGTTTGCATATAACACCCAGTGCTCCATGCAATACGTGCCCTCCTTAATACTCATCACCGGATATTAAGCTAGCCTATCCCCCCACCCCCCCTCCCCTCTGAAACCCTCAGCTTGTTTCCCAGAGTCCATAGTCTCTCATAGTTTGTCTCCCTCTCTGATTTCCCCCCCTTCATTTTTCCCTTCCTACTCCTAATGTCCTCCATGCTGTTCCTTATGTTCTACGTATAAGTGCAACCATGTGATAATTGTCTTTCTCTGCTTGACTTATTTCACTTAGCATAATCTCTTCCAGTTCCATCCATGTCGATGCAAATGGTGGGTATTCATCCTTTCTGATGGCTGAGTAACAGTTCTCCAAAGAAGACATACGAATGGCTAACAGACACATGAAAAAATGTTCAATATCATTAGCGGTCAGGGAAATTCAAATCAAAACTACATTGAGATACCACCTTAAACCAGTTAGAATGGCAAAAATTGACAAGGCAAGAAACAACAAATGTTGGAGAGGATGTGGAAAAAGGGGAGCCCTCTTACACTGTTGGTGGGAATGCAAGTTGGTACAGCCACTTTGGAAAAAAGTCTGTTCCGTCTTCGAAACCAAACAATGCCCCCTAATCCCACTTCTTACCACCACCATTCCTCTCCTTTTTAGAGCCAAACTTCATTTCATCTAGAGTAACTCTACTCTGGTATCATATTTCTCCATTCCGTTGAACTTGCTGTCACCAAGATTCTTGGTGACCTCTATACCATCAGTGGGCCTTTGTCATTTTTACCTTGTCACCACTCTGCAGCATTTGAAGCTGCTGACCGACCGTTCTTGCCTTCTGGAAAGACTCCCATCCTTGGCTTCCCTGACAGCAGCTGTCCTTGCTTTCTTCCTCTGTCTGTAATCATCTTTGTCAGTTACAGACCCGCCTAGGAAACCTCAGTCACTCATATGGCTTCAATGACCATAGGAAATGATTACTTATGTATCTATATTTCTAGCCTAGTCAGACCTCATCTGACATTTTCACTTGGTTGTCACAAAGATGCCTCAATCTGAAAATATCTAAAACAGCTTACCATTCCCAACACCTGCCTCCGACACTGCCTATTCAATCCCCTCTATTCAGTAGTCCTCTCTCAGTACAAAATACATCCATACTTACCTGGTCTCCTGAGCCAAAAACTAGCAAATCATTTCTTATGCACGCTCCATACGTTTTCCTCATATTCGTTTACCGAGTCTTGTGTTTCTGCTTTGAAGTTCTCTTAAAATGTGCCTACTTCTCCCTAATCCCACTGCCACAATCCTAAACCAGGCACACATCCTCAAGTTCCCAGTCTACCCCCAAACTATCCTGACTTGCCTTTTGCATCCTCTTTATCCCTCTCCAAAATATTCTCCACACTGCTATTAGGGCGATCTATTTAGAATACCAACCTTATGTTATTCTCCTTCCATGGCTTATCCCTCAGGATGAAGTCAGTGAATTTCACATGACCCACTACCCCCTGCCTCTGGACTGCTTTGTGAGCTCATCTCATGCTACTCTTCATTCTCTTTCTACCTTCAGTCCTCCTATAGTTTTTTCAGTTCCTCGTCTGGCTAATTCTTACCTGACTTTTCAATCTCACCTTCCACGGGGCTTGCCTGACTCCACATGACCCTCCACTTCATCTTGTGTAAGGACCACGTTACTGCAGGGGCTTCAGAGCCTAGCCCAGTGCTTGGCACGGAAGTACTTAATAAATATTTACTGAATTTGATAGAGGCCAGCGGGTTTTAGCTTGGAAAACAGCATTATGTAAAATTATTCTAACTGTAGCAGTTAATAAGTTTAAGAAGAACGGGGCTTCTTTGGCATTTTTTTTCCCCTAGATCTTTGTTATTTTGTGCAGGCGAAGATGGTGGAACATGGTTTCTTGATCTTAAAAGCAAAGGCGGGAACGTCGGATATGGAGAGCCCTCTGATCAGGCAGATGTGGTGATGAGTATGTCTACTGATGATTTTGTAAAAATGTTTTCAGGTGAGTTTTCAATTTTATTGATTTACTGATCGTTCAAGGAAAATTTAGTTCTAACTTTATTCCTTTCCACATAATCAAGACTTGCATTTGTAGCAGTGGCAGCTTAGCAGCTAATGATGTTAAGAGCACATAGTCCTCAGAAGGTGCTTCTTACTCTTCAGCCGGCAAGTGGGAAGTAGAAGTCAGAATTTCCTTTTTGCATGACTGAGAAGCCCATATGATCATCTTGGGAATAGAGAGGTAATTCAAAAGGATTCCTAGGTGGACTTTATTTCTACTAGTTGGACTAAGACAGCCTTTCCAGTAACGCCCGGGACACAGGAGGTGCTGACCTCAGCTGCACCTCATTTATTGAGAGCAAGGTCCTGCTTCGATCTTGCCACGACTGTAATAGGAAACAGAGGCCCTCTTCCATGGCCCCAGGATCCTGCTCTCTGTGGGACCCCTGACCAAGAGAATCTTTTGCATAGTTTTCAGTTCTGCCCATGTACCTCTAACTGCGCCAGAGAATTTTAAGGGTAATTTTTTCTATTTTCTACTCTCAGGATACTATTCCAAATGGTAATTATCACCTTACTAAACAACACCCTAAACTGACACATTATAACATTCTAATAAAAAAAATTCACTTAATCTATAAATGTAATTCATTCTTTGTTCTCTCTTAATCTTTGAAAATTGAAGATCACAGTGTGTACCCTGTGCCCTGTAGATCTTGCTTTCCAATTCCTTTTTTTAAAACATTTTTTTAAAGATCGTATTTATTTATTTGACAGAGAGAGAGAGCACAGCAGGCGGAGCAGCAGGGAGATGGAGAGGGAGAAGCAAGCTCCGGGCTGAGCAGAGAGCCCGATGTGGGGCTTGGTCCTAGGACCCTGGGATCATGACCTGAGCTGAAGGCAGATGCTTAACTGACTGAGCCACCCAGGCGCCCCCCTCTTTTAAAAAGATTTTATTTATTTTTGCGAAAGAGAGAGAGTGCATAAGCAGGGAGGAGGGGCAGAGGGAGAAGCAGACTCTCCGCTGAGCAGGGAGCCAACTGCGGAACTTGATCCCAGGACCCCAGGATCATGACCTGAGCAAAAGGAAGATGCCCAACCCACTGAGCTAGGCGCTCATTGCTTTCCAGTTCTAATCCAGGATGCTAATGGCCTACATAGTATCTGAGCCAGTCTGTGTATGTTACTAATCATTGAGGTCTCGTCAGCTTTTCCTTTTTTTTTTTTTTTTTTTTTTAAGATTGATTTAGTTTGGACTGCGAGAATTGGGGTAGGGGCAGAGGGAGAGAATCTCAAGCAGACTGCCTGCTGAGTGTGAAGCCTGACATGGGGCTTGATCCCAGGACCCCAAGATCATGACCTGAGCTGAAATTAAGAGTCAGCCACCTACCTGCCTGAGCCACCCAAGCGCCCCTAAGCAAAATAAAGATACTACTTTATCACACTACTGAGAAATCAGCCATTAGTTGGTTTTGGTTTAGAGGCATATATATTTCTGTGAATGTATGTTAATATACACATGTGCTCATAAAAACAGGATTATAACATTACTTCTGTTTGGTAATCTTTTTCACTCACACATTATAACATCTTCCAGTGTTAACAATTACCTCTTTAGTTATTTTCAGTAGTATCTTTAGTGTTTTAGTGTTCGAACAACTATGTCCTCATAAAACTTAAAGTGCTTTGGACATACTAGATGCTCAGTAAATGTTGGCACATTTATATTTTATAAATAATATTTTGAATTTAAAGATCATTTAAAATAAAAATTGTCAATTTCTAAACTGAAATAACAATAATTATAGCTAATATGCATTGTATGATTACTATGAGTTAAGCAATACTCCAAACAATGCTTTGAGATAAAATATTTTCTCCATTTTATAAAAATGAAGACCGAGGCACTGATGGATTAAATAAGACACTCAAGGTCACACAGTGAAGAAATGTTGAAGCCAAAATTTGAATCCAAGCTAACTCTTAGGCTCATGCTCTTTCAATCATTAATGCTACTCCACCCTCCAAAGGTGAAAGAGTCAAATGACTTCTTTAATTTACATTTAATTTATGTAACATCAACCTATAATAATAGGCTTTCCATTTATATCTTTCTGTGAATGTGCTCCTGGATTGACTAGGGGAAGTCAGATGAATGAGTAAAAAAAACAACAACCAAGTATTCTTACAAGGTTTCTTATAGCAACAGTGAGTTTACTTCTGCTTCTTATTATCCTTTTGTTCCTACTCTTTATCCCATCTGCTTTCCTTGGAAGGGGCACAATTGAGAACTTATACCCTAGTTTGGTTTCTCTTTTAAGAAACCAGAGCCATTTCTTTTTTTCTTTTTTTCTTTTTTTTTAAGATTTTATTTATTTATTGGGCGAGAGAGACAGCCAGCAAGAAAGGGAACACAAGCAGGGGGAGTGGGAGAGGGAGAAACAGGCTCCCAGCAGAGCAGGGAGCCCGACGTGGGGCTCGATCCCAGAACCCCAGGATCACGCCTTGAGCTGAAGGCAGATGCTTAATGACTGAGCCACCTAGGTGCCCCACCAGAGCCATTTCTGACCTAATTTATACAGTGGATACTTTATAAATAGAAAAACTTGAAGCAACTAGTGATCATCTAATCAAAATCTCCTTTTGGCCAGTAGAGGCCTCTGTAGGGTAAAACATTAGAATGGAAAGGCACTGAATTGTACAAGATTACCTGTTTTATATATAGGGAGGAGATACTATGCATAGGATATTGTGCTTACTAGCTATTTTTTATTTTTTTAAACCGTTTACTGAGGTATAATTTACATATCATAAAATCCACCCAGTATAGATTCATAGAGTTGTACAACCATCACTTATGATCCAGTTTGACAAATTTCCATCACCCCAGAAAATTCTCTCATGTCTCTTTGTAATCGTCCCCCATTTTATCCTCAGCTGGCCAAACACTCGTTTGCTTTCTGTCCCTATAGATTTCTGGAGAGTTGATGTAAATGAAATCAAACAGTATGTAGTCTTTTGTATCTGGCGTCACTTACCGTAAAGCTTTTGTGATTCACCCGTTCATGTTGTAGCTTGTATCACTAGTTCCGTTCCTTTGTATTGCTGAATGGTATTCTTCTGTGTGGGTATACTACATATTATTTATCCACTCACCAGATGGTGGACATTTGGATTATTTCAAGTTTGGGGCTTTTATGAATAATGCTGCTCTGAGTTTGTATGGTCATACATGTGTTTGGGAGGTATATTTTCATTTCTCTTAGATAGATTCCTAAGAGTGGAATTGCTGGGTCATATGGTAAGTAGATACCTTTTTCAGAAACTACCAAAGTGTTTGCTAAAGTGGCTACACTGATTTTACATTCTCATTAGTAATGTATGAAGTTTCCAGTTTCCCCAAATTTCCACCAAAACCTATTTAGTGTGTTTTTTTTTTTACAGCTTTATTGAGGTATACTTGACAAAAACTATATATGTTTAAGGTATAAAACATACATACATTGTTAAATTACTATAATCAAGCTAATTAACACATTCACCATCCCACATAATTACCTTTTTTATGTTTGTAGTGAGAACATTTTAAGATCTACTCTTAGCAAATTTCAAATATACATGCAGTATTATTAACTATAGTCCTCATGCTGTACATTAGATCCCCAGGAATTATTCATCTTATAGCTGAAAGTTTGTACCCTTTAACCAACATCTCTCCACTTCTCTTACTCCCAACTCCTGGCAACAACCATTGTACTCTGTGCTTTTGGATTCCACTCTAAGTGAGATCACAGTGTTTGTCCTTCTGGGTCTAGGTCCATCCATGTTGTCACGAATGGCAGTGTCTTTGCTACTACAGTCATTCCAGCGAGTGTGGGGTGCTATCTCATTGTGACTTTAATTAGTATTTCCTTAATGTTGAGCATCTTTTCATGTGCTTAATAGCTGTTTACATTGATGAACTGTTGAAAACTTTTGCTCATCCTTAAATTGACTTGTCTTTTTATTATTAAGTTGCAAGATTATAAATTCTAAATGTATGTGATTTGCAAATATTTTCTCTCAGTCTGTGACTTATCTTTTCATTTTCTTAATGATGTCTTTCGAGTTACAAAAGTTTTTTAGATTTGATAAAGTCTGATCCAGCAATTCTTCTTTTATGGTTTGTGCTTCGTCCCCTGAGTATTTCATTCTTTATGCTATTGTGAATGGAATTATTGTCTTTAATTTTCTTTTTGAATGATCTGTTCCTGGTATACATAAATACAGTTAATTTTTGTGTATTGATTTTATATTCTGTGAAAAACCAGTGAAGCCATCTGGGCCTGGGATTTTTTGTAGGAAAATTTTAATTATTAATTCAATTTATTGTTATATGTAACAGTAGCTTTTATTTTTTTAACACCTTATTGAGGAATAATTCACATACCGTACAATTCATCCATTTTAAGTGTACAGTTAAATAGTTCTTAGCATATTCACAGATGTTTGCATCCAGCACCACAGTTGTTTTTATAATGTTTTCATCACCTCAAAAAGAAACCCCATACCCATTAGCTGTGAACCCCATATCCCCCATCCACCTGTCTTCAGCTCCAAGCAACCTTTATTATGTTCTCTTAGTTTTTTGGGTTATCTTTTCACTTTTTTGATATAGTTTGAAACCCAAAGGTTTTAAATTTTGATGAAGTTAGTTTGTAGTTTTTTTTCTTTTGTTGCTTGTGCTTCCATTGTCAAATCTAAGAATCTTTGTGAAAAAGATTTGCGATTCACTTTTTTTTTGAGGTTTTGTTTTTTTGTTTTGTTTTGTTTTTTTGGGGTTTTTTTTTTGAGAGAGAGGGAGTGGGGGAGCAGAGAGAGAGGAAGAGAGAGAATCTTTTTTTTTAAGATTTTATTTATTTGAGAGAGAGAGAGCATGAGTGGGAAAAGAGGGGCAAAGGACAAAGCAGACTCCCTGCTGAGCAGGGAGCCCAAGGCAGAGCTTGATTCCAGGACCCAAATTCATGACCGGAGCCGAAGGCAGCCGCTTAACTGACTGAGCCACACAGGGGCCCCGAGAGAGAATCTTAAGCAGAATCCACACCCAGTGCAGAGCCTGACGTGGGACTCAATCTTACAACCCTGAGATCATGACCTGAGTCAAAATCAAAGGTCAGACACTTAACCAACTGAACTACTGAGGCACCCCAGAGGGTTTTTATTTTTAATTTATATTTTTAAAGACTTATTTATTTATTTTAGAGAACACAGTGGGGAGGGGTAGAGGGAGAGAGAAACTCGAGCAGACTCCGTGCAGAGCATGAACCCAACATGGGGCTCGATTTACAACCCCAAGGTCACGACCTGAACCAAAACCAAGAGTCTGACATTTAACTGACTGCACTACCCAGTTGCCCCTATTTTTATTTTTTTAAGATTTTATTTTTAAAAATAATCTCTATACCCAACAGGGAGCTTGAACCAACCCTGCGATCAGAAGTCGCATGCTCTTCTGACTGAGCCAGCCTGGTGCCCCCCCCCTTTTTTTTTTTACAGTACAATTTTTATTAGTTTCTTTGAGTAATTATTTGTATAAGCAATGTTTTACACAAGATGAATATACATTTATCTTTGCTCTCCTAAAACAAAAGGTAGCATATTGTACATACTGTTCAGCACATTGCTTTTTTTTCTTCATGTGTCTTAGAACTCTATATTGATAAACAGAGAGATTGCTCAATTTTTGTATTTGATTGCTTAGATAGACCACAGTTGGCACTTAACCAGTGTCCTATTGGTAGACATTGGGTTGACACAGCCTTTTGCTATGAAAAACAATGCTGCAGTCCATAACCTTGAACATATGTGACTTCACGTGTGTACATGTTTATCTGTAGGACAAATCCCTAGAAGTGGGATTGCTAGGTCAAAGGACATACACATTTGTTCCTTTGAAACATAATGCCGAACTTTCTTCCATAGATACTACATCAATTTACATTGCTATCAGCAACGTCTGAAATGGCCTGTTTCCCCACAGTCTTGAAAACAAAATGTCAATAAATTTCTGCATTTTGGAAAATCTTGGTGCCCCTTTTTTGACGGTTTTTAGATTTAGCTCTCACATTTAGGTCTCTGACCCATTTTGAGCTAATATTTGTAGATAGTGTGAAGTAGAAGCCCAACTTCATTTGTTTGCATGTGGATATCCAGGTATCCCAGCACCATTTAAGTAGACTGTTCTTTTCCCATTGAATGGTCTTGGCAACCTTGTTAAAGTTCAGTTGACCATAGATGTTTGGGTTTGTTAAACCCATAAATATATAGGTAAAGTTAATATAGAATTACCACATGACCCAGCATTTCCACTCCCATTTTCAAAAGAAAATACTCAAGTATGTATATATGCATGTTTATAGCAACACTATTCACAGTAGCCAAAAGTTGGAAACAATCCAGATGGCCATCAACAGATGAATCAATAAACAAATTATTGGGGTGTGTGTGTGTATGTGTGTATGTGTGTAATGAAATGTTATTCAGCCATAAAAAGAATGAAGTACTGATTCATCATACAATGTGGATGAACCTTGAAAACTTAATAAGTGAAAGAAGCCTGACACAAAAGATGACATATTGTATGAATCCTTTCATATGAAACATTAGAATAGGTAAATTCATAGAGACAGAAAGCTGATTGGTGGTTGCCAGGGTCTAGAAGGAGGGGAACTGTTAATGTGTAGTGTGTACAGGGTTTCCTTTGGGAGGGAGATGGAAATGTTTTGGGACTAGATAGAGGTAGTGGTTGTACGATGGTGGTGGTAAATGCTACTGAATTGTTCACTTTAAAATGGTTAATTTTATGTCATGTGAATTTCACCTCAATTTTTAAAGTGCCTATTTTTTATTTTATTAAAAAATATTTAATCTCTATACCCAACATGGGGTTCGAACTCATGACCCCAAGATCAAGAGTTACACACTCCACCAACTGAGCCAGCTAAGTGCCCCAAAGTGTACTTACACTGTTTTGTTTAGATTCACTAACCTGAAGGCTGGTAGGTGAGATTTAAGTTCTCTTCTAGCACCTTGATTTTGCTTTACCTCCCCCTTACCCACCCCCTCCAATATAATTATATCACCGTTTTTGCTCAAATCAATACTCTGTGTTTAGGGGCGCCTGGGTGGCTCAGCCGTTAAGCGTCTGCCTTAGGCTCAGGTCATGATCACAGGGTCCTGGGATCGAGCCCTGCATCGAGCTCCCTGATCAGCGGGAAACCTGCTTCTCCCTCTCACACTCCCCTTGCTTGTGTTCCCTCTCTCGCTGTCTCTCTCTGTCAAATAAATAAATAAAATCTTTAAAAAAAAAATCAATACTCTGTTTTAAATAATGGTGATTCTGGTGTAGTTTGCTGCTGAGTCGAATAGTATACTATTATGTTTCCTCTCAGAGAACTTTTCTTTTTCCTAGACATAAATAATTGTCCTGTTTTTTTCCCCACTAAAATAGGTATAAAGAAACTAAGCAGAATCTTCCTATACTCTTCCCACAACCTTCTGATCAATTTTCCAGTCTGCCAAATATGTCAGGTTACCTGTAGGTCTGATTTTTTCCTGGAGCCCTTTGTCTTGTTGTAATAGATAGATATGCTTCTTAAGCCTGCTGCACAGCTGTGATCCTAGAAATTTTTAACCGTCTCCTGCACTGAATCTCTTTATTTCCTATGTTCCATGTTCTTTCTTGGTTTACATCCTCTTTTGGTGGCACATATTCTCCAGTAGCTTTATGAGAGAGGATACATTAGAGGTAGTATTTTGTGAGTATCTAAAACTACTTGTATTCTACAAACAACATTGTTTGGCTGGGTAGAGTTTTCTGGGTCGAGGCTAATTTTTCTTAAGAATTGTGAAGCCAAGGGGAGCCTGGGTGGCTCAGTCAGCTAAGCATCTGACTCGTGATTTCAGCTCAGGTCATGATCTCAGGGTTGTGGGATTGAGCCCCACATTGGTCTCCACACTAAGTGTGGAATCTGCTGGAATTTCTTCCCCTCTGCCTCCCCTTCTGCCCCTTCCCCTGCTCACATGCTCTCCCTCTCTCTCTAGTATAAACAAATAAATAGAATCTTAAAAAAAAAAGAAAGAAAGAAAGAAAGAAAAGAATCATGAAGCCATTGCTTCATCTTCTAAGATTACCATTGAGAATTTTATACTATTGTTTTTCTTAATCTTTTGTATCTACCCACCCCCCCCCCTTTCTTTCCAAAAGCTTTGGAATCAGAATGCTCTCTTTCTCTGTAGAGGCTTGAAATTTCATGATGATACAAGGTGGTGTGGTCTTTTTTTTTTTTTTTTTTTTTTTTTTTTTTTTCATTTTCCTGGGTACTTGATGGGCCCCTTGGGAATGTATCATATGTTATTTCTTTGGTAGTTCTCTCAGTTCCCACTTTCTGGAGAAGACATTTGATCTTTGATTCGATCTTTAACCATCTGTTTCTCTTATTGCATATGTCTTTATATAACCTTTTTACTTTGGGGAGATTGATTCACCTTCATTTTACCTACTATCTTTTTTAAATAGTAAGGAGAAACTTTATTTGTAAAGAGTATTATGGGGAGTGGTACATGGAGAGAGATTTTTGTAGTCGTGGGAGGGGGACGGTAGCAATGGAGAAGATTGAATTCTGTGACCAGAAGATCTGCAAGTGCCTCTTGCCTATTGTATTTTAATATTATCTCTCAGATTTTTAATTTGTAGGAGTTACCATTGTGGTCACTGTTTCCTCTCTCTTACTGCCCTCTTTCCAGTCACTGGGTCCCATTTCATTCTTCTACTGCTTCTCTCTCTTCCTCTCATTCTCTTCCCCTACCCCTTTAAGTCATCTCCTCTGTTGCTCCCTCTTTCCTGTGCTTCTATTCTTCCTCCTTTCTCTGGCGTTCTGTTCTTGATACATTGCTGTTATATCTTTTCGATAGGGATGTGAACTGTGGAATTTTTTATTTTTTGTTTACTTTGTTGTAGCTTTCTTCAGTTCCCGCCAAGTGGCTTTTATCTGTTTTTGTTTTTTTGTCTCCATTTGATGTCTATCCATCTTTATAGGCAGGTCTCCATAAAGCTGGTGGAAGCTGTGTATGTGTGACCATGGCTTGTGGACTGGTGGGTTTCACTGTAGGGTGACAGAACAGGGAGCCAGTTTTTCAGCCAAAGGGCACCCAGATGTCAGTGTTTGTAAGTTTCTGGAGGAGCTGTTCTGTTCCTGTAAAGAACAAAGATTTTCCAGTATTTTTTATGTAAATCAAAACTATCCCTTAGTTTATTATTTGTAAATTTAGGTATTTTAACATCACATTTCCATGGAATAATGCTCAGCTGTTCATTCATTAAAGGATTGGACTTGATTCTTTTCTATCCCTAAGCAATCTATAATGCTTTGTTACAACCCCTACATTAATTAAAGGTGATTAATTTAAAGGTGTTTAATATCTCAACATACATAAATACACTAACCCACACATTTTTTTTTCTACAAAGAGCCCATCTGTGTGTGGCCCAGTAGAAGTTTACTAATGCGCCAGACACATGTTATACCTGCTGGAGATATGATCTCTATATAAATTGGCATCATATGGCTCAGAAAACTATAAATAAGAATGAGGGGCGCCTGGGTGGCTCAGTCGGTTAAGCATCCCACTCTTGATTTCAGCTCAGGTCGTGATCTCAGGATCATGGGATCGAGCCCCAGGTTGGGCTCCATGCTCAGCACAGTCTCGGCTGGAGATTCGTTCCTTCTTCTTTACCCTCTGCCCCGTCCCCTGCTCACGTGTGCATGTTCTCTCCCTCTCTCTCAAATAAATAAATAAAATCTTAAAAAAAAAAAGATCAGAAACACCTGGCTTTGAATTGTAATGTGTCATATACAAGCCATGTGACATTGGGTAAGTCAGAGTCCTCTGTGAGCCTCGGTTTCCTCATTAATTCCACCGTGTGCCTGACCCTGTACTAGCACTGGAATAAGAGTAGCAGATAAAGTCCTTCCCCATGGAGCTTCTGTTCC
This sequence comes from Ursus maritimus, assembly GCF_017311325.1. Lineage (NCBI taxonomy): Eukaryota > Metazoa > Chordata > Mammalia > Carnivora > Ursidae > Ursus > Ursus maritimus. The sequence continues at coordinate 39,586,566 of NW_024424119.1, forward strand.
TTTTATGTTGTTATAACTACAGTTCTGTTGTAATGCTCACGTCTTACATCCTGGCATTTCTGTGGTTAAAATACTGCTAACATACTTTTGTTGTCCGTACACTATGTTTTTAATAATTTCTTAAGAATATTATACGCATTTATACCTTTTGATTTTTCAGATCTGAACCTGAAATGCTAAAAGTTTAATGAACTATAATAGATGGGAAATTTAAGTATTTGTTCACTACAATTCATCTGAGGGCTATGTATCCTTTCATGTACTGTAACTAGTATATAAATGCTGCCTCTTCAGCTTTTTGGTATAATCTTTTGCTGATTGTTTTTACATTATCTCTCATATTATAAGATATTGTTAACTTCTAAGTCTAGGAATTGGGATTCCCAAGATACTGATAAAAAATATGGAATAGAAATCTGTGTGCTTCAGAGGTTTATAGAACTCAAGAAGATTCTTTTTATAATGCATGTTCTTGAAGTGGTATCTCCCTAAGGGCACTAATGGATGCTTTTCCTTCCCTCATTTTCTCATTTTAGGGAAACTAAAACCAACAATGGCATTCATGTCAGGAAAATTGAAGATTAAAGGAAACATGACCCTAGCAATCAGATTGGAGAAGCTAATGAATCAGATGAATGCCAGGCTGTGAAGGAAAAGGAAAAATAATGTCAATCACTAAGCTCAAAAAGTAAAAGAGATCAACAGTTAAAATCTGTTTGTTTTCTTCCCTTTTGTATTATAAGGATATGCAGGTTTGTTCTGGAAAAAATAGAATTTCTGTATCTATAAGACTTGAAATTGTAATTAAAACAGCTAGCTAATCAAACATAAGCTTCATTAAGTGGAATTCTAAGACAGTCTGCCTATCGAATTTTGTGAGTTTTGCCGTCTGAGAGCTAGATTTCATTCACTGTGGGAAAGGTATGATGAGCAACTAATCAGGTTCAAGCAGTAAAATTAGCTCTTTTCAACACTTCTTCCCATATAAAAGGTGGTTAATCTGTTTTAAATTTTTCAGTTTGGGATTGTATGCTAATGAAACTTTAATGATATTTTAGATTTTTATATACCTGTTTTAAGGAAGATCTTCTACACTGCATTTTCACAGAAATCACATATGCTGCCTTAATAAATACTGTTCGTGAAGACTAACGAAACAAAGATGGTTTTTCATTCTAACTAGCTTTCCAGGTGTAAGTTACCTATTACTAATGTAATTCCGCTAATGTAATTCAGTATTATCCTTTTGTTAAATGTGTAAAAATATCTTAAAATAAAACAATTTCTCCCCAGAAGGATGCACTCGGTCACAGAGTTTTAAAGAGAACGTCAGAGTAGATGGTTGTTAAACGCTGAATTGTAAACCTCCCAAACTCATTTGTTGAAATCCTAACATGCACACGCACACCCCTGTCTCCACACATACCTCAGACTTTCCTTATTTGGAGATAAGGCCTTGAAAGAAGTGATTAAGTTACAGTGAGGCTTTTAGGGGGGGCTCTAATCCAGTCTGACTGGGGTCCTTCTAAGAAGAGGAAATTTGGAGATAAACGACCAGGCATGTACACACAAAGGAATGACCCTGTGAGGACCAGCGCGGGAAGGCAATCATCTCAAGCAAGGAGAGAGGCCTCAGAAGAAACCCCATCTACCAAGACTTCTCTTCTCCAGAACTGGAAGATGTCTGTTGGTTTAGCCACCCAGTCTGTGGTATTTTGTCTTGGCAGCCCCTGCAAACTCCCTTTGTTTTCCTTTTTTTTTTTTTTTTAAAGCTAAGGTTTAAAAAAAAGTCCTTTCCCTTCACTTTAATCAGTTAAAAATACTTGCTCAGTGTAATTCTTTTACTTCTCATCTTCCATTCTCTAATATTACTGTGCTTAATTCTGGCATTTCCTAGAATCGTAATATTAGAAGCATTTAATGTCTATTTTACAAATGAGGAAACAGGATCAGAGAATGGGAAAAGACTAGCCCAAGGCCAAAATTAACAAAATCCCTATCCAACAAAAACCTCCCAGGACATTAGCCTTGAATAGAACCTGAAGACCTTACCGCTCCATCCGGGAAGCCCAGATGGATTGCCTTTGGGGTGACAGCCTCACAACTCCCTTTGCATCTGCCAGACTGTGAAGATCCTGGTCAAGTCTTGCCAGCAGGCTTGTTTTCTACTGAAGCTTATTAAAGGGGTCTGTCTTTGCATTCTCCAAATGGTCTCAAAGCTTTGGGAAAATAAAAAAAAAATATTGTGAGACAGGAATTCTGGGTTCTGGTCACTAAAACATGAGCTTTCTTACTAAGAGGCTTTGGGATATTGGGGAAAAAATATTTGCACAGGGCCCTGGTTTCCATGTCTGGAATTGAGGGAATTGGATTAGGTCATCAGCCCCTTTGAGCTCATTATTACTAAGAAGTACCAAACAATTTGCAGTATCCTGTCAGAAATAAAGGTAGCCACATCTAGATTCCTGAAGCCTTCTCTTGCAACATCTCCCTGATACCCTAATGAATTCACATGTTCCCTTTCCATGGATCTTGCCCATTAACTGCACTGAAGTTGTAGAACTTCCCAGAAGTTTTGGTCATTTTGTGCCTTGGCCAGCAGCCAGTTGAGCCCTATTAATGAAATTAATTGGTATGGAGGGAAATCAAGGCCATGGATCTTGTTAGTGATTGAGTGAAGTTAGACATTATTTTTAAGAGAGTTTGTTGCTAGTAATCCTGTATTTCAACAAATCCACTTATGTAGTGCCTCTTAAATAAACTTCTTAAGTAGAAGGAAAAAAGTATTTTTCCCTCTCTATATCAAGTTTTCAGCTGGGGTCCTGTAAATTAGATTAACAAAAGAGAGCTTAACAAGAGAAGAAGAAATTGAAGTTTACTAACGTGCATTACCAATATACCTGGGAGTATTCAGACGTGAGTACCTCCATGGGGTGGTTAGAACTTGAGCTTATCTAACATCTTAACAAAAGAACAACAAATTTTTAGAGAAATAATACAAAAGAAAAGAACTCTGAGTTTCTAAAGTGGCAAATTGTGCAAAGGAAAATATATGGTATTAAGTTTAGTTTTAGAAGAAACTGTCAAACTGTCTTCCAAAGTGGCTGTACCATTTTGCATTCCCCCCAGCAATGAACTTGGGTTCCTCTCACTCCACATCCTCTTCAGTATCTGGTACTGTCAGTGTTGTGGATTTTGACTATCCTAACAGGTGTGTAGTGGTATCTCCTTTTAGTTTGCAATGTTGAACATCTTTTCATATGTTTACTTGCCTCTGTATCTTCTTTAGTAAGGTGTCTGTTAAGGTTTTTGTTCCAGTTTTAAGTTAAGTTGTTTTCTTACTGTTGCATTTTAAGAGTACTTTGTATATTTTGGAAAACAATCCTTTATCATGTCTTTAGCAAATATTTTCTCCCAGTCTGGGACTTGTTTTCTTATTCTTTTGACATTGCCCTTCCCAGAGCAGAAGTTTCTTTCTTTCTTTTTTTTTTTTAATCTTTTCAAGTTTGTTTATTTTAAGTCATCTCTACCCAGTGTGGGGCTCGAACTCACAACCCCGACTGAGATCAAGAGTTGCATACTCTTCTGACTAAGCCAGCCAGGCGCCCTGAAGTTTTTCATTTTAATGAAGTCCAGCTTAGCAATCATTTCTTTCACAGATTGTGCCTTTGGTGTCGTATCTAGAAAGTCCTTGCCATACCCGAGGCCATCTAGGTTTTCTCCTGTCATTTTCTAGGAATTTTATAGTTTTGCATTTTTACATTTAGATCTGTGATCCATTTTGAGTTAATTTTTGTGAAAGGAGTTAAGTCTTTAGATTTTTTTTTTTTTTTTTTTTTTTTTTTGGCATGTGGATATCCAGTCCCAGCACCATTTGGATTTTTTTGTTTGTTTGGTGTTTTTTTTTTTTTTTTAATATTTCATTTGTTTATTTGACAGAGAGAGACAGCCAGCGAGAGAGGGAACACAAGCAGGGGGAGTGGGAGAGGGAGAAGCAGGCTCCTAGTGGAGAAGCCTGATGTGGGGCTCGATGCTAGAACGCTGGGATCACGCCCTGAGCTGAAGGCAGATGCTTAACGACTGGGCCACCCAGGTGCCAGCCAGGCGCCCCCCAGCACCATTTGTTGACAAGACTGTCCTCTCCTTTGTCAAAGATCAGTTGACCGTATTTATGTGAGTCTATTTCTGGGTTCTTTATCCTGTTCTACTGATCTATTCGTTTATTCCTTCACCAATACCACACTGCTTGGTTACTACCGCTATATAGTCTTGGGAGTCAGGAAGTGTCAGTCCTCCAACTTTGTTCTCCGTCAATACTGAGTTGGCTATTCTGGGTCTTTTACCTCTTCATAGAAGCTTTAGAATCAGGGTCACCTGGCTGACTCAGTTGGTGAAGCATGTGTCTCTTGATCTTGGGGTTGTGAGTTCAAGCCCCACATTGGATGTAGAGCTTACTTAAAATAAAAAATAAAAAGAAAACAAAAGTACAAGTATTTCTCAATTTAAAAAAATTTAGAGTCAATTTGTTGATAGCCACAAAATAATTTGCTGGGATTTTTGATTGGCATTGCATTGAATCCATATATCAGTTTGGGATAAACTGATGTCTTGACAATATTGAGTCTTCTTATCAATGAATATGAACTATCTCTTCATTTATTAAGTTGTTCTATGATATCTTTCATAAGAGTTTTGTAGGTTTCCTCATATGGACCTTGTTAGATTTTGTTAGAGTTATACCTCACTATTTTGAGGGGTGCTAATATAAGTGGTTATGTGTTTTAAATTTCAAATTTCACTTCTTCATTACTGGTATTTGGAAAGTGATTGACTTTTGTATATTAACTTTATTTCCTACAACCTTACCATAATTATTAGTTCCCAGGAGGGTTTTTGTTTTGTTTTGTTTTTTGGGGGTTTGGTCAATTTTTTCAGGTTTTCTACAGAGACAATTCTGTCATCTGTGAACATGGTTTTAGTTTTTCCTTCCTTTTATTTCCTTTTGTGGTGTTATTGCATTAGCCGTGACTTCCAGTATGATGTTGAAAAGCATTAATGAGAGGACATCCTTGCCTTGTTCATGATCTTAGTGAGAAAGTTTCTAGCTGTAGGGTTTTTGCAGATATTCCTCATCAAGTTGAGGAAGTTCCCTCTATTCCTAGTTTACTGAGAGATTTTGTCATGAGTATGTGTTAGAGTCTGTCAAATGCTTTTTCTGCATCTATTGATATGATCTTCTTCAGCCTGTTGATGTGGTAGATTATTATTTTCAAATGTTGAACCAGCCTTGCATACCTGAAATAAATCCCATATGGTTGTTTTTATATAAATGTTCATGCCCCCCCCATTTCATACGTTGAAATCCTAACCCCCAAGACAATGGTAGTAGGAGGTGGGCCCTTCAAGAGGTGATTAGGTCATGAGGGTGGGGCCCTTGTGATTGGGATTAGTGCCCTTAATAGACCCCAGAGAGCTAGCTGGTCCCTTCTACCATGTGAGGACACAGTGAGAAGGTGCCATCTATGAACCAGAAATCAAGTTCTTACCATATGCTGACTGTGTGCCTTGGTCTTGGACTTCCTAGCCTCCAGAACTATGGGAAATAGCTACCCAGTCTCTGGTACAGAGGGTCCCTGATTTAATGATGGTCCAACTTAAAATTTTTCAACGTCATGATGGTGTGAAAGTGCTAGACATTCACTAGAAAGACTTTGAAATTTGAATTTTAATGACTTCCTGGGTTAGTGATGAGTGGTATGATACTCTCTCATGATGCTGGTCAGTGGCAGTTAGCCACAGCTCCCAGTCAGCCACTTGGCCATAAGGGTAAACAACGGATACAATTAAAAACCATTTTGTACCCATATAACCATTCTGTTTTTCACTTTCAGTATAATATTCAATAAACTACATGAAATATTCAACACTCTATTATATAATAGGCTTTGTGTTAGATGATCTTGCCCAACTGTAGGCTAATGTAAGTGTTCTGAGCGTGTTTAACATAGGCCAGGCTAAGCTAGGGTGTTTGGTAGGTTATTGTATTAAGTGTATTTTTAACTTATGATCTTTTCAATTTACAATGGGTTTATTGGGACAACCCCATGGAAAGCTGAGGAAGATCTCTGTTTGGTTATGGCAGCCTGAACAGGCTATGACAGTTGTGGCATATAGTTATTTTTATATGTTGTTGGATTCAATCTACTAATATTTTGTTGAGGATTTTTGTATCGATGTTTATGAGAGATACTGGTCTGTAATTTTTTTGTAATGTCTTTGTCTGGTCTTGGATTAGGGTAATGCTGGCTTCGTAGAATGAATTGGGAATATTCTGTTTCTGTCTTCTGAAAGGGACTAGAGACAACTGGTATAGTTTCTTCATTTAAATGTTTGTTAGAATTCACCAGTGAGGCGCGCCTGGGTGGCTCAGTCAGTTGAGCATCTGCCTTCAGCTCAGGTCATGATCTCAAGGTCCTGATCCAGTCCTGCATCAGGCTCCCTGATCAGCGGGGACTCTGCTTCTTCCTCTCCGTCTGCCTCCCCCTTGCCCTGCTCTCATGCTCTCTCTCTCACTCTCACTCTTGCTCTCTCTCACTCTCACTCTCCCTCTCTCTCAAGTAAATAAAATCTTTTTTAAAAAATGAAGGCTCTTTAAAGAAGATTTGCTGTTTTTCTTGCAGGCAGATGGAACATGGAAAGATCATCTTGATCCTCCTGGTCAGTGAAATAGTTCAGGGTGTTTTAGGCATTGTTAGTGCTATTTCTGATTTGCTTTTACTCTCAGGGTATAGTTCTTCAAGAGTCTCAACTGAGAGCCTTTGTGTACCAGGGCCCCTCCTTCCTGTTTAATTCTTTCTAGCACTATGAGACAGCTAAGTGTTACTGCTTAGTTTTTGTTTTTTGGGTTTTTTTGTCTTAGCAGTTGGTTTCCTGGCTTCTTGCCCCTTGCATGTACAGATTAGGAATTATCAAATGCTTTGAGGATAAATGGCATGTAGAACGATTGGCTTCTCTTGCTGTGATTACCTTTCCTCTGGGATCTTGGGTTTTCAAGTCCTAGCTGTCCTGATAGACTTGGCCTCCAAATTTTGTATCTGTAGCCCAATCAGACTGTCAAAAATTCTAGGATTTTCTCACTGTTCGGTTTCTATATTCCTTGACACAAATCAACAATGCCCTAAGAAAGAAAAGTGGTTGAGAATGTAAGATTCACTTCAATGTATTTCCCTTCTTGCTGAGCTCTTGGACTCTCAAGCCTTGGTTGCTCTAGAATAGCCTTAAACAAACTTTGTTGTTTTGTTTGTTTTAAATACAACTTTTACAATTCCAGTTCTTAGTGGAGAGGTGGTTTATTCAACAAGGTACCCCATCATAGCTGGAAGCCTGCATCATTAAAGAAATTCATCATGATGGATATATCCTTTAAATGAGATTGCATTTTTAAAAAGTTATTTGTGGGAAAAAAAACACACTATAAAATTTATCCTCTTAACCACCTTTAAGTATACAGGTCAGAGGTGTTAACTATATTCACATTGTTGTGTGACAGATCTCTACAACTTTTTCATTGTGCCAAACTAGAATTCTATACTCATGAAACAGCTCCCCATGTTCCCCCTCCTCCCGTTCCTGGAAACCACCATAATACTTTGTTTCCATGATTTTGACAACTCTAGGTATTTCATGTAAGTGGAATCATATAATAGTATTCCAATAGTCCTTTTGTGACTGGTTTACTTTACTCAGCAGAATGTCCTCAAGGTTCATCTATGTTGTGGCATATGACAGGATTTCTTGCTTTAATAAAGAAATATAAGATTTCTTTAAGTCTAAATAAAATTCTATTGTATGTATATGCCATATTTTGTCTATCCACTCATCCATCTATGGACATTTGGGCAGTTTCACCTCTTGGCCATTGTGAATATGCTGCAGTGAACATGGATGTGCAAATATCTCTTCAAGTTCCTGCTTTAATTGCTAGATATATACCCAGAGGTGGGATTTCTGGATCATAATATTATTTTTTGAAGAACCCCTGTACTGTTTTCTATAGTGACTGCACCATTTACATTTCCACCAGCTGTGCTTAAGTTTCCTATTTCTCCACAGGATTACATATTTGAAATATGTGGCAATTAATTTTTTTTTGACAAACATTATTTTGTCAAAAATGTTTACATAGATTTTTTTTTAAATTCAGCCTAGACCAGGCAGAGTGTTGACAGAGCAAGGTGTTAAGAATCCTTTCTTTTTTGTTCAGAAGTTGGTCTCATTCTCTGCCTCATATTCTTCTCTCTCCCCTCATGTACCGCAAGGGTAAGAGGGACTGCGGTTTCCTTGTCACAGTGGGGTGAGGTCAGGATGTAAGCACCACATTTGGCTAATCAGTCAGATATGCTTTAAATGTTATTTATTACCACTATTATTATTTTGGAGATACTTAATGCTGTAAGTAGAAAGGGAGTTAAGAGTATGGAATCCGGCCCCAAACCGCTTTGGATAATCCGGGTTTTTCCCGCTGCTTTGTGATCTTGGGCAGATGTCTTAATTCCTCTTTGCCTGTTTCCTCATCCATAAACTGGTGATGCTAACAACACTCACTGCAGAGAGTTCTTAGGATTAAATAAATACTCCCTAAGCACTTAGTGTAAACCCCAGTCACACAGAGTTAGTACTATAAAAGTGTTTGCTAGGTATAATAAATGTGGAGGGCGTCAGCCTTACCTCTATGATACCAAGCTGTGTAGATGGTGTTATTGTATGCCTCCCTAGTCCTAGTATGTTTTAACTTTACCCCCCCCCCCCCCCCGCCATGGGATGGATTCGAGTGTCGTAGTTGGATGGGGAACTTCCACTGGGCAGCGGGGACTGTGGGTTGTGTAAGAGGTGTTCCAGTATATGCTTGGGTGTAGAGGTGACTCCACTCGGTGCGTTAAAACAGGTGTTATACACCAGACGAATGGAACAGGTTCTTGTAAGGTCCGGTCCTTGCGTTTAGGTGAAGCTCTGCGGAGTTCCAAGGGGGCAGCGGGGACTGGGAGGAAGGCAAGAAGAGTGGGGAAGGCGCCGGGTGCGCGGCAGGACGGAGTGCTGCCCACTTCAGAACGTCGCGGGGATCGTGGGGTGCACACCTGTCTGGGCGCAGAGACCGAGCTCGTGCGCGCCGGTGTGTGCTAGGAAGGTGGGTCCACACCTCCTCCGGGCAGCGACGACCAAGAGCTCGGAGCGCTTCGTAGGAGGTGTCGTTACACACTTCCTGTGGGTCTAGCGGACCACGGCGCGTTTCCGGTGCCGGCTGGAGCCCGGGGTCCGAGCCCCCGCCCCGTTCGCCGGCCCCGCCCCGCCCACGCCCCGCCCCCCGCCCGCCGCGCTCCGAGCCGGGCGCGCGGAGCCCGGGGCGCACGGAGCGGCGCGCGCCGGTCGGCAGAGCCAGGCTGGCGCCCCCGCCCCCCGCCCCGCGCCTCCGTCGGCCGTCCGCCCGGCGCCTTCTCCGCTCTTCTTGCCTTTGCTCCCGGGCCCTCCGGCCGCTTTCCCTCCTTCCCCTCGGTCCCGCCCCGTCCAGCCCGGGCTGCCCGGCTCCCGCAGGCCCCCCCGCCGCCCGCGTTCCTATGGACAGACGCACAGACACCTGCAGGTGGGTGAGAGCCCGCGCGGGGGGCGGGGACGAGCGCGCCGACGCTGCGACCTGGGCCGGGGAGCCCCTTTGTGTGGGGGGCGGCCGCGCTGGGGTCCGCGCTGCCTCCCCTTCGGCAGCCGAGCAGTGACCCGGCTGAACCCTCTTTTGTCTCCTCTGGGGGGGGCGGGGTGGGAAGGCCGAGAGTCAGGGCAGCGACTCGGGCGGCTGGCCGTCGCCGACGACGGGCTTGGGGGCGCGAGGGCTGAGACCCCGGGCGGCCGAACGGGCTCCCGGGGCGAGCGCGGGCAGCCGCGGCTCTGGTCAGCCTCGGCGGGGCCGGCCCGCCGCCCAGCATCTCCTGTCGCCGCCGCGGGCGCGCTGCGTGGGTTCTGACTCGCCTGCTCCTGCTTTTGGGTCTGTTTGGAGGTGGGAAGGAGGGCGGGAAGGAGAAAGAAAAGATCTGCCCTCTTAGTTTCCAAGTCTTGGGATGGTTGTGGAGAGAGGGAGAGAGGTGGTTCGGGTCTTTGCCCGACTTGTTTCCCTCGCGAGAGGCACGCTGAGGTGCGTGTGGGGCGTGTGTGGAGGAACGTGCATCGCTTCGGTCCCTTATTTATTGTTTCTAACGGAGGAGGGCTTTCTCCGAAGGGCTCTTCCGCCGCCCTCCCCCATCGGAGGCTGCGCACAGTGATTTGTGTTTGTTATCAAATACATCGACAAATGTATTCCCCTGGGTGCGAGGAGGCTGGGCTGACCAAATCAAACCAAAATCACAGACTGTTTCAGGTGGATTTTCTTCTTCCTTTTTTTTAAGGTTAGGTAGGGACTTAACAAGGAAATCAAAGATGAGCACGACTGTGATTTTTACGATTTTTTTTTACGTATATACATATTTTAAAGTTTGATGATAAAGTTTTGTTATTTCCCAGACTCTTTAGGATTAGCATGACAGAATCTTCTACCTATTAACTATAACAGTTAACAAGCGAGTCAGATAGTGACAGCTTCCACGGTGGAGGTTAAACTGAAGTGCAATAAACATCTAGCTTTTCGTTTAGGCTAAAACCTTTATTTTTGCTGGTTTAAAATATGAGGTCTTCCACCGCATATGGGGAGGACGTGAATGTTAGAACTGATTTTTCTCCCTGTGATTGTGCTTTCCCTCTTTTATTCTGTTTTCATGTATTCTCTTTCTGTCTAAAGGCCAACAATTGGGTTGTACATGGTGGATATAGTTTTTTGAAAAGTACCATAGGTCATATTTCTGAATTATTTTATTTATCTGGCTGAGTTTCTTATGAAGAGTTGATATGTATTTGTGGATATTCAGATTATAAATGAAGTTGAATAAGCACCCAGAAACTTAATTTTGCAGATTCAGTTTTTTAATGGAGGTATGCATTTATATCTTTGAATTAATCTCAATCTGGTGTTCACTTCTGGAGACTTTTTTTTTTTTCCTATTGTGCAAGAATCCGTATTGACAAATTTAAATCTGACGGTTATCAAGGAGATTAAAAAAATAGTTTTGGGTGCACTCAGTTATATGTACAACTATATATGTAGAAAACAGAGCCTTTCTTAAACATCTGAACTTAAAGGAAAAACATTGTGGTGGAAAACAGTTTATTTAAATCTTCAAGTAAGATGTGGAAATTCGTAAGAAAGCAATGTACAATTTTAATGCGGTTTTAATTAGGCAAACTGATTTTTGTCATTATAAAGAGGAGACAGTTTTAGTGTGCCAAAAAGAGTGATCTTTTTCTAGGAGAAAAAATTAGCCTACATTCTTGCCCTAGTTACATTAACAGACTATTACTATTGCATGACTAATTTTGTAAATATCTGGAGTGTACATTTTTGTACACTTAAAACCTAGAAGAGGCTACATCTAGCATTAATCTCACCAGTCCCTTTGAATTGATGAAATTTTATTCTTGGTTTGACTTCCTGTCTAGATTAGTTTAATGAATTTAGACTGCATAGGGCTCAGTGCATGGCGCTAGTAGGCCCTTGAGTAAGGTTCCTCTTTCTTTTTCCATAAGGATGGCCCAGAGAGCATAGGTATTGAAATTTGTTCAGGCTTAATTAGGAATGGTGGGATGGAGTTCTAAAACACTCCCAGAGTTTCAGCTATTAGATTACACACTCTTTATCAGTTCTTAGAAGTTTAAAAAAAGATAAGCTAACAACTTGAATTGTTTATGTATTTATTTATAGGACTGTCAATCAGAGGGATAAGGTTTAACAAAGAGTCACTGTGTAAATTAAATATTAAGAGTGTGGCCTGTGTTTAGAATTGCTTGGCAACTTGTAGTTACGCCTAACAGTTTTCTGGGATTGGCAGTGTAGTGTCTTCACGTGGGCTGGCTAAAAGATAACACCTAGTTTTTTTTGTTTTGTTTTGTTTTTATTTTTGGCTCTGATATGTAGATATTAATTTTTTGGTTTTTGTATAATTAACGCTAATATTTTCGTGTAATCAGAAGCAGTCCAGAGAAACTTACATATTTTCAACTGATTTCTCTTCTGGTTTATTGGTGTTTAAGAAGGTGTATAAATTATTTTTCACTCTTCATGATTGAAATTTTTTTTCTGATACTTTTGATATGACAAATGTTACTTCCAGAAATTTTGAATTTGTAAAGTTGGATTTTAAATATAACTGAAAAATATAAACTGACATTTGCCAGTTTCTTTTTTTTAAACAACACTAAGCTGTCCAGTTAAATTTGATAGGCTTGAAAATCCGTAGACTTTTCCTGCTTTTATCAGTGTGGTACTATTAAAGAAAACCTCAAAATGGCCACTTTAGGTTACCTGGAACCCTCAAAGGACTAGTATTATCATTAGTAATAACCAATGGAAAGCTGAAAAGTAACAGTTTTATTCTTTGTAATAGATCTGTGACTTTCAAATCCTTCTTTTTCATGAAGTTTTTTATAGCCTGGTGTGGAAGCAGGTCTGACTGTGAGAGGTATGGACAGTGACCTCTCATTCCAGCCTTTATCGTCCTGCATTGTTTAAGAACGGCACAAAATCACGCTGCTCTTAGAAAATGCAGAATTCATTCTTGGATTAATATTCTGCTACCAGATGTACGAGGCTGGCTCTGAAGAAGCTTTTTCTCTTAAATACTGTCAAAAATAGAGAAGCTGAAGATTGGAGAGAAGCCATTTATTTTGAACAGTTTATTTTCTGACAGTTTGTGTTTGTAAAGAAACCTGCTCATAATATTTACTTAAGAAATCTACATAGTTGCCCGAAGAAGCCCCACAGGTTACTTTTTTTCCTTTAAAAAAGTTTCCATAGAGCTTAACTCTTATGTGATACTTCTTGACTTTGCTTCTGATTAGTTGATTTATGGACTTTATTTATCAGCATGATTGGAGAATTCTTTTGCTATACAGAAATTGCACTCTGCCTGTGCTCTGGTCTGTTTCCTAGGTAACAAATGTACTGCATAGATTCCATAATGAGGACTCTGGTTGGCTAGTTACAGTGTAAATTCTGTTGTTTGGTAAAGCTTAGTCTCAAATTCAAATAAAGGTCAAGAAACCAAAAGTACTCAAGATGTGAATTTTTGAATTTTATTTTGTATCCAATGTCAACAAAGTTTAATATGCTTTTCTGGAGAAAGACAAATTATGCAGCAATATTCAAGTGTATTTTGTAAAGTCTTAAACAGTTGGAGAGCTTTTTGACTATTCCATATTGGTAATACCAATGGCTCTAGTGACAAAACGTATTTCAAAACACTTTATCACACTATAGTATAGAAAGCAAAGTGATGTTGTCTAGGATGTCAATAATTGTTTTATTTTTTTGTATTAAAAGAAAAGTAACATCATATATGTTGCAAAAGATAAATTGTGCAACTTCATGTGAAATACAAGTTTTAGGGGCCCCTGGGTGGCTCAGTTGGTTGAGCGTTGGACTCTTGATCTCATCTCAGGGCTTGGTCTCAGGGTCCTGGGTTTGGGCCCTGCATTGGGCTCGTGCTGGGTATGGAGCCTACTTAAAAAAAAAAAAAAAGAAGTAAAAAAAAAAAAAAGTAAAAAAAAAAAAAAAGAAAAAAAAAAAAAAAAGTAAAAAAAAAAAAAGACATAGAACTTTTAAAAATTTGAAGAAGACATTAAAACATTTAAGAAACTTTTAAAAACATTAAAAATCTTGGGATACCTGGGTGGCTCAGTCGGTTAAGCTTCGGCTCAGGTCATGATCCCAGGGTCCTGGGATCGAGCCCTGCATTGGGCTCTCTGCTCAGCGGGAGGCCTGCTTCTCCCTCTCCCACTCCCCCTGCTTGTGTTCCCTCTCTTGCTGTGTCTCTCTCTGTCAAATAAATAAAATCTTTAAAAAAAAAAGTTAATTTGAACTCTAAAAAATTATCCAAAGTTGCTTCAGTGACTTTCCCTTGCTTAGCAGGATTGGTTTTGGATTGTTTATTTACCTTTTTAGTTAATTTTAATTTCAGGAATAGTTTGGATTTTCTTTCTTCTTGGTTTTCCTCAAAACTGACAACTACTTTAAACTTTTCTGGCCTTTTCAGGTTGCAAATATTGTGCCCCTTCAGTTTTCCCTTGTAAGTATTTTCCTTTGTAAATACTTAATCTTTAAAAAATTTTTTTGCCTTTTTTTTTTTTTTTAAAGTAGGCTCCACGCCCATTGTGACTCCATGAGCCTGAAATCAAGAGTCGCATACTCTACCGACTGAGCCAGCCAGGCACCCCTATTTAAAAATTTTTTAATCATTGTATTCTTTAATGCATAATCACCACATATCAAAAGCTCTATTTTTCTGAGACTTCATCCTTCTGGAACAGAGTTAACAGTATTTGTGAACTTTTACCCAGCCAGAACAATTTCCTCTCCCCAACCAGTATTAGTTAACAAGGGCTCTCATAACAAAGTATGACAGACTGGGTAGCTTAAACAACAAAATTTTCTCATCGTCTGGAGGCTAGAAGTCCCAGATCAAGATGTTGGCAGAATTGGGTTCTTCTCAGGCCTCTCTTCTTGGCTCTCAATTTCAGTCTTCCTCAGATGTTTTGACTGTGTGCCTGTGTCCTAATCTCTTCTTATAGGACATCTATCCATAGCCTTAGAACTCACCCACATGACCTTGTTTTACCTTAATTACCTCTTTAAAGGCCCTGTCTCCAAATATTCTCTCATTTTGAAGTACTGGGTATTAGGACTTCAGTGTATGAATTTGGGGGGAAAAACAATACAGCTCATAATATAACCTATTCCTCTGCTCATTGTCTTTCATACATACAGACATACTTCACTCTGTATGTGTGATATAATCGAGTCCCTAGACTACTTGATTCCTACTCCCTGAGATTTCTCAGTTCTGTTTGCCCCCATACAAATCACATACTACTCTGTCACCTTTGCCTATCATTAGTCTTGGTTCTACAGTTAAATTTATTCAATGCACAATACAAGTCCTTATGCCAAGGCTTCTGTAATCATTTGATAGTCTGAAGCTCTTTGAAGCCTAATAAATGGCTCATGTGAATAATGTGTCTTGTCTTTTATGTTTAAAACTGTTTATCTGTGAGGGGCGCCTGGGTGGCACAGCGGTTAAGCGTCTGCCTTCAGCTCAGGGCGTGATCCCAGCGTTATGGGATCGAGCCCCACATCAGGCTCTTCCGCTATGAGCCTGTTTCTTCCTCTCCCACTTCCCCTGCTTGTGTTCCCTCTCTCTCTGGCTGTCTCTATCTCTGTCGAATAAATAAATAAAATCTTTAAAAAAAAAAAACTTTATCTGTGGTTTTTATCCTTGAAGGCCAGTGTTGCTGAATATAAGTACTTGGCTCACATTTTCTTTCCTCAAGTTTCTTAAGTATATTACTCTGTTGTAGGGTTTGGCAGACCTTTTCTGTGAAAGGCCAAATGGCAATTATTTTAGGCTTTGTGGAACATGGGTCACTGTCACAGTTATGTAACTGTGCCACTGCAGTGCAAAAACAGCCATATAGAGTATGTAAATGAAGAAGCATACTGTGTTTAGTAAAACTTTATTTATAGAACCAGACAGTGGGCTGGATTTGGTGCACAAGCTGTAATTTGCTGAGTCCTACCCTATTTATTTTTTAGATTTTATTTGAGAGAGCAAGCATGTGTGAGAAAGCATGAGCAGGGGGGAGGGGCAGAGGGAGAAGCAGACTCCCTGCTAAGCAGGGAGCCCAATGTGGGGCTCGATCCCAGGACCCTGAGATTGTGACTTGAGCCAAAGACAGATGCTTAACCAACTGAGCCACCTGGGTGCCCTGGAGTCCTACTCTATTGTATTCTGGTAAAAAGTGTTTTTGTCAGAATCTATTACCACTATGATTTTCTCTTTTCTTTTCTTTTCTTTTCTTTTCTTTTCTTTTCTTTTCTTTTCTTTTCTTTTCTTTTCTTTTCTTTTCGTGACTTTATCTTTCTCTTAGATGCCCAGAGGACTTTTTTCTTCATCTTTAAAGGCTGGTGATTTTACTAGAGCCTGTATTAAGTGTTGGCTGTTCTCTGTTAATTTTTCCAGATGCACAATGTGGATTTTATAATGTTGGCTTAAATATTTTTTCATAAATATTTTTATCAATGATAGAGTTTAGTATTTAATCTGTTTTATTGCTTTCATTTTCTTTTTGGGGTTCTCCTGTTACATGTATGTTGGATCTTCTTTGCTTTTCTTTTATAGCTATACCTTTCTTCACATTCCTTTTTATCTTTTTTAATATTTGTTTTGTTTTTCTATTTTTCCTTTTTATCCTTTATTAAGCAGTTTCCATGGTACCTATTTATTAAGTCCAGTTTTGTCTTCCTTTCTGAATTTTTTTCTTTCTTATTCTGTCCTGAATTCTGTCATTTCTCTTTGTAAGTGCTCTTGTTGTATGGCCATTCCCTTTTCCCCCCACTTTTCTGTCTGATGTATATTTTATAGCTTCTATCATTTTCTTAATTTCTTTTAATATTAAAATATTATGCTACCGTTCTCATCTACTCTATGGCCATATTTTTGTGATGTGCCTTCTTTGACTATTGGTACTTTATTTAGTTCTTTTCCATCTTTTTCTCATAGTACCTCACATGGGATTAGATTGCATTCCTTTCTCTTGTTCATGTTTAAATTAGATGGATTTGCCTGCACTTTAGGAGAAGGTTTCTGTGATGGAGGTGGAAGTAAACCAAGGTAGTTCTTTTTTAGTTTCATGGTGTGAAATTTTTTCCTTTGTTGCTTTTGTGAAATATTAAAAAATATGGCCACTCAATTAAAATTAGAGTGAGATACCATTGCATACCCACTAGAATGGCTAAATGAAAAAGATGAAAAATATCAAGTGGTGATGAGAATGTAGAGTAACTAGAATTCTCAAGCACTGCTATTGGAAGTGTAAATGGGTACAGAAATATAGAGTGACGCCTGGGTGACTCAGTCGGATGAGTATCCAACTCTTGGTTTGGGCTCAGGTCATGATCTTGGGGTCATAAGATTGAGCCTTATGTTGGGCTTGGCACTCAGCACACAGTCTGAAATTCTGTCTCTCTTTAGCTCTGCCCTCCCCCACTCTCTGTCTCTCAAATAAATAAATAAAATCTTTAAAAACATAAATGGATACGAACAATTTGGGAAGCTGTTTGGCAGTATTTACTGAAGCTTTGCATATGCATGTTTTATGGTTCAGTAATTGCACTCAAAGATATATGCTTACCAAAATAAATGTACTGGAATATTCATAGTACTGCTTATAATAGCCCCCAAACTGAAGTCTCCCCAAATGACAATCAGTATAATATGTGGTAGAGTGTTACATTGATGGCCCCAAGTAAATGACATCTCTTGGTGTCTATGCCCATGTGTTGTCCCTTTGTACAAAGATTCTGATTTTAATCATGTAACTTACTTTGGCCAGTGGGACATTAGGCAAGTGTGGTGCAGTAGAAGCTTGATAAATGCATGCACATTGGAGGGAAATACTGCCCTGAGACCATAACATAAAGAAACACTCAAGTAGGAGAGGTCAGGTGGAAGAAAATTGAGGTACCTCAGCTGATGACCAGCCCTTACTGCCAGAAGTTGAGTAAGACCATCTTTGGCCTCCCAGCTCACCTGACCCTCCAGCTGAAAGTAATCACATGAGCAAATCTGAGTAAAGCCAGGAGAAAAACTGCCCAGATAACCCACAGAATTGTGAGAAAGGAGGAATTATTTTAAGTTATTAAATTTTAGGGTGATTTGTTATACAACAATAGGAAACTGAATCAGAATGGATAAATTGTTCTATATTCATAGAGTGGAACACTGTGGAGCAATGAGAATGAACAATCTGTAACTACATGCATAGTAAGTATGACTCTCACAGACCTATGTGGAGCTAAAGAAGCCAGGCACAAGAGTTTAAGCTGTGTGCCTTCACATATATAAAGTCCCCAAGCAGGCAAAATCAGCAAATTCTGTTAGAAGCCAGAACCTTGAGGAAGTAGTGACTAGAAAGGAGAAAGTAGAGGCTTCTGGGGTGCTGGTAATGCTCTGTTTCTTGATCTGGTTGCTGGTTACATACATGTGTTCTGTTTGTGAAATTGTGGAATATCAGCAAATTGTTCACTTTATTATTTCTCCCTTTTTGATTGTGTGTTATATTTCTTTTGTTTTTTTTTTAAGACTTATTTATTCATTTTAGAGAGAGAACAAGAGCGAGTAAGCACGAGTGGGAGGGCCAGAGGGAGAAGGAGAGAGAATCTCAGGTAGACTCTGAGCTGAGCATGGAGCCCGACTAGGGGCTCAGTCTCATGGCCCTGAGATCATGACCTGAGCCCAAACCAAGAATCAGTGGGTCAACCAACTGTGCCACCTAGGTGCCCCTATTTCTTTTTTCTTTTCTTTTCTTTCTTTCTTTTTTTTTTTTTAAGATTTATTTATTTTAGAGAGAGCGCATGTGAGCAGGGGGAGAGGCAGAGAGAAAGAATCCTCAAGCAGACTCCCTGTTGAGTGTGGAGCCTGGCGGGGCTCTATCCCAGGACCCTGAGATTATGCCCGGAGCCAAAATAAAGAGTCCAACACTTAACCGACTGAGCCACCCAGGCACCCCTGATTGTATGTCATCTTTCAACATAAAGGGAGAAAAATGTCCTTTTTTATTGAGTCTTCTTTTTGTTATTCTCTGAAATTGACCTCCTTTGGGTCTCTCACTTATCCCTAGCAATGCCTTTTTGTTTGGTTTGGATTTTATTTTATTTAGTTATTAATATTTTATTTTATTTTTAAAAAGATTTTATCCATTTATTTGAGACAGAGAGAGAGCGCATGAACTGGGGGAGGGCAAAGGAGAGAAACAAGCAGACTCCCTGCTGAGCAGAGAGCCTGACATGGGGCTGCATCCCAGGACCCTGCGATCATGACCTGAGCCGAAGGCAGACGCTTAACCAACTGAGCCACCCACGTGCCCCTTAAGATTTTATTTTTTAAGTAATCTCTACACCCAGTGTAGGGCTCGAACTTACAATCCCAAGATCAAGAGTCACATGCTCCACTGGCTGAGCCAGCCAGGTGCTCCAATTTGGATATTAATTCCGACAGTTTTCTTTCTCAGGCTTCTTAGTAGGTCTTGTCTCCCATAGAAGCCTGGCAAACTTTACTTTTCTTGATCCAGTTTCACTTAAGTGGGGTCCTCTCTTTTTTAGAGTGATTGTTGGTAATTTTCTTATTCACCAGCTTTGTTAATATCAGAAGTCTCCTTTTTCTCCCCTCATCTGCCCAGTTGCTGATCCTGAGTTCCATTTTTATGTGTGTTTTAGTTCTACTCATCTGGGGTTCATGGGGGCTACCTCATCACCTAATTTTGTTGAACATCATGTCTTTTGTTATCCTAGTTTTTCCATCCATGTGTTTGTTTTCTACTGAGATAATTGTAGATACACTTGCAGTTGTTAAGAAATAATAGATTCTTTGCCTGTTTGCCCAGTTTCCTTAAATGATAACATTTTGCAAAACTATATTTATAATATCACAATGAGGATATTAACTGTTATGGGCTGAATTGTATTCCCCCCAGATTCATATGTTGAAGTCCAAACCCCCAGTACCTCAGAATATGGCTGTGTTTGGAGGTAGGGCCTTTGAAGAGGTTATTAAGTTAAAACAAGGTTGTTAGGATGGTTGTAATCCAATCTGCTGTCCTTGTAAGAAGAGGAAGTTTAGATGCAAAAAGACACATCAGAGATGTTGTGTACAGAGGAAAGACCATGTGAGGACACAGTGAGAACTCTGCTATCTGGAAGCCAAGGAGAGGCTTCAGGAGAAACCAAACCTTCTGACACCTTGATCTTGGATTTCTAGCCTCCAGAACTGAGAAGATGAATTTCTGTTGTTTAAGCCACCCGATACTGGAATTTTGTTATGGTAGCCCTAATAAATGAATGCATTGGCATTGATACCATCCACCACTCACATTCAGATTGCCAGTTTTATTGGTGCTCATTTGTGTTTGTGTATTAGGATCAGTACAGTACGTTTTATCACCTATGTATGTCCTGTTTCTGTCAGCCTTTCTATTCTGCTCACGTTCTTCCAGCCTGTTCTTAAGCTTTGACAACCATTAATGGGTCTTCCATTTCTGAAATTTTGTTGTTTAAAAAAATACTATATAAATGGAATCATATTATATGTAACCTTTGAGATTGGCTTTTTTCAATAAGCATAATTCCCTGGACATTCATCTAGGTTGTTTCATGTATCAGTTTGTTCTTTCCTTTTTTTTTTTTTTTTCTTTTTAAGGATTTTATTTATTTGAGAGAGAGAAAGGGAGAGAGCACAAGTAAGTGGAGGGGCAGAGAAAGAGGGAGAAGTAGGCTTTCTGCTGAGCAGAATGCTGGACATGGGGCTTGATCCCAGGACCCCGGGGATCATGACCTGAGCTGAAGGCAGACACTTTTTTTTTTTAATGATTTTTTATTATATTATGTTAGTCACCATACAGTACATCCCCGGTTTCCGATGTAAAGTTCGATGATTCATTAGTTGCGTATAACACCCAGTGCACCATGCAATACGTGCCCTCCTTACTGCCCATCACTGGTCTATCCCATTCCCCCACCCCCCTCCCCTCTGAGGCCCTCAGTTTGTTTCTCATAGTCCATAGTCTCTCATGTTTCATTCGCCCTTCTGATTACCCCCCCTGAAGGCAGACACTTAACCGACTGAGCCACCCAGGCACCCCAGTAGTTTGTTCTTTTTTATTCCTGAGTAGTAATCCATGGGTGTGTGCTAGTTTATTTAACTTCATCTGTTGAAGGACATCTGGGTTGATTCCATTTCTTGAGTTACAGATGAAGCTGTTATGAAGGGCACCTGGGTGGCTCAGTCAGTTAAGTGTCTGCCTTCGGCTCAGGTCATGATCCCAGGTCCTGGGATGGAGCCCTACATGGGGCTCCTGGCTCAGTGGGGAGCCTGCTTCTCCCTCTCCCCCCTGCTTGTGCTCGCTCTCTCTCAATTGCTCTCTCTCCCTCAAATAAATAAATAAAATCTTAAAAAAAAATAAAGCTGTTATGAACGTAATTTGTAATCTATCTGGGATACATACCCAGGAGTGTAACTGCTGTATCATATGATAATTATGTGTTTAGTCTTTTAAGTAACTGCCAAAGATTTCCAGGGTGATTGTACAATTTTATATTCCTCCCAGCAATATATAAGTGATCTAGTTTCTCCACATGCTTGCTAACATTTGCTGTCATTATTTCTTATTTTAGTCATTCTGATGTATGTGTAGTAACATTGTGGTTTTAATTTGCATTTCCCTAATGGCTAATATAGCACATCTTTTCATGTGCTTATTTACCATCCGTATATCCTCTTCTGAGAAATGTCTCTTTATGTCTTTTGCCTATTTTCTAATTGCATTTTTTTAATTTTTTTTAAAGATTTTATTTATTTATTTGACAGAGATAGAGACAGCCAGCGAGAGAGGGAACACAAGCAGGGGGAGTGGGAGAGGAAGAAGCAGGCTCATAGCGGAGGAGCCCGATGTGGGGCTCAATCCCATAACGCCGGGATCACGCCCTGAGCCGAAGGCAGGCGCTTTACCGCTGTGCCACCCAGGCGCCCCTGCATTTTTATTTTTTAATTTTTTTTACTATTTTGAGAGTTCTTTATATATTCTAGTTACTAGTCCTTTGTTCTTTGTCAGATACATGGTTTGCAAATGTTTTTTTCCAGCCTGTACTTTGTCTTAATCCTTTTCACATGGGCTTTCACAGAGCAAAAGATTTTAATTTAAATTTTACCAACTTTTCCTTTTATGGATTATGCTTTGGTATCAAATCTAAGAGCTCTTTGCCTCGTCCCAGATCTCAGAGATTTTTTTTCCTGTGTTGTTTTCTCCACATTTTTAAGTTACATTTTATTTTTATTGTTTTTTAGGGTTTTATTTATTTGAGAGAGAGAGAGAAATCACCAGTGGAGAGGGGAGGGACATATGGAGAGGGAGAAGCAGACACCCCGTTTAGCAGGGAGCCTAATGTGGGGCTTGATCCCAGGACCCCAAGATCATGACCTGAGCTAAAGGCAGATGCCTAACCAGCTGAGCCACCCAGGTGCCCCAAGTTCTACATTTTATAGTTAAGTCTGATCTGTTTTGTGTTAATTTTTATTTAAGGTGTGAAGTTTAGGTTGAGGTTCATTTTTTGCCTATGAATGTCCAGTTGCTCCAGCACCATTTGATGAAAAAGCTATCCTTCCTCCATTATATTGCTTTTGCATCTTTGTAAAAAAGCAGTTGAGCATACCTGTGGGTCTGTTTCTTGCTCTGCTTCATCCGTTTTTGTGAATAGATTTGAGGAGAGTCCAAACTAAGTCTTTGCTACTGTTCGGCTGGCTTAGAACTTCTTGTTCATTCTTAAGCATGATTTTTTTGTGTTATCTTGGAAAACTATTTTTTTTTTCCCCTCTCTTGATCAAAGGGAACAAATATCTTATTAGGTAAAACAAAAAAAAAGGGGGATAAGATAAGCAGTAATTTGATTATTAACAGTTTTTTGAGTTTATCTTCTCTATAATATAGTGATAAGTTGACATATTTGTTTCAGAGAATTCAGTTCTTTTCTAAATTACTTGGGTTGTTAACATTTTCATGACAATTATGGCTCAATAATAATAAGTATACTTTGTTTATCTGACATCTTGAGAAAGCGGAGCTCTGCATTAATATATTTTTGTATAACTAAAGTTTATCTCTTGGACAAAAGTTAAAATTTTAATTATTTTTAGGGAAAATGTTTCCCACATGTGGTTAAATTTAAATAAAGGGTGGAAATTCAGTTACTTATGGAAATATGCCAAGAATCTGTTTCTGGCATCTGGATGAACACAAGCAGATAGAGAAATTTGTTTTTCTCCCCAGAAAATTCTCTTAAGCTTTCTGGCTCTGAAGTTTTGTAGCTTTAGGCCAGTTTCCTACAGCCAGTGCAAGGAAGGTTCCATCCCCCAACTGACAAATCCATCAAATTCACGGATTTACCAAACCTTGTTTAAATAGCCTTTGAAGATTTCTGTGAAACTTTAGCTGAAGGTATTCCCATTCCACCTTCAGAGCACCATTTTAAGGAATGTTCTGTTTTTGAAAGCTAATAGTTACATGATGTTCTAGCCTTCCTATAAATATTTTCTTTTTGAATATATGTAATACAAGTGAATATATTCAATGAAAAGTATATATTTTTATAAATAATATTCTGCCTATGAATATATTGTTATGAATATAGTATATGTGAATATGTTCTTGATATGTAAATTTTTTTTCTTTTTTTTTGCTAACTGGCTGGCTTCTTTCTGATGGATGAAAATCTTACCACAAATTATATTTCCTGTATACTTAGTATTTCTTTAATGATGTGTTTATACATTGATAAGTTATAAAATCTGTGCTTTCTATTAATGAAGTAATTGCCTCAAATGTTTAGGGTTTTTTTTCTTTTTTAAGTAAACTCTTCCCACCCTCCCACCATGTGGGGTTCAAACTCATGACCCTGAGATCAAGAGTTGTTTGCTCTACTGACAGAACCAGCTAGGTGTCCCTGGGGTTTTTCTTACTTAAAAATAATTTTTAGAGTCAAAATTCATTCTGTAGATTTGCCTTAATACCTTTTTAGTTGATGCCTTCCTGCTAATCATCCAAATAGATATTTATCTTTCTAAGAGCAAACTATTGGCCTGAGAAGTAAGGATATCCTTATACATTATGTAATAAGAAACAATATTTTTGTTAAAAAAGAATCCTAATTCTGTATAATGTTTTTTGAGAAAAGCGTAAATAGGTAAAAAGGTCAGTCAGTTTGGCTATGTGAAAACTTAAACTTCTAAAGTTTGTTTTTTAAAAAAACAAAATTAAAAAGGAAGACAACAGTTTGGAGAAAATGCAGTGAGAGAGAGTTGAGGTCCTCATGGCACTATATTATTTTAATGATTTGCAAAAGAATTAATGAAACTTTGGGAAAGAATAGGTAAAATGAAGAGCAGTTATCTGCCTCACTGATAATTAAGCATAAAATAATACAGTAATACAGCAATCCACTTCTTTTCTTTTCTTTTCTTTTTTTTTTTAGATTTTATGTATTTATTTGACAGAGAGAGACAGTGAGAAAGGGAACACAAGCAAAGGGAGTGGGAGAGGGAGAAGCAGGCTTCCCATCCAGCAGGGAGCCTGATGCGGGGCTCGATTCCAGGACCCTAGGATCATGACCTGAGCTGAAGGCAGACGCTTAACAGCTGAGCCACCCAGGCGCCCCTACTTTTAATTTTCTTTCTTTTCTTTCTTTTTTTTTTAAGATTTATTTATTTATTTGAGAGAGAGCCAGCACAAGTGGGAGGGGCAGCAGGAGAGAAAATCTGAGAATCCCAGGCAGACTGTGGGCCGAGTGCGGAGCCTGTCTCGGGGCTGGATCTCATGATCCTGAGATCACGACCACTGAAACCAAGAGTCAGATTCTTAATGGACTGTGCCACTGAGGATCCCTTCCTTCCTTCCTTCCTTCTTCCCTCCCTCCCTCCGTCCCTCCCTCCCTTCTCTCTTTCTCTCTTTCTTTCTTCCAGTATAATTAACATACAGTGTTATATTAGTTTCAGGTGTACATTAGTTTCAGCAATTCTATGTTACTCAGTGCTCATCACCAAAATTGTACTCTTAAACCCCTTCATCTATTTCACCCATCCCCCCACCCACCTCCCCGCTAGTAACCACCAGTTTGTTCTCTGTACTTAAAAGAGTGTGGTTTTTCGTTTGTCTCTTTTTTCCTTTGTTCCTTTGTTTTGTTTCTTAATCCATTTATTTTTTTTAAAAAATCTATCAAATTAGCAAAAATATAAAATAAGATAAATGCCCATTATTTGTGAGGGGAAAGGAAGGGAGGAACTTATTCTCATATTTATTGCTGTTGGGTATATAGAATTCTTTTTTTTGTTCTTTTAAACTTTGAAGGTGTAGGGGAAGAAAAACTTTCTTCTACCCTCCTCAATTTTGTGGCTTGGCCTAAGTAATAAACAGATTAACGGGAGAAAAACATACAGATGTTACATAATATTTTTATGTGCACACAGGAGTCTTCATAAGCATATGAAGACCTGAATAAACAGTTAGAACTGAGACCATATATATATTTTAAACAAGGAATCAATATATTTGTGGAGAAGTGAGTAGAAAAAGGAGTTTTAGCTAGAAGCCATAAATTGTGAGGCAGTGACTAGAAAATATGTGGGGGAAACTAATGGAAGATAAGGGTTATTTTAGTAGGTATATTTGTACAGATCTATTTTGACATCGTCTCCCAGTCTCTAGTGTTAAGAATGTTCTTCTCTTCTTGGTATAAGAAGGGCACCTTTCTCATGGGAAATTTTACGACTTGCTTTTAGGTAGAAAGAGGGAGGTCAGAGGGACCTTCCTGCATTTGCTATTTCTCACGTGCTTTCAGCCCAAAATAATCAGTATGCCAGAGTGACGTATTTGGAACCCTTCTGAGCCCCTTGAAAATATAATACATGTACCAATAATGAACATATTGGGTATATAGTTGATGAATTGTTGCAAATTGAATAAATGTGACTAGCACTCATATCAATGCACTGGACTTTATCAGCACCTTAGAGGAACCCCTGGTACTCCTTCCCATATCTAACACAATCTTCCTGAAGGAAAACAAGTATCCTGACTGATTGCTGAGTTATGGGGTATATATGCTCAGCTTTAGTAGAGACTGCTGGTTTTCCGGAGCGATTGTATCAATTTATACTGCCATCAGCAGTGTGTCAGTGTCCCAGTTGCTCCACTTCTTCATGATTATCATTTTGAAAAGCATTTTGACAGAATGTATCAAGAGCCATAAATATATCTATATCCATTTATCTAGTAATGCTACTAATTGAAAGGATGGAAAAAGATACATGCACAAACATGCAGCGAAGCAGAGATCAGAGACCACCAGCTAAATCTGGCCAACTGTAGCCCAAATTCAGTTACAACCACTTGTTTGTGGCTGCTTTTCTGCTGCAATGGAAGAGTTTAGTAGTTATTTCAGATACCTTGGAAAACAAAATATTTACTATCTGGCCCTCTCCAGAAAAACCTTGCTGACCCCTACTTTAGAGCGTTATTTAGAGTAGTAAAAGATTAGCAACAATCAGTATATCCATCAGTTGGGGAATTACTAGATAAGCACTTGGTGGAATAGGATATAGCTATTTAAAATGATGATGATAGAGATTATTCATCCATCAAGTATTTTTTGGGCATTTGCTACGTGTTAGGTACTTTTCTAGGTGCTGGCAAGTCAGTAAAGACTAGAATTCGTGCCCTCATAGAACTATAATTTTAGTGAAGAAGATAGAAAATAAACAAGTACATGAAATAACATGTTAAGAGGTGAGTGCTAAGATGGAAAAAAAAAAAGGGAAGGGAGATACGAAAAATTTCAGGATTAGGGCTTGACATTAGATTGCCTTCTTTCTCTGAGAAAATGACTTTTGAATAAAGACTTGAAATAAGTGAAAGGGCTTGACATGCAGGTAGCTGGAGGAAGAGCATTTGAGGCAGAGGGAGAAAGCATGTACAAAGGACAAAGGTGGAAATGTGCCTGATGTGTTCTAGGAACAACAAGATGAAGGGCTGTAATAGAGTGAAGGAGGGAGAGAGTGGCAAGGGATGAGGTTGGGTAGGTAATGGGGGTGGAGTGGCAGTGAGGATGCATCATGGTCAATCTTGTAGCAACATGAAAAATCCCTATCATAAATTGTTCAAGTAAAAAAAGAATGCTCTTCTCACTTCCATCTCCCCTTACTCCCTCTCTGCTCAGTAATGGCAATCATGTAAAGCAATGCATAATAAGGAAAGACTAGAAGAAAGTAATACCAACATTTTTAATGTCCTGGGATTATGAATTATGCTTCTTGCCACATTTCCTATAATTTGGCTATCTTCTATAATAAAATGCATATTTAGAAACTTGAAGGATTTTGCATACTTTAGAAATCAATTACTTTTAGTTGATTGTAGCCTGCCAGTGGATAGCACTCTTTTTTTTTTTTTAAGATTTATTTATTTATTTGAGAGAGAGAGAGAGGGGGCACAAGCATGCAATGGGGGAGGGAGTAGAGGGAAAGGGGGAGAATCTCAAGCAGACTCCCCGCTGAGTGCAGAGCACCTCATGGGGCTCAATCTCAGGACCCTGAAATCACCACCTGAGCCAAAACCAAGGGTTGATGCTCAACCGACTGAGCCACCCAGGTGCCTCGGATAGCACTGTCTTAAATCATCTAAGGAGTTGATGATTTTTTAATTATTAATTTTTCAGTGTTTGAACCAGAAGGCACGATGGAGATTATCTATTTTAACCCCTTCATTTTATGTTTTATAGGTAAGGAAATGATCTGTAGAAGTGAAGGAACACAGGCTTTCTTTTTATTAGGTGTTTTATGTTCCATCACTATTTAATCGGAAGTTATTCTGTACTTTGGTGATTTTTGTGACTGATGATTTACTTTAAGATAAAAAGAAAATCCTCGAAAAGGATGAAATCTAAATCCTGGTTGTCCAGATCTTCTTAGTGTGGAAACCACTGTAGCAAACATGGTGTTAATAATGAATTCTTTTTTTTTTTTTTAAAGATTATTTATTTATTTATTTGACAGAGAGAGAGACAGCCAGTGAGAGAGGGAACACAAGCAGGGGGAGTGGGAGAGGAAGAAGCAGGCTCCCAGTGGAGGAGCCTGATGTGGGGCTCGATCCCAGAACGCCGGGATCACGCCCTGAGCCAAAGGCAGACGCTTAACGACTGCGCTACCCAGGCGCCCCAATAATGAATTCTTTTGGCTAGCATCT
Source organism: Ursus maritimus (assembly GCF_017311325.1). Taxonomy (NCBI): domain Eukaryota; kingdom Metazoa; phylum Chordata; class Mammalia; order Carnivora; family Ursidae; genus Ursus; species Ursus maritimus. Next base: position 39,614,535 of record NW_024424119.1, read on the forward strand.
GGGCTAAGACCATGGATGTAGTAGAGCTCAGACTGCCTGGGTTTGTTTCTGGCCCTTATTAATGCTTAACCTCTCTGTGCTTTGGTTTCCCATTTACAAAATGATTTGTTACTGGGTATATACCTCATAAGGTTGTTGTGAGGATTAAATGAATTCATGTGGGTAGAATGCCAGGCACCTAGGCCAAATTATTATTGAGGCTTCAATATCAGGAAGGGAAGGTTTTTGAACACTAGGTACCGGAGAAAATTGAGTTCAACAAAATACTTGAATTGTGTTGTTGAAAGTGTATATGTCTCTGCTTTGACTTCATAGGTAAGATGTAGCAATTTATTAACATTTTAAAGCCTATCATCTTAATTAGCACAGTGGCTTCAAATCGTGCTCTTGTAGTACTTATGCTATAAATCTTTGACAGACGGTTATCAAATTTGGGGGGAAATAATACATATTTTTATTTGAGTAGGAGAAATGCTGTGACTTAGGTGGATGGCCTGAGTGAGTGGGTCATGTGACAAAACACAGAGCAAGATGAGTGGTAAAAGGGCAGTGGCTGGTCTAAAAGCTGGCTGGCACAGTGTCCAGCCAGCTCTAGGACAGATCGCTTGTTTACTGGAGCATGCAAGAACTTTGTTTTGTGCCTATATAGGTCAGGGCAGTAAAGTTCCATAAACACAGACACACACTGGTGAAAGGGAATCGAGAGTGTTGAGGATGTAACCTTGTCCTTTGAAGTGTGCCACTAAAATTTTAGTATTTGAGTGCCCTTAACCTCAGGGAGGCTAAGCCCCATAGAACTCACATAATGGGTATAGTTGAAAATTAACACTTTTTAAAAAAAGTTTTTCTAGAAAATGACTTTCAAAATGTATGATAAAACTTGTTAAAATTTGAAGTATGGGGGCACCTGGGTAGCACAGTCAGTTAAGCTTCGGACTCTTGGTTTTGGCTCAGGTCATGCTCTCAGGTTCCTGAAATCGAGCCCCCCAACTGGCTCTGTGCTCAGCAGGGAGTCTGCTGAAAGTTTCTCTCTCCTCCTCCCTCTACCCCTCCCCCCTGCTTGCTCCTCCCTCCCCCAAATAAATAAATCTTAAAAAAATTTTTTGAAGTATGGATAAAACAAAATTTAACTTAGACTACTTTGACAATTCGTGAAAAAAAAGTTATATTTTTCCTAGTAGGATTTATCTTAGTGAAGGATAATTTTATATACACACTGGGTCCCTAATATATTTTTTGTTTGTGACAATTTGGGGATTGCATAAAATTATATTACTTTTTAGTGGGAAAAATCTGAAATCTTTTTATGTTGATTTTCTTTTCTTCAGTACTGAGTCTTTAGAAGTTTTACTTGCTCAAGCTGCTGCTTTTTTCTTTTTAACATAGCTGGATAAATGCAGCTGTAGTCAGCAGTGTTTCTGCCACACTAGCTTCGTAAGAAAGTTTCTGCCTTCCTTGCAGAATCATGGGTTATAACTTAGGGTTTCTGTGGACACATTAATTCTGAATAGAACCTGGGGATTGTGCTTCACTAGAAGTGTGGTGGTTTTAGTAGTGAGTTCCTAACAGGACTTAGGTACTTATATGCTCAGTAGGACATTGCTGTTGTAGCAGTTGTGGTATTTAATTGAACCTGAAGGCCCCTTGGGATTTTCCTAGTCTATTATATTAAACTGAGAACGTTTTTTAAAATGCAATTCAGTATTTATGACTTCATATGACTCAGATTTCCCCTTAACACCCTTGTTGTTGGGTTTGTTATTCTTTTCAGGGTTGGGTTGGTGTATCATATGCATGTAATTAATCTGAATACTCAGGAAGGATGTATGGAATCTCTTTAGGTTTTAAGAAATGTCTATGATTGAATAGTTTAGTTTGATTCTTTTGAGTTGGAAATTTTTGTTCTGTGTGATAAATATACAGCATTAGCACCAGGGGAACTAAATTCATATCAACTAGGATATCAATAAACTTTTTGTTCCTGTAAGATCAAGTATGACTCTGAGATATTGTGTCTCTTAGCTTTACTTGGTAATTCTTAATCTTTTTGTGTGTTTTCAACCCCTTTAGAATTGGATCAAAAATTTGGATTCTCTTCTTAGAAAATGCACATCTGCAAATACAGCATGCAATTTTGTATAAATTTTAGGAAATATATGGATCTTTCTGACATGTTATGCTAATAATCTGTTTTGTGTATTTACATTTCAGCATATTGACTTTCTTTTTTCTTAAGAATGGAAACCTTAAAGGTTTGAGATAAGGATTATGAGAGTGAGCTTATGGGTTTCCAGGGAAAATTTATGTTTTTGAAGGAGGGGATACCATGGTATTTTTCCATCAGAAATACGTTTAAACCGTTGTTTCTGATAAATGTATGAGTAGTGCATCTAGTTAAATCATTCTTCTGCACTGTAGGTTATGAAAAAATAGTGTCTCACTACAGTACATTCACAAAGGCAGTCTAGCAAGGAAAAATTATAAAGCTTAAATTCTCATTCTCATTTCTATGGGAATAAAGAGGGAGAATTCATTATGTCAAGCATTACAAATAAGCATGTATTAAAGCGGCTACATATGATGATGGCACATTGTTGGAACACCCCATGAAAGGTAATTTGCATGGAAGATGATTATTCAATAGGGCTTTAATTTACAAGAAACATTCCACAATTTAATTGAGCCCTTTTTGCACACACTGCTTCGCTTCAATAGATTGCATTTGCTCCCTGCATATGTACAATGCCATAAGGGTGTTTAAATCTGATTCAGTCTAGCTGGAAGGTGAAACAACAGCTGAAAGTCATGTCGTAAAAATATACATTATTAAACATTTGAGAATTGTTTTTGAAATCAGTTTTCTGTTGGCTGATTTGTACCATAAAGCTGATTGTCTAGTTTTCTTTTTTCTAATAAGATTTGTATAAGATTATTTGGCCCTGCTGGCCACTAGTTAAAGTATATGGTTCAATTTAAAAATTTTTCACTTTTACAGGCTAGTCACCTATATTGTACTTTTGCAAAATGAGCATACATAGCCTGCATTTATAGTTATTATAGAAAGAAAATTATTTGGTGATAAAGAAGACACTAAAATAAACATTTCAACAAATAGCTGACTTCTGATTAAAATGCCTAGAAAGTTAATGCAGTAGTCTTCCCTTATCCATGGGGAGATACATTCCAAGACCACCAGTGGATGCCTGAAATTGCAGATAGTACCAAACCATATATATATATATGCACACTATTTTTTATTGATGTATACGTATGATAAAATTCAATTTATAAATTAGACACAGAGATTAACAATCGACAGTAATAGAACAATTATAATAATACACTGTAATAAAAGTTATGTGAATGTGGTCTCTCTCAAAATATCTTATTATACTGTACTCACCCTTCTTGTGATGATGTGAGACGATAAAATGCCTAAGTGATGAGGTGAAGTGAGGTGAATGATGTAGCATTAGGCTATTATTGCCCTTCTGACGCTATGTCAGGAGGGTTATTGGCTTCAAGACCACAGTTTACTATGGGTAACTGAAATCTTGGAAAGCAAAACCTCAGATAAGGGGGACTACTATATATGGTTAAAAAAAAAAGATAAAAAAGAAAGTAATGTGGATATGTCTAGTGTCTTCTCTGTCTCTATTAGAAAAGTATTTGGATAAACTTTATCCTAGAGAGGAGGTTTTGTGTGAGCCTGAACTGACTCATTGTGGATGTTCCATCCTTGAGCATTTAAAATAAGCATTGTTGTGAGAAGCCAGGCCCATTCTTGGTGGGGAAACCCTAAAGGTATGTCCAAATGAGGAAAACATGGAAGACCTGCAGGTTAAGTCAGGAGGAGCAATGTAAGGATGTCTGTTATCACCATTGTTTTGGAGTCCTAAGATAAGGCAAGAAAAATGGATACAAATGTTGGAAAGGAAACCATATAATTATCACCATTTGTAGGAATAGTGATGGCATAGAGGAAAAGAGTGTTTTTGAGAATAAGATGAAAATTTAAAGTGGAGGGAGAGGTTGAAACATTTTCTATTGAGTACCCTCCATGTTTTTGGTGAATGAAGGCTTTCTGCTGAAAGTGGAGGGGCTAAGAGGGAAATGCGCAACTAAGAAGAATGAGAAGAAAAGGATTTAGAGTAGCTGTGATGAAAAAGTTTTTGGTGTAGCTCTAAGAGTTCAGCTGAGAGTGAATTGTATGAAGACAGTATGCAGTCCGTCAAGAAAGTTTGGTTCCTGTGAGTCAGGGTGATTTCTGAATTCTCTGAGCATAAGCAGTTGATTACCTGTGTGGGCAGCTTGATGAATGAAGAAATGGTTCAGCTTCTTCCACAAAAGTTTGCTCCTGAGATCTGATGTTTGACTCCATGAAACCCTGAAGTAGGAGATCCTATAGAATCAATTATAAGTAAGGTAAGGGAAAAAGGAAGGATGAAACTATGTGGAGGAGAAGCCTGTATTATTTTTGTAGTGGGCAAATCTGTTAGTAGAGGTCTCTGATAATGTATAAAAAAGTCTAGTGGAAATTCCTACTTCCTAGGGTTATTGTGGAGATTAGCTAAATTAGATGTGACAGTGGATATGAATTGTTTCCTACAGTGCTCTGCATTATAGTAAGCTCTTAGTAGATTTCTGGTTTAAAACAAAAGCAGAACTTGTGGGACTTCATCAAGATAAAAAGCTTCTGCACAGCCAAGGAAACAGTCAAAAAAAGTAAGAGGCAGCCCGCGGAATGGGAGAAGATATTTGCAGATGACACTACAGATAAAAGACTAGTATCCGAGATCTACAAAGAACTTCTCAAACTCAACACACGTAAAACAAATAATCAAATCAAAAAATGGCCAGAAGATATGAACAGACACTTTTCCAATGAAGACATGCAAATGGCTAACAGACACATGAAAAAATGTTCAAAATCATTAGCCATCAGGGAAATTAAAATCAAAACCACCTTGAGATACCACCTTACACCAGTTAGAATAACAAAAATTGACAAGGCAGGAAACAACAAATGTTGGAGAGGATGTGGAGAAAGGGGATGGATCCCTCTTAAACTGTTGTTGGGAATGCAAGTTGGTACAGCCACTTTGAAAAACAGTGTGGAGGTCCCTTAAAAAGTTAAAAATAGAGCTACCCTATGATCCAGCAATTGCACTACTGGGTATTTACCCCAAAGATACAGACGTAGTGAAGAGAAGGGCCATCTGCACCCCAATGTTCATAGCAGCAATGTCCAGAATAGCTAAATCGTGGAAGGAGCTGAGATGCCCTTCAACAGATGAATGGATTAAGAAGATGTGGTCCATATATACAATGGAATATTACTCAGCCATCAGAAAGAATGATTACCCAACATTTGCAGCAAAATGAACGGGACCGGAGGAGATTATGCTAAGTGAAATAAGTCAAGCAGAGAAAGACAATTATCATATGGTTTCACTCATTTATGGAACATAAGAAATAGCAGGAAGATCGGTAGGAGAAGGAAGGGAAGAATGAAGGGGGGGTAAACAGAAGAGGGAATGAACCATGAGAGATTATGGACTCTGGGAAACAAACTAAGGGCTTCAGAGGGGCGGAGGTGGGGGATTGGGATAGGCCGGTGATAGGTATTAAGGAGGGCACGTATTGCATGGTGCGCTGGGTGTTATACGCAAATGATGAATCATGGAACATTGCATCAAAAAGTGGGGATGTACTGTATGGTGACTAATATAACAAAATAAAAATTATTAAAAAAAAAAAAACAAAAATCCTGTGCCCCATGAGCCCATTCTTTCCAGATATTTAAACAATTTTGTCTCCCATACATTCTTTCAATATTCAGCATCTTTAAACTTTTTCTCTGCACTGGTCCCGGCCCCTGTTCCTTCATCCCTGCCTCTGCATCCTGAGAAACCTGTGCTTAAGCTTACTACTTCTTGTCCCTATTTCCTTTCTTTCATAGCCAGATTCTTAAATAAATGGATTACAGTGCTATCTTTTCTTTTACTACTAACTCTCTTTAATCCCAGGGAATTTGGCTGTTTCTGTCTTCTACTCAGTCTCCACAAAATTAAACATACCTAATAGACAAATAAACACCTAAGTAAATGATGAGGTGATAATAAGTGCTGTGGAGAAAAATAATTCAAGTTAGGGAGTGCCAGGCACATGTCAGGGGCAGGGAGCTCTGGGGTGGTCAGGAAGGTGTCTCTCTCTTTTTTGGGGGGGAGGTGCCTCTAATAAGAGAACACTAAAGCAGATTTAAGGAAGTGAAGGAGCAAATCATATAGATATCTGGGAAGAACATTCCAGGCAGCCAATGCAAAATCCCTGTAATGGGGGCAAGGTTGGTACTTGAAAAAGAGCAGGAAGGGTTTTGCAGATGGGATAGAGTGACTGAGAAAGCGATGATGTCAGAGAGGTAAGTAGATTCACATTGGGAGCATATGGAAATTGTCTTCTGATTGCTTCTTTTTCCTCAGTAAGAGTGAGAATGAAGCAGAAGGGATTGGAGATTTGAAGAGATGTGCAGTTAGGACAGTGGAGAGAGAATGGACTTGAGCAAAAAGTGTTATCCCTGGACCAGCAGCACCAGTATCATCTGGGAATGTGTTAGAAGTGCACATTCTTGGATCTCATCCCAGACCTACTGAATCAGAAACTCTGGAGGTGAGGGCAAACAGTCTGTGTTTTAACAAGCTTTCTGGGTTATGCACAAAAATGTTTGAGAGCCATTGGACTAGAGAGTTAAGTACAATTACTGGGTAGTCCTGAGGACCTACTTGAGTTTAGTGATCTTAAGTTTAATGTGAAAGTAGTCATTAGGTTATGTTGAAGAAAGAAAGGGATGAGGAAATTGAGTATGTACAAGGAATTGTTTTAAATGATGTACTGCAAAATCTAAGCTACATAAAGAAGTGAGGATGGGTCATTGGGACAGTGAAAAACATGCTAGGATCAATGGACTTTTGGTCCCAGTGGGTCAAAGAATTGATCAGTGAAAGAAATTCTGACACAGATCCGATTGATTCTAAATTACAGGTATTTTCCCTTTAGTCAAGTATCTTCATAAATCAGTATTTCCTGCTTGAGAATTATATTAGAACAACTAATTTTGAGTCAAAAGTTTTGAGTTCAAGTCCTGCCTTTGTTAGCTGGCCTTGGGTAAGTTACTTAACTTTTCTGAATCAATTTCAGTATCTGCACAATGGAACTGAAAGTACTTAATAGCTTATTCTCACAGTTGCTCAGAATATGAAACAAGAGACAAGTGTATGAAAATGTTTTATAAAACATGAAGTCTCATCTCCTTTTTTTAAAAAGATTTTATTTATTAGAGCGAGTGAATCAGCATGAGTCGGGGGAAGGGCAGAGGGAGAGGGAGAAGCAGACTACTCAGTGTGGAGCTGACAGGGGGCTCGATCCCAGGACCTCAAGATCATCATCTGAGCCAAAGTCAGACACTTAACTGACTGAGCCACCCAGGCACCCCTGAAGTCTCCTTATCAGTGCCCTCCACTGTTTTCCATACTGACCTCCTCCTCTTCTATATCCTATAGTTTGTTTATGTAGTGCAAAGAATCTTGCCTTGTGTCTATTACAAAAATATGAATCTTGTAGAAAAGTAAGAAAAAAAGTATTCATGACTGTTGTTAATTACCTGCCTTGTAATAAAATATTGTCTTAAAAATACATTAGACTTATGCCTCCAGCCAAGGCAGAGTAACAGGGAGCAGATTTATCATCCCACCTGTATTATTAGGGTTCTGCAGAGAAATAGAACCAATAGGATGTGTATGTTTATATATTTATTGTAAGGAATTGGGTCACTTAATTGGGGAAGCTGAGAACTCCCAAATTCTGCAGTCTGAAAATTGGAGACCCTGGAGAGCCAATGTGTAGTTCCAGTCCAAGTCTGAAGGCCTGAGAACTCGGAAAGCTGTTGGTGTACTTTCCAATCTGAAAGCCTGAAGGCTTAAAATCCAAGAAGAGCCAATGTTTCCTTAGAGTCTGAAGGCAGGAAAAGACTCAGCTCATTTGTCAAACAGGTAGAGTTCCTTCTTACTCAACTTTTTTGTTTTATTAAGGTCTTCAATTGATTGGATGGGGCCACTCACATTTAGGGGGGCAATCTGCTTTATGTAGTCTACTGTAGTCAAATGTTAGTCTCATCCAGAAGCACCCTCACGGACACACCCAGCATAATGTTAATCAAACGTCTGGGTACCCTGTGACCTGTCAAGTTGACACATAAAATTAACCATCATACCACCTGAAACAATTAAGAAACCAGACAAAATATATTAAACAGTGATTTTTTAAAACATTGGATATCAGGCATTGAAGTACCAGTGATCTCTGAGAGATGAGAAACAAACAAGGTGAACGCTATGACTGCGTCACCTTACTTCCTGGAAAGGGTTTTTGCTTTCCAAGGAGGGGGGAACCCAAGTGGAGGCTGCCAGTTTCCCTGAGTTGAGAAGGGGACAGGGGAGTCTGAGGAGGCTATGGTGACTAGAATTCCTAGAGTTCATAAGAAGAAGTAAAACTATCTCTATTAGCAGATGACATGATCCTATATATATAGAAAATACCAAGGAATCCACAAGAAAACGAGATAATAAATTCAGTAAAGCTGCAAGGTACAAGATCAACACACAGAAGTCACTTGTATTTCTATACACAAGCAATGAACAGTCTGAAAAGGACATTAAGACAGCAGTTCCATTTATTTTTTTGGTAAGATTTTTATTTATTTGACAGAGAGAGTGCAAGCAGGGGGAGTGGAGGCAGAGGGAGAGGGAGAAGCAGGCTCCCCACCGAGCAGAGAGCCCAGTGCTGGGTTCCATCCCAGGACCCTGGGATCATGCCCTGAGCTGAAGGCAACGCTTAACCAACTGAGCCACCCAGGAGCCCCAGCAGTTCCATTTAGAATAGCAGCTAAGAAAATAAAATACCTAGGGGGTGCCTGGGTGGCTCAGTTGTTAAGCGTCTGCCTTCAGCTCAGGGCATGATCCCAGGGTCCTGGGATCGAGCCCTGCATTGGGCTCCCTGCTCTGCTGGGAGCCTGCTTCTTCTTCTCCCACTCCCCCTGCTTGTGTTCCCTCTCTCGCTGGCTGTCTCTCTCTTAAATAAATAGATAAAACCTTTAAAAAAAATAAAAAATAAAATAAAATACCTAAGAATAAACTTAAGGTGGTGAAAGACTTGTACACTGAAAACTATAAAACAGTGCTGAAAGAAATTAAAGACCAAATAAATGGAAGTATAGCCCGTGTTCATGGATAGGAGGACTTAATATTGTTAATATGTCAATATTCCCCTGAGCTATTCTTATCGAAATTCCAATAGCCCTTTGTACAGAAATTAAAAGCTGATACTTAAATTCATTTGGAATTACAAAATGTCTTGAGTAGTCCAAACTATTTTGAAAAAGAACAAAGCTGGAGGACTTGCACTTCTGATTTCAAAACTTACTACAAAGCTGTCATAATCAGAATGGTGTGGTATTGGCATAAGGATAGAAATATAACTAATGGAATAGAATTGACAGTCTAGAAATATACCCATGTATCTAGGGCCAGTTGATTTTTGACAAGGGTGCCAAGTCCATTCGATGGGAAAAAAATAGTCTCTTCAGTAGGTGGTGTTGCTGGGACAACTGTATTTCCACACATAAAAGAATGAAGTTGGATCCCTGCCTCATACTATATATAGAAAAATTAAAATGGATAAACAACAACACCATGTAAGAGCTAAAACCATAAAACTCTTAGAATAAATGACTGTTGAAGAAAGCAGAAGAAAGGGGTGCCTGCGTGGCTCAGTCATGTGGGCTTCTGTCTTTGGCTTGGGTCATGTTCTCAGGGTCCTTGGGATAGAGACCTGCATCCAGTTCCCTGCTCAGTGGGGAGTCTGCTTTTCCCACTGCCCCTCCCTCTACTCATCCTCGCCTCTTTCTCTCTCTCTCAAAAATAAATTAAGAAATCTTTAAAAAAAAAAAAAACAAGCAGAAGAAATATCATTCTTTGCTATTTTTAATTTGTGATTTCTCTGTTGATTGCTCTATGAAACATTATGTGGCTTTTACTAATCTATGCTATTATACTAACACGAGATTTAACAAAAATGAAATGTTCCTTTATGATGTCTAAACTTGTGCTCATAGCATGCTACACTGTTCTGGATCCATTTGGAAGTTTCACGATCTCGTTTTTGTGTGTCGATTACTACCAAGACATCACATGTTCTGGTATTTAAATATAATTTCACAGTGGCAAAATCTTTATCAAACTTAACTATAGATGACTTTTAGGCTTTTAGGAATTGGTTGTCTCGAATTATTCTTATGACTCTTCTGAACATTTCAATACATAAGTTTGCTTTCCTTAGTACCTAGTACGTAGGTAATCTGATTATTTATTGAATGAGCAAATATTGTGTAAAGTGTGATTATCATGAAAGTTAGTTTCCAAATCCTTCAGTTCTTTGAGACATTTCCAGCAGATACATACTACTGTTACAAGTCATAATAGTAAGAAATGCTGGTGTACCTTTTGGAGTTCAAAGACCTTTCTGTATCAACTTGTTTCTGATGAAACAATTACTATATGGGAATAATTAGATCCCATTGGATTATGTTCATATAATTGTTGGATTATTAAAACATTTAATTTGTATTTTAGTAAGTGCTGGTATAAATACATTACCTTGTGTCTTGTTCCTAATTATACTATATTGCAGGAAGTGGACCAGTATAATAGAGGAGAGGTGGTTCAGTCCCCTTGGTGATGTGTCATCTTAGTTAAGATCAAAGAGTTCTTAAGTTTGTGTGTTTGGGGAAATGACAAAGTGAAAACAGTTTTTTGCCATTTTACACTTGGCTTGATTGAGTAGAGTGGTTTGTAGAAAGGAAGCAGCAAATTAAATTGCTTTTACATTTTTAAAACACTTAAGATGGAAAATAGAAAAGACAGAGGTAGATAAACATACCATATTACTTTCAAGGAAATTTAATTCAGTCTTTAGCAATGGCTTTGAGTGGAAGTACTACCTTCAGTTGTAGATAAGATAATGCATGTGGTACAGTCTCAAGTAACTAGAGACAGAATGAAATTGATATTTTACATTAGTTATGCATTATTTATCATGTCTGATAAAGCAACAGCATATGCCTGATGCTTTTACCACCATCTGCATGATACTCTGTACTCCAAGAGGGTGAGTATATTAATCCTAGGTTAACTTTTTTTTATAGTAAGAGTTGTGGACTTCTTTGGTAAATTAACATCCACAAACTTAAAACTACAGGTAGGAGAATGATAGAGGATGCAGAAGCACTGATGAGAAGGAAAACTGAAGGAACAGAGAAATGAACAGGGTATTGAAACTGTGAGAAATACACAGATTTTCTTTTTTACTCTAACTGTTCATTATAAGTGATTCTGAAAGAAGAAATCCAGATCATCAAGAAAATTCTGAATACAAGTAAATGTTAATGTTTATTTTCCAATAAGAATAAAGTCAAACTGTAAAAATTAAAAATAGAAACTAGGGGCACCTGGGTGGCACAGGCGTTAAGCGTCTGCCTTCGGCTCAGGGCGTGATCCCAGCGTTCTGGGATCGAGCCCCACATCAGGCTCTTCCACTGGGAGCCTGCTTCTTCCTCTCCCACTCCCCCTGCTTGTGTTCTCTCGCGCTGGCTGTCTCTCTTTGTCAAATAAATAAATAAAATCTTAAAAAAAAAAATAGAAACTAGACATAGTAAGGTCCTGTGTTTTCCTTTTAGGAATCCATTCTAGATCATCTATGGTTTTGGTCAGATAAGCATATGTTGTTTTTTCCCCCAACATTCTGTTCCTAGCACCTGTCATGCATTACTTGGAATTAGGATGTGCTAATGTCTACATTTGATCTTTTTTTTCCTCCCTGATACTGTGACTTGCTAGATTGTCATTTCCTCCTTCATTTTGTTTTTGGTTTTATTAATTTCTCCTTTACCTATAGGCCTTTTCTTCTAGTTCCTTTTATCATGTTTCAAGCTTGTTGACTTTAATTGACTTATTTTTCAATCTCAAATTTTTTTTCTAATAAAAGCATATAAGGCAGTTCATCTTCCTGGATTCTAGGAATCCTGTTCTCCTTGGATTTTAATGTGTGTTATTCTCAGTGTTCTGTATTTCTGAGTAGTGTATATAATTTAGTATTTTTAAAAGATTTCTTCTTTTGAGTATTATGCTTATTTTCGGTTTTATTGCATTTTGGTCATAAATATGGCCTGTATGGTTTTTGCTTTTTAGAATTATGAGATTTTCTTTTTGGCATATTGCATGATAATTTTTGAGAAAGGTTTTTATCAGCATTGGAAAAAAAATGTACATTCTCTATTTGAAAAAATTATTCAGATCTAATTGTGTTTTTCTGATTTTTTATGTCAGTTTTGCATCTTTGTTCATATTTGTTTTTCATATCACCAGTATGCATTCTCTATTCTTTTTTTCCCCTCAGTAAAAGTGTATTGGGCTTCTTAGGCCCTTAACTGCCCTAAATGAAATGCCTTTATTTTCGTCTACACACTTGAATGCTCATTGCTGGGCATAGAATTCTGATTTTAAATAGTTTTTCCCTAAGAAACTGTAGATCATCTTTATTGTCCTCTAGTATTTCATGTTGCAGGTAAGATATCTCACATTTTGATTTAGTACTTTATCCCCGATACTACTTTCCCACAACCACAGCTACCCAAGTCTTAACCCTGTTCTGTTTTGTTTAGTATCTCTACCATCTCTAAGTAGCCCTGGGGCTAGTTTCCTTTCATCTGAGTCACATTTGATATCTATACAGTCTCTATTCTTCTTACACCTGTCTCAGCTCCTGATGCCTTTGAAAAGTCCAAGATCCCTTCCTCCTTGGTTCCATACTACAGAAATGATAAGCTTGACATGTGCAGTCATCCTCATTATTTACTTTGACCTTGAACCCTGGTCCTTGTTGATCCAGTTGGGATCAGCTTCCTTATTTCTACTTGGCATATCTAATTTTCTGTGGCTAGATCCTTGGGTATAGCCATAGAGCATATCCCCCTTACCCAGCCGCTAGTCTAAAACTGGGTAAAATGAATGTACTGATTCAGAAGGACTTGGCTCAGCCTCTAGTGGGTACTTGGGATAGCTGCCCAGACCCCCAGTGTAGGAACTTATTCTTACTGTGTGGCTCCAACATCAATCATCTGTCATTTGATCACATTAGATGGAATGCAAATTTGAATCCACATTGCTCAGGCTGCTTTTAGAGTTGAGTGGATGGTGGGAGTATCCCCAATTAACAGGTGTGGGTGGCCTGAATTAGCAAGACACGGGCTATGTGATGACAACTGCGCAATATCTTTTCTATCCATAGCATAGCACCTACCATCACAGCCACCCATCAGAAACTGATTTTTTTTTTTGTACTTAATGACTCCTCATTTGAGAAGTGACAAGGATGAGATGCTGAGGGTGGAGGATGGTCCTGGTAAGATGTTGAGACTTTTCAGATACATGCATAGTTGGATGTGGTGATTTTAAAGCATCAACCAGTAGATATGTTGTTTTAGAAGTTTTGCCTTGGATTACATGAAATTTAAGCCATTTATCAGATCTGGTCTCTGGCATGGAATTTCCTCACCTCATTTTGTGCTTTTGAAAGTCCTGGGAAAGATAGTTTAGAATTTCTTAGTGAGATATTTTTCTAAAAGTAATTAAAAGTGAGCCGTTGCACAAATCTTTCTGGAAGGTGTGTATATGAGCACATGCTCTAATGTCAGTTTAGTAGAGATTGTTCTGTAACCTCTACACTTTTATGGACCTATCCCTAGTATTAATAGGCACTGATGGATCAGCTGTGGGTGGCCAGAGTGCCAACTGGAGAGGGGCAGAGGCATCAGTTGGCTAGAGTGTGCTCTGAGATGCCCTAATTAGTGAGTAGATGGGGTCAGTGAATCTGCAGACTAGCACAGGTGAGGTCAGGGGTTAGAGCTGGTTTGGATGAGGAGTATAGTACTATAAAAAATAATAGCTACCATTTAATAATGACAGACTTTGTGAGCTAAGTTGAGTGCTGAACATACAGCAAAACCTGAGAGGCAGTTGGCTGAATGCGACAGTGGCAGTCATGCAGAGAGAAGTTTCTTAAAGAACCTTTTTACTGGATGTGATGTCAGTCTTTTACATAGGTTATCTTGCTACAGCCATACAACTAAGGTGTTGTTACTGTTATTTTCATCTTATAAATGTGAAAACTGAGTCCTAGGTTAAATAAGTTGTTCAAAGTTACATAGCTAGTAATTGCTTTAACCAAGATTTGAGCCATGTCTGTCTCGTGCCAAACTTTGTGCATAGTGTATTGAACCACTGTGTATAGCACATAAGACCCATGGGGTGGGGCGCCTGGGTGGCACAGCGGTTAAGCGTCTGCCTTTGGCTCAGGGCGTGATCCCGGCGTTGTGGGATCGAGCCCCACATCAGGCTCCTCCGCTATGAGCCTGCTTCTTCCTCTCCCACTCCCCCTACTTGTGTTCCTTCTCTCACTGGCTGTCTCTATCTCTGTCGAATAAATAAATAAAATCTTAAAAAAAAAAAAAAAGACCCATGGGGTAATGTGTATCTGTAACTTTTCTTGAATTCTATTTAAAAAAATAAACAACTACTTAGAAGTTTGCTCAGCTTTGTCTTAACAGAAAGATTTAACAGGAACTTTGACCTGAATGGAAATTTGCAAGTAGCTCTTTGGTTTAAGATTTGAGGATTGAATGAGAGATAGTGTAGTAGGTTCATTCAGCATCCATCCAACAGTAAATCTGAGTGTGTTGCCAGATGGTTGCATTGGAGCCCACATCACACGTTTCGGGAGAGTTGGCTTCTTTCAAAGGCCAGTTGTTCCATGTTTACAGACTGCTGACAAATGGGATTAGAAAGTAGTGTGGGTGGTTTAGCAGAACCATGGAAGATGTAGTGTATATGACCTAAGCATTGTTGATGAAGTTGTTAGTATTTTTCTGTATATAAAAGAAATGCTAAAACAGAACTTAAGATAGAAGATACAGTGATAAAGTTGGCTCTGATTCAGATGGCTCTGCTTTTTTTCTGGGACCTCATGGATGAAGAGGCATTGTTTATGTGGGGAGTTGTGTTCCTAGAAGTCACTGTATACATCAAATATGCCTCAAGTGGGGGAGTGTGCATAATATCCAGACCCCCTATAGGTTTAAGGCAGGACACTTAAATAAGATTTCACAACTCACAACACACCCCATCTTATTTCTCCCATTGATTTCAGCTCTTTTTTCAGTGTTAATCGATCATTTCCCATCCATATTTTCACATATGCAAAGCCAAGAAGTTGCCACTGGTGGCACTGATGCTAGTACTGAGGGGTTAACATAGCTCTGAAGGACAGAATTATCTGTGGTGGGAATTTGAGAAGGGGTCTAGCTGAAATAAAATATGAATGGATCCAAGACCCAACTAACGATATGTGTAAACTCAGAAAACTGAAGCATGAGCAGTAGAACTGGTCTCCAGGAATTGCCCCTTTTTCGTGTGTTCACAACCACGTACTAATTCTTAGGCGTTGGTGTGTCTCATACTTGCAGGGGGTCCAGTTTAGCAACCAGCTGGAATTTGTGCCACACCTTGGAATATAAGGAAAGAGTGTAACTGAGGGAGCTGGCTTTTTTTTTCCTTTTGTTGTGGTAAAATACATATAACAAAGCTTACCATCTTAACCATTTTTAAGTGTACTGTTCAGTGGTATTAAGGTCATTCACATTGTTGTGCTATCATTACCACCATCTGTTCCTCAGAGAGCTATTTTCTTTTATGATGCTGTTAGAAAAGTGAGAAACCTTAATTCATAAAGATGTGACGTAGTGAGTGTTGTCCAGTAGAACTTTAGGCAGGAAATGTTCTCTTCCTGCACTTCCCACTATGGTATCATTAGCCACATGTGACTGTTGAACACTTGGAATGTGGCTAGTAAGGAACTGAGATTTTAATTATATTTAATTTTAATTATTATTATTATTTTTTTATTATTATTTATTTGACAGAGACAGCGAGTGAGAGAGGGAACACAGGCAGGGGGAGTGGGAGACGAAGAAGCAGGCTCCCAGCGGAGGAGTCCGATGTGGGGCCTGATCCCAGGACCCCGGGATCACGCCCCGAGCCGAAGGCAGACACCTGACGACTGTGCCACTCAGGCGCCCCTAATTTTAATTATTTTAAGTTTAAATTTAAATAGTCACTGTAGAAGAGAATTAGTAAGTCTTTAATGACTCTGCTGCTGCCCTGACATCTTGGGATTGTTGCTAGGTGGGGCTTTGATGCCTACAAAGGAGTCAGAATTTGCCATCTGTGATAACTAGTTGCATTTTCTCATAGAAATAATAATAAAAATTCTAGTTGGCGGTGATAGTAGCAATAATAGTTCTGTGTTTCTAGTTGGCAGAGGGGGTTAAATAACATTTTTTGTGGGTGGCCTGAGAACCTAATTATAATTTGTGTAGCACCGTTTTTTATGATAAAATTCTCATTTATAGTCTAAACTAATTGATTTACCACTTTTTGGACCTCAGTCTCCTTGTGGAGACTTGTCATGTGTTTTATTTCCCCAGAATTCCCTCCACAGCAGATTATAGCACATTTTGTGTAAGTCTCACTACATGTTGATTCTTTAATTAGTGTGCCAGAGATAATTTCATCAACGAAGGTTTTTGGATATGTGTTCTGTATATACTGAATAATCAGAACATTTTACTGTGCTGACAAGAGTTGACATTTGACACATTTCCTTTTTACTTTGCTCTCTGATTTCCCATCAGTCACCCCTTACCCATCCTCTCAGGACTATAAACGCTAGAAATACATTCTGTCCTGACATCCACAGCAGTTGACCTCCCTGTAAGCATACAAATCTTGAGAAAATGAGCATATCCTGTGGTTTTCATTTATTCATAATGGTATGTTCCCAGTAATGGTGAAGTAGACTGATTCTAGGGACCACCAGTGGTCTGTTCATTGCCTGAATTATTTGGCTGTTCCTAATGATGCCATTACTCCTGCTTTATTGGTGTTTATTATTGCAGTTATTCATATATAAAAGTAATTTTGCCTAGTACCTATTATATGAAGGAGAATTTATTACATCTTTCTTTTTTATGTAATTTTCTTGTCCTCATAGAATTGCACAATTTTACTTCCTCAGAATGAGAGAAGCCACATCGTGTCCTTGATTATTGTTGCTGTTTTGCAAACTTACTATATTACATAACCAAAATAGGAACAAATAGACCCTCAACTTACTGACTCTAGATGAGTATAGAAGAGAAGGAATAGGACAAAGGGATTCAGGGGCTATTAGTAGGGCCTTTGGGAGTGGGAGAAATTGGGAGGCTTTTTTAAAGTTTTTTATTCTGGTGCGTCCCCATCAATGAATTCCCCCACTGCCATCCGAATCATTGACTGTCAGTGGTCCTGGTGTCCATATTTATCTGAGTTGTTCTACCGGGTTTAAGGAAACAAATCCCCTTTGTACATCTCTGGGAGATGCTAACAGGTTGAAGTTACTGCTGCTTTATATAAAGAAGCCCGGGAAGTGTTTGTGATGAACTCATTCAGGCGATAACATGTTCATGTACTGGTTTTTTCATCTCATCGTTTAAATACAGTATTGTTTAGGCATTAAGACACTTCTCTCTCTCTCTCTCTTAAAGATTTTATCTTCAAGTAATCTCTTTACCCAACATGGGTCTCAAACTCACAACCCTGAGATCAAGAGCTCCACCAACTGAGCCAGCCAGGCACCCCAAGACACTTTTCTACTTCAGCATCTTTACACTTAATGTTCTCTGTCCCTGGAATTTTTCCTGCTTCCACTTTACATGGCTTGTTCCTTCATATTTCTCCGATTTCAGCATAAAAATTACTTGTTCAGGGGGGTCCTTGGGTGACTCAGTCAGTTAAGCATCTGACTCTTAATCTCAGCTTAGGTCTTGATCTTAAAGTCGTGAGTTCAAGCCCCGCATTAGGCTCCATGCTGGGCATGGGGGCTACTTAAAAAAAAAAAAAAATCACTTTTTCAGAAAGGCCTTCTCTGACCATCCTCATCAAGTCTCTCCTGTAATTCTCTATCATAGCACCTTGTTTAAATTCTTCTTAGCATTTGTCACATCTGTGATTATTTAGCATGTCTTTTTTTATTTTAAGCTTCTCCTCTGATTGATCTTCAGGTTTATATATCCACTTACCTGTTGGGCACTCCTACATTTATTCTCAATTATTTTATTGAATGTCTACTCTGTTGTGTGCTGGATGCTAAGAGGATAGACAGTCCTGGCCTCGGCCCTATCCTTGTGGTTTTACAGATTATAAAGCAAATAATGGTAGTCAAATACAGTCGATCTTCATTATTTGTGGATTCTCTATTTGTGAAACCACCTGCTCACTAAAATTAATTTGTAACTGCAAGATCAGTACTTGCAGTACTTTTATAGTCATTTGCAGACATGTACAGAGCAGCAAAAAAATTGAATTGATGCACATGTTCCCAGCTGAGGTTGAAGAAGGCTATGCTCTGCTCCTTTTAGCGCTCATACTGTAAACAAGTGTTCTTTTCATGCTCGATGTAATGCCACACTTTTTGCATTTTTCTGCTTTTTGATGGTGATTTCGTTGTTTAAAATGGTCTCCAAGTGTAGTGCTAACGTACTGTCTAATGTTCCTGAACACAAGAAGGCTGTGATGTGTCTTATGGAGAAAATACTTGTTAGATAAGGTTTGTTCAGGCATGAGTTATAGGACCGTTGGCTGAGTTCAGTGTTAATTATTCAACAATACACAGTATATTGAATAGGTATCTTTAAGCAGAAACACAAATAAAACAAAGGTTATATGTTGACCAGTTGGCAAAAATTTTATGACCAGTGGCTCACAAGAACCTAATCCTATTTTTCCTCTAGGAATTTCAGCATTTAGTGTCGGCAGTAACTTTACAGAACATAATTGTTATAGATAACAGGAAACAACTGTACTTGCCAATTATCTTAAGTGCGAAGAAAGAACAAACAGGATGCTTTGATGGAGAATAGTAGTGGTAAGACGAGACTTCCCTTTTTTGGGGCCTCTTGGGAGGTAATATTTATGTTGACATCCATGAAACTAATAGGAAGAATATTTCAGGCATAAAAGGCTCTAGAACAGGAAGGAGCTTGACATTTTTAAGGAATTGAAAGAAAAGCATTGTAGCTGGAGGAAGGTAACACAGAATGAAGTTGGAGAAGAAAGCAGGAACTTGATTACGGTGCCGTTTGGAGACCACACTAAAGAGTTTGGTTGTGGAATACGTAATGGGAAGCCATCTGAAAGGTTTTAAGGGGTGTGTATATTTAAGATGATCTCCTTTATTTTTTTAAAAGATAATTCTGTCTGTTGTGGGGGAATGGGTTGAAGAGGGAAAAGGTGAAGTGGAGAAATGTGTTAAGAGCATGGCTATCCTTGGGGCGCCTGGGTGGCACAGCGGTTAAGCGTCTGCCTTCGGCTCAGGGCGTGATCCCGGCGATCTGGGATCAAGCCCCACATCAGGCTCTTCTGCTATGAGCCTGCTTCTTCCTCTCCCACTCCCCCTGCTTGTGTTCCCTCTCTCGCTGGCTGTCTCTATCTCTGTCAAATAAATAAAATCTTAAAAAAAAAAGAGCATGGCTATCCATATTCAATAATTGCCAAATCTGCCTATATTACGTCCTACATAGTTCTCAGTTCTGTCCCCTCCTCACTGTCGCAGGTCACGATCTTTGCCTGTTGTGGTCTCACAACTCCACACCAGTCACTCTGCCTAAACCCTGCTCCAGTGTGTCTCCAGAGAAATGTGATCTATTGAAGTTACCTCTCTTATCATGCCACTGCCCTCCTTAAACCCCCACCCCCACCCCCAGTGACTCCCTAGACCTCTAGATGGTCTGATGCCTCCTTGTCTTTCAGGCACCATCCATCACTATGCTTTGCCTTGCATTTAGTGCCATGTAGACAGAAATGCTATCTCTCCACACATCAGTTGTTTTGGGCCTGCTTAACTTTCTTTGCCTATGAATCCTTCACCGCTTACCATCTCATGCAAGATTAGGTGACCCTGGCATACATTTTCATAATAACTCAAAGCAGTTGTGAATTTCGTGTATTATTTGTTTTTGAATTCCCAACATACTGTTTTTGTGAATGGAATTATAGAAATAAAACCAGTGGCACAAAACATATATGTTCATTTATTCATTTCAAAACAAAAGTTTTTTAAAGATTTTATTTTATGTGAGAGAGCACAGTCGGGGGGAGGGGCAGAGGGAGAGGGAAAAGCAGGCTCCTCACTGAGCAGGGAGCCCAATGCAACGCAGGCCCAATCCCAGGATTGTGGGATCATGACCTGAACTGAAGGGAGATGCTTAACTGATTGAGCCACCCAGGCACCCCTCATTTCAAAAATGTTGATTGATTGCCTAAAGGTGTTCTAACAACGGAGTATGGAGTAGTGAACAGAACAAAGTCTCTGCTCTTTTGAAACTTAGATGTGTGTATGATCTATCAAAACCTATATATCCATTTCAAACATTATATACATAGATAGATATTTTTAAATTCTAGAATACGTTTAGATTTACAGAAACGCCATGTCCAGCTTCTTGTATGATTAACTTAACATTAATATGGTGCAATGGTTAAAACTAATTAATAAATACATTAGTATCAACTAAAATCTATGCTTTTTTCAGATTTCCTACATTTTTACCTAATGTCCTTTTCCTGTCCAGGATCCCATCCATGATACCACATAACATTTAGTCATCATGCCCTTTAGGCTCCTCTGAGCCATGGCAGGTTTTCAGACTTTCCTTGTTTTGATGACCATGACAGTTTTAAGGATTTTGGTATATTCTGTAGAATGGAGAATGTCCCTCAGTATGGGTTTGTCTGAAATTTTTCTCATGATTAGGTGGGGATAATGGGTTCTTGGGAAGAAGATCACAGAGGTAAAGTACCATTCTTATCATATCATATCATATCATATCATATCATATATCAGTGGTACGTGTTATCAACATGAATTATTGCTGTTGGTGCCTTGGTCACTTGACTGAGGTAATGTTTGTCAGGTTCTTAAAGTGTAAGGTACTACCCTCCACCACATACTTCACCTTTTGGAAGGAAGTTACTGTGTGGAGCCCACTTAAGTGGTGGGGCATTATGGTCCACCTTCTGTACAGTAAGAATTCTGTACAGTAGATCTGTCTATTCTCTCCCAGTTATTTTAGTCAGTCATTTCTATCAATATGGATTCATGGTTATTTATTTTGTACTTTGGTTTATAATCTAATACTACTTTATTTATTGCTCAAATTGTTTAGTTTGGCCATTGGGAACTCTGACTTGGCTCCTGTGTCCCTTTGGCGTGCTCCCATTGGTTTGTTTTGTGAACATTTCTTTATTTTTCTGGTACTATAAGGGTATTCAAGTATGTATTTTTGAAATTTTAAGTAATTTCCCTGCAATGATTTTGTATGGTATTTGAAAATAATTTGATATGCTTGTATGAACTCAAGATTATTAAGTAGATAAATTTTCAATATTGTTGGTTTTTGTGATGATTTATATAGCTACTTTTAGTAGGTGAATATATAGATGAGTATGAATTTTCTCAGAATATATTGGGTTTCTCGGAATAAATAATGTGTAAATACTTCTCAGAATAATATTGTGACCAGTTTATACTTTCAGTTTGTCAGATAAAACTTTCATTTTGCAAATCATATTAGAGAATTTTTACGTTTCTCTAGGTTTCAGGGACATTTACAGATGCCAGTGGCTGAGCAGATATTATGCGGGAAGTGTTTCAGTGATTATATATGCTGAGTGGTAAGCTTGCTTAGTCTAAAAAAAGGACTTCATAATATTTGGCTTTTGGTTATAATTACCAGTCATGCTTGCCAGAAATTAAGTTTAGCTTTTAGAAGCCTGAAATTCTTCATATGTTTATCTCTAACTAAATATTTCAGAGACTGTTTTGAAACTGTCAGTAATTCCATTATATATTATATGTTCAGCTTATTCTTGAGTTATAGATGATGAAATAACATATAGCAAGTGATTGTATAGCAACATGGGAAATGCTTAAGATAACAGGATGTAAATAATATTTAGTTTGATTATAACTTTGTTTAAAAGGAAACTGATTACAGATACAACAAAAGACTATTTGGAAAATACCAAAATGTTAACAGTGAATGTCTTCTTAGGTGGAGTGACATGGCTTTTCTGTTATTTCACTTTTAAAAAATGTCTGTGTTACTTGTTTAATGAGGCAATGAAGGTATATTTTAAACTTAGGAAAAAGCATATTCTGTAAGGATTTTTATCAGGTGTTAATTTGTTTGCTCCATTTTAGATACTGAAAGTTAAAAGGCCTTTATTTTATTTTATTTTTTAAATTATTATTTATTTGACAGAGAGAGAGAGAGAGAGAAAGCACGTGAACATAAGCAGGGGGAGCTGAGGGAGAGGGGGAAGCAGGCTCTCTGCTGAGCAGGGAGCCTGATATGGGGCTCGATCCCAGCACCCTGGGATCATGACCTGAGCCGAAGGCAGATGTTTAGCCGACTGAGCCACCCAGGCGCCCCAAGTTAAAAGGCCTTTAAAAAAATATTCTGTAACTCAGGTTGGTTTTCTCCACTGATGAGCCAGTTCTTATTTTTATAATAATGATAACACTTTACAGTTTACAAGTTTTTAAGTACATCTTATTTCATTTAAAAAAATCTATATCAGATGGCTTTTTACTTCAATTATACACACAAATGGGCCACAGTATAAAGGTTAACACTCAGTGTTGATATATTGAAACCATGACTTCATTAATGTCTGCTCAGCTGGATAGAGTTGGAGACTGAGCGCTCTAAATGCCGCACAGTGAAGCCTGGGTTTTACTGCTGTTGCTGCTGCTGCCACTGCTGCCAGGCAGACCGCATTTTGAGGGACAGCCTCACATTCCTCTCATTGGAGACTGATGGCCTCAATAGATACCTTCGGGAGCCTTTTTGGATTAAAAATACCTAACATTATCGAGCTGCTTTTAATTTTTTTTTAGCTTCTGGTGGTGAGGGGGAGGTGAATTGAGGCTTGGAAGTTGCAGTCTTTTGCAGGCTGATGTCTCTGGGTGTCCACAGGATGGGTCATAGATAGAGTATTATAGTTTACAAAAAATATGATCCAGTCCTCAAAAAATTTGCAAAGGTACCGCAATTAAAGGCAGATGCATTTTATATCTTTTCTTTTTGTAAAGCCTTTTAAAGAATTTTTAGTAAGGTAAACCATACTTTTTAACTTAAGGTTTATAGATAAATTCAAAGAGAATGTGTTTTTTGTCCTTATGCCAGAGGAAAATTCCGTTTTTTTCTTTCTTCCTAATATGACTCTGGTTTCTAATGGCCAGTGCCCAACCTCTTGTTCTTTCTGTTGCTGGGAATTATCATGATATACAAGAGAATAGGGACTGGAGTGGTCATTTCCCTGGTTGCCTCCTTGCGGGTGGGATAGACTGTTTGGGTTTTATTTTTTTTACGATTTATTTATTTATTTGAGAGAGAGCGTGCATGCATGAGCCGTGGGGAGGGGCAGAGGGAGAGGGAGAGAGAGAATCTCAAGCAGATTTCCTGCTGAACTCAGAGCCCATGCGCGGGCTCAATCTCACAATCCTGAGATCAGGACCTGAGCTGAAGTCAAGAGTCAGACTCTTTTTTTTTTTTTTTTTTTTGAAGATTTTATTTATTTATTCGACAGAGATAGAGATAGCCAGCGAGAGAGGGAACACAAGCAGGGGGAGTGGGAGAGGAAGAAGCAGGCTCATAGCGGAGGAGCCTGATGTGGGGCTCGATCCCATAACGCTGGGATCACGCCCTGAGCCGAAGGCAAACACTTAACCGCTGTGCCACCCAGGCGCCCCAAGAGTCAGACTCTTAACCGACTGAGCCATGTAGGCGCCCCAGGGTAGACTGTTTTAATAGAAGATTCTGACATAACAGTGATATTACCACAGCATTTGATAGCTCAGCCCTGGAATTAGGATTGCAATGTCAAAAACTGGTTTTGTGCTCTAGGTAGCCTGGTTTCATGATGTGAGTGGGATTATGCCAGCCTGCCTGTGTGACACTGCATGGTATAACATTGCCTTGTGTGTGCCTTGATAAACAACTGTTGCCTTTCAGTAGAATGCCCATGAGTTCTTCATAATGATATTTATCAGTACACTAAAATGATAGTCAAGAACTGTGCAGGTGCTTGGGTGGCTCAGTCAGTTGGGTGTCTGCCTTAGACTCAGGTCATGATCCCAGAGTCCTGGGATGGAGCCCCGCATTGGGCTCCTTGCTCAGTGGGGAGTCTGCTTCTCCCTCCCCCTCTGCCTGCTGCTCCCCATGCTTGTGCACTCTCTCTCTCTCTCACACTATCGCTCTCTGTCAAATAAATAAATAAAATCTTAAAAAAAAAAAAGAACTGTATAGAACTATAACACCTCTTTCCTTAATAATGGCCCTCAGAGTAATCCTTAGAAATCATTGCAACAAAACTTGGCTATCTGTTCACAAACCTATTTCAATATTGAGAAATCACTATGTATCATAATTTTAAAAAACTATTGTTAACATTTGTTTGTATTTGCTCTACCCATTTTTAAATTTTTTTTTATCTTTTTAAAAGATTTTAAGTAATCTACACCCAACATGGGGCTTGAACTTACCACCCCGAGATCAAGAGTTGAATGTTTTACCAACTGAGCCATCCAGGCACCCCTGATTTACCTATTTTTGTGTGTGTATACATATATATGTATATGATATCATGTATGTATACACATAGACAGTTGTTTTTTTTAAGATTTTATTCATTTATTTGACAGAGAGTGAGACAGCAAGAGAGGGAACACAAGCAGTGGGAGTGGGAGAGGGAGAAGCAGACTCCCCACTGAGCAAGGAACTCGATGTGGGGCTCGATCCCAGGACCCTGGGATCATGACCTGAGCCGAAGGCAGACACTTAACGACTGAGCCACCCAGGCACCCCTATATAGACAGTTTCTTACGGAATCATTTGAAAGTAAGTTGCAGATGGGACACATCATGAGTTTCTTTCTAAGTGCAGTTTGTCTAAACAGAACGTATATTGCATTGCTACTACTTCCTTCCCTTCTAGTCACCCTTTCCCCACATTAGCATCCCCTATCTGGGTAACCCATATTGACATGATAGTCAATTAATCCATAATTAATCCATGCTCCTATAATCACGTACATGCATATATTCATATATACAGTTTTGTCCTTGTTTCACAAAAATGAAATCATGTGCATACTTTTCTGCATGTTACTTTCCTTACTCAAGCATAGCATGGAGAACTCTTTTAAAGTCAAATGATGTAACTGTAATTAATTTCTTATTTTTTTTTTAAAGATTTTATTTATTTATTTAACAGAGATAGAGACAGCCAGTGAGAGAGGGAACACAAACAGGGGAGTGGGAGAGGAAGAAGCAGGCTCATAGCAGAGGAGCCTGATGTGGGGCTCGAACCCAGAACGCCGGGATCACACCCTGAGCCGAAGGCAGACGCTTAACCGCTGTGCCACCCAGGCGCCCCTAATTTCTTATTTTTAATAATAATTTTAAGATGTATTTCACATACGATAAGTACACCTGTTTAAACTGTACAATTCATTGGGTTTTAGTATATTTACCAAATTTTGCAGCCTGATCACCTGCAGTCTATTTGAGAACATTTTAGCATCCTTTAGCATTTACTCCTAAATCCTACCCCTCCCCTGACCTTCTCCGAGTCGTAAGCAACCAGTAGTGTACATTCTGTCTCTATAGATTTGCCTGTTGTACCCATTTCATGTAAATGGGATGTGGGGCCTTTATGACTTTTATTATTTCACTTTAGGATATGTTTTTAAGGCTCATCCATGTTATAACTTTTGCTGTGTTATTACAATGACCAGGTATTAGAAAAAAACAAAATTTGTATTCTAATGTTTTATTATATTAATAATAATTGACTCTATGTGGGTGTTATATGGGTGATCACTAGTCAACTTTGATCTATGTTTGGCAATAATAAAAAATTTGGAAAAACTCTCATTAGAATGTTTTCTATGATCACATTGTAATATTTACATATTAAAATGTTAAAATCATGCTTGAAGAGGAAAATGCCTGAAACATCCCAAAATTATAAAATTATTTTTCTTGTCCTTTTGATTTTTAAGTTAAATTTCCAAGCTATTTAGAATTTCATATTCTTATTAATTCCATTTAAGAAATTCATTATTCTTTTTCTAAGTAGACCAGCATATGATCTAGAAATAATGCTGGTTTTTGTGATTCTTCTCCAATATTTTTGTCTATCATTTTGCCTTATTGCATAGGCTAGCACAGTTAGAACAGTTTTGAGTGATAGTGATGAGTAGGCATCCTTATTTTTTAATTTTTAATGTCAATCTCTTGTTCTAGTGTTAAGGTTTTATGTTTTTTGATAAATACTATTTATTGGGTTAAGGATGTTTTCTTTTAACATTAAAACAGTTAAGTGGAACAGAGTAGTCAAGTCAGAGAATTAAATGGAAAAAATATGAAAAACAATTCTGAAAGGTAGAATGGAAATGCTACCCGAAGGTAGATTGTGAAAATCAGCTGATGGGGCTGCTAGAAGTTTTAACATTGTTAGTCCTGTATATATTCCAAATCAATGTGTTTGAGTAAAACAAAACCATGCATCTTACAGAGCCTGTGAGAGCTGAGAAATACTGGGACACCACTGGCATATGTCCAAATGAGTTTCATTGGGTAAATCCTGGGGCTGATATGTACTTGGTTGGAGATAAAAACCCTTCTAGAAGGCAGTATGTCAGTCCACCAATAAAAACAAATATATTTTTAGCACAGTTTTAAGAAATTGTTCATTTTGTCAAAGGTGAAAATTATTGGATGGGTCCATTGCTTTGTGAATATATTCTTCTTGAATATATGCAATAAATATGATTGTATTCTTATGAATATCTTCTTAATGAATCTATTGATATTCATTAAATTTTAAACTGAGCTCAAAATTTTCTAGTATGGGTTAAGAGTACAGGCCATGAATATGAATATATGCTGATGAAAATATGAATATAGTCTTAGTGAATACATTGATATTCATTAAATTTTAAACCAAGTTCAAAAATGTCCCAATATGGTCAAGAACATAGCTCATGAATGTGAATATAAACTTATGAAATCTTCATGAATATATTGATATTCATTAATTTTAAACTACATTAAAACATTTTCCCAATAGGGCAAAGAAGAATATATTCATGAATATATTCATAAGGAGGATATATTCATGAATATAATCATAAAGAATATATTCACATCTATTGAATATATTCATGAAGAATATATTCATAAGAAAACTAAACTACTCTACAACTCTTTGCTTTTTGCAAATTAAATAGCTCTTAAAATGCTATGAAGCAAATACTAAAATTTTATTGAAATATTGAAAAAGTGAAAGAGTATAAATTTGGTATAGTCAGTGAATTGATCTATTTATGAATTGGCTCCTAGTGAATGGCTTTGGCAAATTAATTTAGAGCCCTCTGTCTCAGCAAGCACCATTATTTATTGCAGTGTCTATTCTGGGAAAACCAAGACAAGAAAGAGAGGGTATTGAAAACAGCTGGGCTATCAGAGTGCTCAGATTGATTGATGACACTAAAGAAATGATGGTACCTCTTAGAAGGGAGGGCTTCAAGCCCTACATAACATCCAAAGAGCAAAGTACTCAGGTAAATGAGTTTAATATGCCAGGCAGTGAATGTAGCCAGACATTGTTATTTTAACTTCCTGTTCATTTCCCTTGGGCTCACGTTCATGAAACTGTACAGTTTAGTAATAAAGTAATAACAGTGGGTTTCTAGAGTTGGACTACTTACAAAAGACTTCAAATCTTTTTTTTTAATTGAGGTGTAATTTACATCCAGGGAAATGCACCATTCTTAAAAGTGTATAGATTGAAAAAAATGTATATGTTGATAAATTCTTACATATGTATGCAACCATGTATACACCTTCAACATAAAATGTGGTATAATTCCTTCACTCTAGAAGGTTTCCTTGTGCCCCTTTCTGGTCAGTTTTTACCTTGTAGAGACAACCACTATGCTGACTCCTGTCACTATAGATTGTTTTGCCTGTGCTTGAAATTCATATACATGGGATATACAGTAAGTATTCTGATGTTCCTTGCTTCTTTCACTAAGTGTAGTATCTCTGAAGTTTAGTTGTGTATGTCAGTAGTATATTATTTTATTATTGTCCATTTTATGAATATACAACAAATTTTTAGCCCATTCTGATTTGGGGCTGCTTCCAGTTTTGGACCGTTAGGAATAAGACTACAAGTTATATTCTTCTGCTTTTTGTGGACACATATACTCATTTCTTAACATCTTTTTTGATGAAAGGATTATCAGTTATAGTGTATTAAATACCTAGTAGGTATTAAGCAGCATATCTACTCTGCTTTGAGACAAATATACTGGTTAAAATGAAAGTTTTAGCAACAAAATACAAAATAATAAGCATATAACTAAAAGGACTGCCATACTAATATTTATTATCAAATTTTAGTTTAGATATGGACTGGAGAAGTTAGAATGGGTCATGTCAGAATGAGCTTTGCAGGCCACTTAGGGATCTAGATTTTTTTTTTTTTTTTTTTGGTATTGAAGTGCCAGATATTACATTAGGTGCTTTCCCATACTTTCTACTTTAACATTCACAAAGACATTAACGAGTGGGTGCCTCCTATATTATTAGATTGCAAACACATCTGGGTTGTACCTGAGAGAGGCGCATCTCTTTC
The DNA here is from genome assembly GCF_017311325.1 of Ursus maritimus. Taxonomy (NCBI): domain Eukaryota; kingdom Metazoa; phylum Chordata; class Mammalia; order Carnivora; family Ursidae; genus Ursus; species Ursus maritimus. Next base: position 39,643,507 of record NW_024424119.1, read on the forward strand.
TTTTGCTATAGGATAATTTAATATATTTGCAAACCTGGAGCTAATGATATTCTGGAGTTTATCCTGTTTTCTTTTGTTGAATTTGTAATATTTGGTGGTTTGAAGAGTTTAGTTACCATCTACAAGATAGTAGAGCTTAAACTCAAAACGGAGGGACTCTGGGAATCAACATGGCTCACTTTGTGAGTTTCTTACTTCGTCTTCATGTTTTGGTAGTTCAGAAAGGAATGCTGAGACTTCAGACATTTTGCTACTCTGAGATCTCATAAATCAAGCATTCTTCATGGCCTGTGTTTTCCTTGAGTAGATTGAAGATCTGGATAGTTTGAACACTGCTCATCCAGAGGGTTCCTGCCAGCAACAACCCAAATTTCTCAACCCATTTATGTTATTTAAAAAAAAAAAAAAAAAGCCACATTATAGGCACAGCTTTTGGAAAAACAGTATTATTAAAATCTCAACATTCCATGGGTATTTAGAAATCACCATCTGCTTCATATACATATCTAAGTAAACAATTAACCATTAAATGTAAATAAATAGATGATGAGTGGGCCAGATCTTGTGAATACCTTTGTTACATAATGTTTTGCATATGATATTGTCTGGTGTTTGTACAAAGAATTCTGTAAAATGCTTAACTCCATTAACCACTAAGCCATGAGCTTCTTAAGGTCAGTACCCATATCTGATGTATTTTTGCTGTGCTGTAGCATCTGGCACAATTTATTGTACATAGAAGATGCTTAATCTTTATATTTTTAAATGAATAAATATATGAAATATTGATTATAGTAATACTTTCTTTTGGATGATTATCATAATATTTGTAAGAAATTTCACCTGAAATGCCAAGTCATTGGAACACAGATTTTCCTACAATATTTACATTTTTTCCTGTGATGTTTGCATTGCTATTTTGCCCATTAACTAGTTCAAGGAGGTAGGTGTGAACCCTTGTCTCTGTCTGTACTGTCCTGATAAAAATGTCCTCTTTTTGTGTATGTACCCAATGTTCGTGCACTAAAATCCTCCTTCCCTCAGTTCCGTAGTATATTAGATTCATTTCTGAGCCCTTTTCTTACCCGTGGCCTTCTTTACTATAAAATGGAGGAAAATGTTTAGCAACTTGAAAAGTTTTTAGAAATTTTCTGTACTGTTAGACTTGAAGTGGATGTCAGATCTGAGAGGGTCCTGAGAGATCACTATTCAACCCCTTTATTTTACTGGTGGAAGAACCTTAAGTTCTAATTATTTCCTCACTATAGCTCACACCACAGTGTTATGTAATTGCTTAATTGTAAGCATTTCTAGCCAGCCTTTAAAATCAGTGGGAATAGGGACTACATCTCTCTTATTTAATACTGCATCTCTGGCACAAGCACAGTTCTTGGAAAAGAATAGATGTTCAGTTATTGGTGTTGAATAAATAAGTAAATGAATCAAGTTTGGTGAAGGGACTTGCAGCTCACAGCTGTTGAATCCCTTTTCAGCACACTAAAAGTTGGACATTTGTAATCTAGTCCACCATCCTAGAGACTAAGGGGCTGGTGGAAATGATTAATTTCCTTAAGTCCATGCCAAACTCTACAACTTATACATTTCCACACATTGGCTTTCAACATGCAGAGTACTGCTGTCCAGAACAGCAGCTGAGCAAAGAAACACCAGAGGATGTGCTGTCTCATTTTTGCTCATGCTTGATAACATATAAACTCACGAATGGCATATACAGAAGGGACTGCAACAAATACCATCTGTTTCAGTCCCTTGATTTCTCATTCCCAGTAAAGTTCAGGCTCTTTAGCTTGGCCTTTGTAGCTCTCTGTGCTATTCCAACCTATTTTTCTTATCTCATATCCTGTTACTTTTTCTCTCTCTCTTTTTTTTTAAAGATTTTATTTATTTATTTGACACGGAGAGAGAGAGTGAGCACAAGCAGGCAGAATGGCAGGCAGATGGAGAGGGAGAAGCAGGCTCCCTGCTGAGCAAGGAGCCCCACGATGTGGGGCTGAATCCCAGGACCCTGGGATCATGACCTGAGCTGAAGGCAGATGCTTAAGTGACTGAGCCACCCAGGCACCCTCCTGTTACTTTCTTTAACCCACTCTATTCTCAAGCAAATGAAAATGTTTGCTATTTTTCTGTACACCCTGAGCTTCCTGCCTTCTTGCCTTTTCTTCAACATTGTTTTTTTCCCTATAACTCCCTTATTACTCTTTATATCCTGATCCTATCCATTTAGTCCACAAGTATTTATTGAGACCTCATTATGTGCCAGGCACTGGGCTAGGAGCTGAGAGTATAATGATTAATGAAATTATAAGCCTTATGCTCAAGGAGTTAACACTCTGGTGGAGGTGGTCATTTATGTAGGGTAACATAGGATCCCAGGGGAGCAAATGGAGTGGTACCTAAGGGAGTTTTGGGGCCAGTGTTGAAGAAATGGCTAAATCAGTGGTTCTCAAATGGAGGTGGGGTAGAGGGAAGCGTTTGACAATGTCTGGAGACATTTTTGGTTGTCACAACATGAGGGGGAAGAGTGTGCTACCAGCATCTAGTGGATATAGGCCAGGGATACTGCAAAATATCCTATGCACAGGACAGTCCCCCAAACAAAGATTTATCCAGCTCCAAATGCCGAAGGATGAGAAATCACTAAATCAAGTTGTAACGATTGAATTGGAAGGTGTTTGTTTAATCAGGCCAAATATATATAACTTATCTTTATGATTTGGAGCTGAGATACCATAGTTTGGGGAACTAGAATGCGTTTGTTAATATGACTGGAGCTCAGCTTTTGAATGGGAGGAATTTAGGTTTGAGAAGTAAGCTTCAGTGGCAGGGTCCAGATCAAGAGGCCTCAAAAGCCATATTGGAGAAATTGGGACATCTTCTCTTTGGTTATTTGAAGCCTTTGATGGCGTGATGTTACTGTAGGCAAAACCTTAAAATCACATTAATGCAAATGTAAAACAGTTTATACACTCTGGTGCTTTGTAACCAGTAACAAATCTGAGTTTATCAGTAGACACCCATGGCAGGGCACTTTGGCTGAGAAAAACCATTCTAGCAAGTCTGAACTCTTGGTTCACCCATCTACTGAGGATCATTGATAAGGTTACCCAAGTGAGTTCCTTGTTAGCTGAATATAACTGGCTCTTACAGGGCATTTAAAGGGCATTTAAAGTGAACCCACTTCAAGTAGGGACAAAAATTCTGGCTCTGTGTTAGGAGTCCCCAAGACCATCAAAGGCATAATGATTTGCTAGAAAGACTGACAGAACTCAGAAAGCTGTTACATGGTTCCAGTTTCTTACAGTGAAAGAATACAGATTAACACTAGCAAGGGGAAAAGGCAGGTGGGTGAAATCCAGGAGAAACCAGGCATAAGATTGTCCTGGTGGAGTCACATGAAGACACACTTAATTCTTCAAGCCACATATGTGACAGAACATGTAAAATACTGCCAACCAGGGAAACTCGACTAAACCTTGGTAGTTAGGGTTTATATTTGAGAGTCAGTCACACAAGCATTGCAGTCTACCAAGTATCCAGCCCCCAAGATATCAAACTGATACAATGTGGCTCAAAACATTGGGCATACAAAACACTCTTAACAGGCAAGATATCCATGAATTTAGAGGTTATCTCTCAGGAGCTTGTCAAGGGGGGAGTTTTCCTCTGAACGTTTAGGGTTTGAGCAACCCTAACCTGCTGAATTAATCTTTTACTGCTTGGGCTTTTTGTTTGTTTGTGAAGGAAATTACATATTTCTGCTTTACTATGAGGTGTTTTTTTTGTGTGTGTGTGTTTTTTTAAGATTTTATTTATTTATTTGACAGAGAGAGTGAGTGAGCATGAGCAGGGGGAGCAGCAGGCAGAGGGAGAAGCAGGCTCCCTGCTGAGCAAGGAGCCCGATGTGGGTCTAGATCCCAGCACCCTGGAATCATGACCTTAGCTGAAGGCAGATACTTAACTGACTGAGCCACCCAGGTGCCTCTTACTATGACGTTTTAAAAATTGTGGTAAAATGCACCTAACATAATATTTAACCATTTTAACTGTTTTTAAGTGTATAGTTCTATGGCATTATAACGGTGTATTCACATTGCAAATTGTTGTGCAACCATCATAACTACCCATCTCCAGAACTTTTCATCATCTCAAATTGAAAACTTAATGTACCTATTAAACAATAACTCTCCATCCCACTTTCTCCCAGTCCCAGGTTGCACTATTCAACTTTCTGTCTCTTTGAATTGACTTCTCCAGTTAACTCATATCAGTGGAATCATACAGTATTTGTTCTTTTGTGTCTGGCTTATTTCACTCAGCATAATGTCTTCAAGGTTCATCCACATGGTAGCATGTATTAGGATTTCATTGTTTGTTTTTTTTTAAGATTTTTAAAGATTTTATTTATTTGTCAGAGAGAGAGAGAGCACAAGCAGGGGAGCGGCAGTCAGAGGGAGAAGCAAACTTCCCACTGATCAAGGAGCCCGATGTGGGACTGGATTCCAGGACCCTGGGATCACAACATGAGCTGAAGGCAGACGCCTGACCAACTGAGCCACCCAGGTGTCTCAGAGTTTTGTTCTTTCTTAACACTGAACCTGCATGGGTTCCATCTTGAAAGCATAAACTGAAAATTTTTCATAGGCTTAAAAAAAATCTTATATTTAACAAAGTTTATATAATTTGAAGCGCTGTGCTAATCCTTAGAATGAACAAGAAGAGGCTTTAGTGTTCATTTGAGGAGTGTCGGTTTTCTGATGAAACCATAGAAGCATAATACAGTATCCTTTACCAAGTTCTTTTCATTCAACCAGGTCAGAAAGAGGGATGTTTTTGCAGAAACACTCTTTGGCTTCTTCATTTTCCCTAAGGGCCTCTCTTAGTTCTTGGAGATTTAATCCATTCTTTTGTGAAGTATTTACTGTGTCATCTTTGAGAATTCTCTACATTTGCTAACTGCTGTAAGTCTGGCAGACATTAATCTGTTAAAATGGATCTGCTTTGATTATAGCAGTTCTCTAGCAGTTTTCAGCAACTTGTTCAAGTCCTGTGTTTTTGGAAAACTGTGTAGTTTCAGTTTACATTCATCCTCATTTTATGTTGGTCAGGTGAGTGATGTAAACAGGTTCCCAAAAATAGACACTAGTATTTGAGGGAGGGTGAGTTTAAGTGGGGACTGGTCAGTTCATTGGTGAATATTTTTGTGCATGACAGCTTTTGCTGTTCACAGTCTCATGATTATAGGGTCATAGTTAATGAGCATCTGGATAGTGAGGACTCCTGTACTTTATTTGTGGGAATAGTGAGTATTTGTTCAGTGATCTGTTAGAGAATTTAATTTGGTTCGCTCACTCATTCAGGGCCTGAAGTGAGTGAATGTTCCTCACAGAAATCCCTGGAACGTGCTTCTTTAAGTTGTCACACTTCAAACTTTAAAAAGTTTGGCAGACTGACAGAGGATTAAGGGTCTTTGGTTTTAAGCCTTTACAGTTCCCTTGTTTCTAATGCCTAGTCCGCTTACACTGTATTCAAAGTAATCCATCTTTAGTGTTTACAGGCTTACTGTACATGGTGAACATAAAAATAGATTGGCAGCCTATGGGAACCAGGCTTGTGTCAGGCAGGGTCATTACAAGAGGCAGTCAATCATTCTTCGCCTGAGAGGCTTAAAAATCAGTAATCAATGGATTTCCCAGTGGTGTTTAATGTTCAAATATGTTATAATACAGAGACGATTACCAAGAAATCATCAGCATGGGTGAGTTTGGGATTACTAATTTTAAAAACAAGGAAAATCCTCCTCTTAATTTCTCCAGTACCTTGGTCAGGTACTCTGGGGATTGTGGAGCAGTGGTTGCAGCTCTGAAAGTGAGAGGGAGGAGCTAACCATCTTTAGCAAATTCTTTGATAACTCTCAGGAACTTCACCTCAGCATTGAACTTGCATGCCTTTCCTTTGGACCAGCACATCATCCCTTTCTGATGAGGCAAGGGAAGAGGAGTGTGCTAAGCCTGGTGTGGGCACAGGGTTCAGGAACATCACCTAAGAGGTGGTATAATGTAGTGTTTACTAGCATTGACTCAAGTGGACTACCTTGATTTGAATCCTGACTCCTTGACTTACTAGGAATATGACATATTAGACAAGTTTCCTAAACTGTCTGACTCAGTTTTCTCTCATCTGTAAAGTGGAGATAATAATAGTATTTCCTCATAAAGGTCAATGCATTAATATATCTGATGTGCTTAGAGTAAAGCCTGACACTAGTAAGTGCTGTCAGTGGGTGTTATTATTATCTTTATTGTTAACTTCATTTCTCAGAGGGGTTTCCTCTGACATTTCTGAATAGATCCAGTCTCTGCGTTATAAGACTTAGTGGCACCACTTATAACAGTGATGATAAAAGGTACCATTTACTAGGTTTATTTGTTTAATTATTGAATTAATGACACTTTCTACATAAGTGAGAGTAAGAATCATATTTGGCTTTGCCCACATTGTTCGCAAATCCTGATAAGTGTTCAATAACTATTTACTGAATAAAAAAGTATTTTACAGTTATAAAATAACTCTGCAGTGAGATGTCATTTTACCTCTAAAATTAGCAAAGATTTTTAAAAAATAATGCTCTCATACTGAGGCAGAGAGGCAAGGAAATAGACACTATGATGTACTGCAGTTGGGAGCTGTCTGTGGTAGACTTACCTTGAAGGCAATTGATTAAAAGAACTAAAGAAGTCTCTGCTTTTGACTCTGTCTAGGCATAGAAGTATACTAAAAGGTTAATATAGAAAGATGTTCATTGTAGCACCTATATTAGTGAATAAGTGGAGTGGAACTAAGCAAAATGTCTAAAAGTAAAGATTTATTAGTTAATTATAGTATATTAATTACTAAAAATCATATAGAACCATGGTTCTCAAACGGAGATTCTCATACTGGCTGCAAGACAGCCACCAAACACTAGACAAAAGCAGACGCCCAAGGCCCATCTCTTGGTCAGTGCATCGGAATCTCTGCAGTTGAGCTAAGAAACAGGCCCTACATTTGCTAACAGGAAACCTGGATGATTTCAGTGCACATCCTGATTTGGGAGCCATTGTTGCAGTGACTCTCTCATTATGCATTGACAGTCAGCTGAGCCAAAGGTCCTACTCATCTCTCTCTCTGTCTCTCTCTCTCTCTCTTTTTTTTTTTTTTTTTTTTTTGAGAGGGAGAGGGTGGGGAGGGAGAGAGAGAATCCCAAGCAGGCTCCAAGTCTAGCACAGAGCCCTATGCAGGGCCTGATCCCATGACCCTGAGATCATGAGGTGAACTAGAGTCAGACACTGAACCAACTGAGCCACCCAGGCGTCCCTCTACTCATCTTGTAAAGCCACATGAAATACCAGCTTTATTAAAATCTGTGGGGACCCTCAAAAAAAAGAGGACTTAAGAAGAACGAGAAAAAAAAAATCTGCAGGTAGGGAAGAAGATGAGATCAGATTACCCAGAAAGCTAATAAATGCTGAGCATCTAATACAAGCCAAAGAAATGTCATCTCTGTACTCTCCACTCCCCAAAAATTAGTGGATGAGTTTCCCTAAAAAAGAACAGAAGATTCTCCTAAATACTGGAGCATCAAGGCTTGGTTTGGAGGTGGTAGTTGTAGTTGCTGTTACCATCTTCCTGGTACAGAGCATCTACCGTAGAGCTCATCTCCAGGCAGCATTTTGAAGGAATATCTCATTAAGAGTGAATGAACTCATTTATAGTTTTGGTCACCATGGACAGTCCTGAGATCCCATGAGAGAGGCTGAGCAAGTAAGAGAGTTAAGGAACAAACAAGACTGAGATATTGACCACACCGAGTAGGTGGTCATGGTGTTCATCCTCTTACTTCATAGAGACCCCTGGGGAGCCAAGTGAAGTTTGGAATAATCTGTGACATCTCAGATCTCCCTTGAGAAGACCCAGGTTGCTGTTGGTTTCTGCCTTTGTACTTCTCAGGGGGACCCAGCTGTCAGCCTTTCCTAAGCACCCTCTGCACAGAGGGCAATGTCTGCTCTCTTCAAAGCCACGTACTTCTGGCTGAGCTCCTTGGAGTGGAGCAAGGCACAGTTCTGAAAAGTTTACTACCTAATGTACACACATTTACATACTCTTACCTAGTTCACAGACCTTTTCTCTCTGATTTTGTCATGATTTGCATGTTATCATACTGTCCTCTTCACTTAAACTTCTTTTGTGAGCAAGGCAAAAGATTGTAGCAGGTTTTCTGGGTCAATTTATTTCCCTTTCCCTTTCCTTTCTTTTCTTGCAGTTTTATTTTTAAGTAATCTCTACACCCAAAGTGGGGCTCAATTTCACAACCCTGAACTCAAGAATTGTATGCTCTACAGACTGAGAGCAGCCAGGCACCCTCTGTGTCAGTTTTCAATAATGTATAATTTTAATTAAAGATGATGTATTCTTGTCAAAGGAATTTTAGACAGTGAATATTCCACTTGGATTGTTGACCCATTCCCCTTCTCTGAATTGCTGCTGTGCTTCATGCAACCCTGTATGTGAGTGGACAGGAACGGTGTCTGTTCTTATCAGGTCGGTTAGGAAGTAGTGGGACAGGGGAGACGCACAATGCTAGGGTTGAGCTGACAGGTGGCAGAGCAGGTGAGTAGCATATTTCAAATCAGAGAATTCATGAGAACTCGGTTGAGTTGTTCATTTAGTATATAATCGTTTGATTTTTGTTCAATATTTATGAATGCCTTCTCTTCGTCAGGTTTTGTTAAAGGTGCCGAAGACACAATGCTGGCCAAGTGTTCTGCCCTCCAGTAGTCTGCATTTAGTGCTTACAGAGGATTACAGGGCAAGAAGATGCCTGGCGCATAACTGCCTAGCCCCTGAGCAGTGTATTTGTATAAAGTCCCCAAATCCTAAAAAAATATTTAGAGATCTAATTCTGGAATTTGGGCTTCAGGTGGGAGAATGGTAATGCCACTTACTGAGATATTAATTAGGGAAACATTAGGCAATATTTGACTGCATAGAGATGGGTGAAAGTATCATCTAGTAAGACCGTACCATGAGAAAAGTTCCAGTTTTAAAGGTCAAAAGAGCCAATGACAAAAATTGAGAAGTAGCAGTAAGAATGAAAGGTTGGGTCAACACTGAGAAATATGCAGGTGTAACTTTTTTTAAAAATATTTTATTTTATTTATTTATTTGAGCGAGAGAAGGAGCAGGGGGAGGGGCCGAGAGAGAGGGAAAAACAGATTCCCTGCTGAGCAGGGAACCCGCCATGCTCTGCCTGCCATGCGCTGCCCAGTTGATCCCAGAACTATAGGATCATGACCAGAGCTGAAGGCAGAAGCTTAACCAACTGAGCCACACCCAGGCGTCCCTTGCAAGTGCAACTTCTAATGTGAAAAAGAAAAAAGAAGATCAAATGTATATTTGATTAAATACTTGATAAAATTCAACATCCTTTACAGTTAAGAAACCACACGACATTTTTAACATAGTTAAGGAAATTTATTAGGAACAAATAACTGATAATCATAATTAAACACCAGAAGCTTTGCCATAATAGTTAGGAATTAGAAAACAATTTTGAATAGTAGGGATAATGACAAGGGATTTGCTTTCTTAAATGTCAAACCATATTCAGCTATAGGGATTTTAAATGATGCAGTATTAATTATAAAATAGATAAGTGGATCAATAAATCAGAATATAAACTCTAGGAATATATGGGAAAGGACATTTTTGTGCCTTTGCAAAGGGACTATCATACTCAACCAAAACCCATATCAATTTTTAAATTCCTTTGGATTTTTCAGGAAAATGGTCTCATGTTCTCCCTCTTGTATGTTTTCTAAAACAAATGCTCTGGCTCCAAATTGGAGGGTTTAGTCCTATTACCAGTGCCCTGAAATTTAAGCCATTTTGGTGGTCTGTTCAGAATTTCTAAGATATTTCTTTATGAGGAAAACTAGGTTATTCACATTCCTACCCCATGTCACTGACTCATCATCTCATCTGAAGCAATGATACCACTTTCAGTGCTCAACCATGCTTATTCCTAAAAATGAGAGTCAGAGTGGAGGACTATTAGTATGTTATATACATAGTAGCCTAAAAATTTCATTCCCATGAGCAAATATTTCACAATAATAAGAAAGACCTGTCTTCCCTTTAACTGAGAACCAGTAAGGATAAAAGAATTAATTTATATATTTTAGAATTGTATCCATATATAAGAATTAAATAATTGTTATCCATGTTTACTAACATTAATATATTTAAAATGTTAATTTAAGGTTTATCCACTATGCATAGAAAAAGTACATCTCTGTCTGAATGTTTCATTTTTCCTACAAGCTTTAGAAGTATAGTGGTAATAGAAACAAGAAGCTTTGTAAAACCTAGTAATTTTTTGGAAACTGGTGACTCGAGATGAATTCTTAGAATTGAACCTGCCCTGTGGATTCCTCTGCATAAAAATGTGAAGGACACTTTGGAGTCAAAAGTGACTTGCAGGATTTGGACTTCAACAGTTGAGGAGGTAGTAATACCATTTATGGAGATATTAATTTAGATATTGATTGTCAGGATATGTATCGGATAACCAGATTCATAGGGGTAGATGAAAACAAAACATCGTCTAGTGAGACAGTAATATGGGAAGACTGCCAGGAGGGGGGGGGGAGGAGCAGAGGGAGAGGGGCAAGCGGACTCTGCACTGAGCGGGAAGCCCAACGTGGGGCTCGATCCCAGGACCTCAAGATCATGACCTGAGCCGAAACCAATAGTCAGACACTTAACCAACTGAGTCACCCAGGTGCCCCCGATAAACTCTGATTTTAAAGGTAAAAAAGGTGATGAGCCCCAGCAAAGGAAACTGAGAAATAGCAGAGTGTGTTGGAAGCCAAGGAAAGAGAGGATTTCAAGTAAGACAGAGAATAGCTATTTGAGCCACTGAGAAGCCAAGAGGAGAGAAATTGAGCAATGTCCATTGAACTTCTTAATGTGGAGGTTACTGGTGATATTGGTTAGAGCAGTTCCAGTGGAGAATGGAGTGGCACGTATATTTTCACATTGTTTTCTGAAATCAGGGATCAGCCTGCCTTTGGTTCATTTACTGAGATGGGACTATTATTTCCTGCATCTAGGACAGAGTCTTCATTATAAGACACTGCTACTCAAGTCTTAGAAAATTCTATCAGGAGAATGAGGGTATGTAAATTTAAAGGTAGCTAAAATGTTAACAGTACTCATCTTGAGATAGAATTTTCAGTTTTTCCATTTATAATACTTCTTCTTTGAGTGGGTTGTAAAAAGCATGAACCATCATGTCGAATCATGCTCATTGATGGGAAAACCACTTTAAATGTGATTGGATAATATTACTAGTCAATACATGTGGAATGATTTGTATGAATGGAATGCCATTTAATTAATTTTAATCCTTTTCTGATAGTATTTAGTACGAACTTATGCTCAGTATAAACTGGAAATTAAAAACATGAATTATTGGGAGTCATTAAGAATTCTGAGGTATTTACGGGTATTTTAGATGCATTAATATATTTTTTAAAGATTTTGTTTATGTATTTGAGAGAGAGCAGAGCGAGAGAGAGAGAGAGAGAGAGAGAGCACACGAGTGGGGTGGGGAGGGGCAGAGGGAGAGGGAGAAGCAGACTCCCTGCTGAGCAGGGAGCTCAATGCAGGGCTTGATCCAAGGACCCTGGGATCACGACCTGAGCCGAAGGCAGATGCTTAACCGACTGAGCCACCCAGGCGCTCCCTAGATGCATTAATATTTTTGAAAGCATTTTTAATATAATGTCAGTATCAAATTATTGACTAAGATTGAAATCAGTGAGGGAGACAAACCATTAGATACAATTAACTATAGGGAACAAACTGAGGGTTGCTGGAGGGGAGATGGGTGGGGGGATGGGGTAAGTGGGTGATGGGCATTAAGGAGGGCACTTGAAGTGATGAGCACTGAGTATTATATACAGCTGACGAATCACTAATTCTACCTCTGAAACTAATATAATACACTATATGTTGATTAAATTGATTTTAAATTAAAAAAATTGACTAAGATTAAGGTGTTTGTTTTCCTTGACAGTAAGAATTTTGTTAAGAATTGTTTATTTAAGGGGCGCCTGGGTGGCTCAGTCTTTAAGTGTCTGCCTTCGGCTCACGGTGTGATCCTGGTGTTCCGGAATAGAGCCCCACGTCAGCCTCCTCCACTGGCAGCCTGCTTCTTCTTCCTCCCGCTTCCCCTGCTTGTGTTCCCTCTCATTGTGTCAAATGAATAAGTAAAAAATCTTAAAAAACATTGTCTATTTAGGGGGAGGGCAGATGGAGAGGAAGAGAAAGAATTCCAAGCAGACTCCACACCCAGCATGGAGCCTGACATGGGTGTCGATCCCACAACCCTGAGATCATGACCTGAGCTAAAATCAAGAGTTGGTGGCTCAACCGACTGAGCCACCCAGGCGCTCCTAACAGTTATTTTTATTTATTTATTTATTTATTTATTTATTTATTTATACACACACACATATATTTATATATTTATATATTTTATTTTTTAAAGATTTTATTTATTTATTTTGAGAGTGAGCAAGAGAGAGAGCATGAGCCAGGGGGAAGGGCAGAGGGAATGGGAGATGCAGACTCCCCCTCCCCCCTACTGAGCAGGGAACCCAAAGCGGGACTCCATCCCAGGACCCCGGGATCATGACCTGAGCAAAGGCAGACATTGAACCAACTAACCCACCCAGGAGCCCCCTAAAAATTATTTTTAATAATGAATTTGTTTTCTTGGCAAATGCATAATTAGCTTGCATGATATAAATGTATATTTCAAGTTAAAATTTCTACTGGATCAATATCTCAAAGAGATGGCGGGCAGCATTTGTTAGGAGGGTGTAGGTGGACTATGGTGGAATGGATAAGGCAAGAAGTTCTTCAGTTAGTTGGGTCTATTAGCCTGACCTCTGTGTGGGGTGCTGGAATGTTTCAGAATAGTTGCTAAGAGTGGGTATATCATGGAATTCCAGAATTTTTCTGAGGCCCTTTGCTTGTACTTGAATTACTTGGAAATTTCTTCTTTCCTCTGCCCTTTCCCCCTTTAATCTGTGAATTCCTACTAATCCTTCAGCTCTTACCTTAAATACTACTTTCTCAGAGGAGCGTTCTCTGATCCCCCGAATAGAACAAGTCTCTCTGGTTTTATGCTCTCTTAGCATAAACTAAAGTAGATTCTCTTTGCAGAATTTTTGTCGAAATTGCAACAATATTATTTCTTGTATAATTAGTTGTCCCATCCCACCCTGCATCCTTGAATACCATATAGGCACAGGTCATGACTGCCTTGTTCATGACAATATTGTAGTGCTTGGTAGCCTAGTGCCATTTAATATTTGTTGAATGAAAGGATGCCACTGAAAAGTCCATATGATTTCTGTTAAAAGAAACTCTAGGACCAAAATTTTAAGGTAGCTGCAGAATAATAGATCCTGTAGCTGGTTTTGTAATTCCCAGGGATGTGTGGGTAGCTAGGGCTTGTTCTGTAATGCTGCTCTAAATTTAGTGTGTACTTTGATGAATCCGTGTTAATCTAAGGAGTCTGAGAAAGTTAAATGAGGACCTTATTCTTGACTGAGTATACCATAGTGTCTTGTATGTTCTCTGGATCTCATTCTTCCACATGTGTACCATGCCAAATTTTATGCTGTCTATAGTTATATTGTAGGCCATCAAAATGGGGAAAAGCCTCTAATTTCAGTGAAAAATTATCAAGTGATTGTTCTGAGCATTTTACAGTATGAATTAGTTTAATCCTTACAATGGCACTATGAGGTTGGGGTTATTCTTATCATAATTTTACAGATTAGGAAACTAAGGTGCAGAGAGGTAAAAAGTAACTTGCCCAAGGTCACATAGCAAACGGCAGAGTTAGGATTTAAATTCAGTCTGTCTGGCAGTGGAGTCTATGCTCTTAACCTCTGCACTGTCCCATCTTACATGGAAGTAGTCCCTCATGCACATCCAGAATAGTCTGTGTGCAGAATTTCTTCTGTTTTGTGCATATTAAGATTGGGTTTGGAGGAAAGCGGTTGAGGCACTTGGGAGACTCAGAAGCCTTTATCTGTATCAGTCGGTGGAGAATGGTGCTGATACTCGGCTTTCTAACTGTGACCTGATTTCCTTCTGTAGCCATCCTCCTATAAATTTTGTTTTGACTTATCAAGTCTCATCTCTCAGGTAACCTGAACATTGACACTTGCCAAATGGTGTCTGTGCAATCACACTTTAAGCTCATATATTTAATTCCCTTTCATCTTCATTTCTTATATAAATGGTCACAGAAATAGAAACATAGGGGGAAAAATCGTCACTGCTGAGATACAGGAAAGTTAGCCATGAATTGGCAAAGTAAGACACCCCTTTCATCCCCCCAGAAACCCCCTACCAGATTTGAGTAAATCCCTAAATGAGCTCAAACTCCTTGAGCTCAGAGTTAACAGGGCTATCATTAGTGTTGTTTTGTATATTGAGTTTTTATTTTCTGTGTTATGGTTGTGCAGAAATGTTCATAGCTGTTTTGTATTTATAGTGCATCATTCCTTTTACCAATCTCTTTATACTGATCTATATATCCAACTGTCTATTTGATACCACCTTTGGGGTATCTTAAAAGTACCTCAAAGTAACATGACAAATCAAACCCTTTCTCAGTGGTCAAGTCAGAATCTATAACTTCTTTCTTCCTCCCACCTCCTTTATCCAGTCTTTCATCTTTACCTCTTGAGTTTCAACTTTGTCCCCTTTTTTTCCATCCCTGCTACTATCCAAGGTAGGTTACCAGTATATCTTACCTGAATTGCTACAATATGCCTCCTAACTGGATTCCTGCCTCTAGTCTTGATCTCTTCAAGTATAATCAGAATGATGATTCTAAAGTTGCTTTCTTGCTTACAACCATGTAATACTTTTAAATTATCTCTATAATAAAGTTAGGGGCACGTGGGTGGCTCAGTCGGTTAAGCGTCTGCCCTTGGCTCGGGTCATGGGATCGAGCCCTGTGTCAGGAATGGAAAAGAAAGGAAGACAGCAGATCTGTTAGAAAATAACAGGCAGCAATTGGCGTGAATCGCTTTTGAGGGATGAGGGCAAATAAAGACTAGGCCAATTCCCAGGTTTCTATCTCAGGAGCCAGGACAGATTTGTTCTTAAGGTAAACATCATAAGAGAAGAGTAAATGTATAGGTTAGGTGTGATGATTTATTCAATTTGCTTTAAAAAGGCAACGCAGGAATCACTGATTTTGAGGGCATAACATGAATAGTCTAACTTACATATAAAAACCTTCCAACCTATAGACAAGCATAAGTATACCTTTCTGTGAAAAGTACGTCCTGTCTGACTTTGGAAAATCACTTAAGATATTTTAAAAGAATTTTCTTAGGGGCACCTGGGTGGCTCAGTTGGTTAAGCATCCGACTCTTCATCTCCACTCAGGTCTTGATCTCAGGGTCATGATTTCAAAGCCCTGTGTTAGGCTCCATGCTGGGCATGAAGCCTACTTTAAGAAAGGGGGGGTGGATTTTTTTTTACTCTGCCCAAGTGGAAACCATTTCAGTTGACTTTCAAAGTCATTCTAGTTATTCTAGGCTCCCTGAGTGAGAGTATAAAATAATGTGACTTAAGAGGTTTTCACTTGTTCACCTAACTTACTTCCTTGAGTCAAATATAAAATGTCACCTGTCACCCATTCTATCAATAAATATGTATTAGACATTGTGAAGCATTGGCCTGACCCATAGAAAGGGAAGGGTGACAACGACAGACATTCTGTATCATCACAGAGCTTATAGTCTAAGAAAAAAGGGAAATGATAAAATAGATAATTTAAATAAAACATAGTAGGTGCTCCAGCAAACAGAATAAGGTGTTACAGGAACATGGGCAGGGGCATCTAATCTAGACCAGGATGAGTCAGGGAAGGTTACCTAAAAAACCTAGTGATGTGCAAGTTGAGAACCTAAGAATGCATAAAAATCAGGTGAGAGGCAGTAAAAGTAGAGCTGTGTGAAGGCCCAGAAGATACTGAGGAAATGGAAGTTGTTCAGTATGGCTGAATGGAAGAACAAGAGTATGTCTGAAAAAGTAGGCAAGGGCCTGATTATGATGGTCTTATAGATTATGTAAAAGACTTTTGACTTTATTTTAGAGATAATTTTTAAAGATTTTATTTATTTATTTGAGAGATCGTGCATGAACAGGGGAGAGAGGCAGAGAAGCAGACTCTCCATAGAGCAGGGAGCCTCATGCAGGGCTCAATCCCAGGAGCCACTCCAGTCTCTGTCTTAGCTTTCACATCGCTTTCTCCCTATGTCTGTCTCGTCTTAAGGACATCAGTCATATGGATTAGGGGCCCATTTTACCTCTGTATGACTTCATGGAAACTTAATTAAATTACATCTGCAATTACAGGTTACCTAATAAGTAACATTCTGAGGTACTGAGATTTAGGACTAAAACATATCTTTTGTTTGTGGGGGAGGGAACAATTCAGTCCATAACACAGTATTTAGCATATAACAGGTATTTAATAGATATTTACTGAATTGAAATATAAATGAAATACATGTTATATATTCATGGCATAGAATTGAAAGCTTTTTTTATTATGATTTTTAAATTTGCTAGGTACAAAGTATCTTTTAGATTTGTCTGTTTCCAAAAATTACATGATGGATTACATGGTACTTGTAACATTTGAAAATTTAATAAATGTATTATCTTAAAGTAAAGCACATATTATATAGTCTGAGTTCTACATTTGTAAGCTCACTTTTAATGCTTGTACTAATTTATGTAACTTACAGATAAATTTTTTTAAACAATAGATGGGTTTTGGCAGCTCTTTCTGCCCATGGGTCTGCCTATACTTTAATAAAACCACTCCTTTTGCACCGCCCTCCCCCCAAAAGATGGGTATTATAGTTTGGAAAGCATATTTTAGGCCTCAGTAGGAATAAATACCCTTTCTCTGTCCTTTAACTGTATTATTAAAGTAGTATCTTCTTTCTGCACATTATTTTTTTTTAATGTTTTTTTATTATATTATGTTAGTCACCGTACAGTACATCCCCGGTTTCCAATGTAAAGTTTGATGATTCATTAGTTGTGTATAACACCCAGTGCACCATGCAACACGTGCCCTCCTTACTACCCATCACCGGTCTATCCAATTCCCCCGCCCCCCTCCCCTCTGAGGCCCTCAGTTTGTTTCTCATAGTCCATAGTCTCTCACTTTCTGCACATTATTGTGCATTAATGTTGGAACTTCTTTCTTCAGATGTTTTTTAGTAGAATTCCATTGTTGGAATATTTTCCCATATTTAGCATATATAATAAATTGCATCCTTTAATGAAAATATGGGGAAATTAGGCTTATATGAAACACTTTTTAGATTCTAAGAGTTGTAGTTAATGGAAAAATAAAATAGGAAGTGTATGTCATTCTCAGTAAATAAGAAAAACATAGTAACCTTATTTCTAGTTTGGATAGAAGCCATACTTCCCACAGTTTGTTTTATTTTCTTTTGTTTCTAGCTTTGTTAGTCACTGGTCTGTTAGTTGAGACATCATCAGTGCTTTTTAGACCATATCCAAGTTTCCTTAGATAGCATTGAAAGTTACATAGGGGATCTCCTGAAAGAAGGTAGCAATTGTTGAGTGTGTTTAAGTTTGATGAATACCTTCACCATCCCTGGATTGTTTATATTCCATTAGCAACTGATGTAGCCCAGTTTATCAAAATTTTTAAGGCTTGTACTTTTGCATCCTAAGAAACCTTTGCCTACCCCAAGGTGACAAAGATATTATCCTATGATTTCTTCTGGAATTTTTCTAGTTTTAGATTTATTTATTTAGTTAGTTAGTTAGTTAGTTAGTTTATTTAAGTAGGTTCCACGCCTAGGGTGGAGCCCGGAGTGGGGCTTAAACTCACGAATGTGAGATTAAAACCAGAGCTGAGATGAGGAGTTGGGTGCTCAACTGACTGAGCCATCCAGGCACCCCCCCTGTGTTTTATTTTATTTTATTTTTTTTAAAGATTTATTTATTAATTTGGCAGAGAGAGACAGCCAGAGAGAGAGGGAACACAAGCAGGGGGAGTAGGAGAGGAAGAAGCAGGCTCCCAGCGGAGGAGCCTGATGCGGGGCTCCATCCCATAACGCCGGGATCACGCCCTGAGCCGAAGGCAGACGCTTAACGACTGAGCCACCCAGGCGCCCCTCGGCACCCCCCTATGTTTTAGATTTAGGTCTATGATCCATTTTGAGTTAATTTTTATTAACTCAAAGGTTGGTTGGTGGTTTTTTAATGGCTGTCCAATTGATTTAGCATTGTTTGTTGAAAAATTTTTCCTTTCCTATTGAATTCCCTTTGCCTTTTGAAGAAAATCAGTTGACAGAATATGTGTGGGTTTGTTTCTGGATACTCATTCTGTTCCATTGATGTACATGTCTATTCTTTTGTCAGTACCCCCATGATCTTGATTACTATAGCTTGAAATTATTCTAAGCCTTGAAATCAGGTATAGTGAGTTCTCCAACTTTATCTTCATTTAAAGATTTTGCTTTGGTTATTCCAGATCTTTTGCATTTCCATATAAATGTTAGAATCAATGTATCTATTTCTTGTAAAAAAGCCAACTGGAATTTTGATTGGAATTGCATTGAATATATAGATCAGTTGGGAATAATACCAACCTAACAATATTGAATCTTCAAATCCACAAATACAGTATTTATCTCTATTTATTGATGTCACATTTAATTCTCTCAGCAATGTTTTGTAGTTTTTAGTATAGAAGTCTTGGATACTTTTGTTAGATTTAGCCCTAGGTGTTTAATACTTTTGACACGACTATAAGTAGAATTTTTAAAGAGTTAATTTTCTAATGTTTCGTTGCTAGTATACAGAAAAGAATGGATTTTTAAAAAATATTAATTTTTTACCCAATTACTTTGCTAAGAAATTCGTTTATGAGTTCTAGCAGTTTCATGAATTCTCTGGAATTTTCAACAAACAGCAGTATCATCTACATGTAAAAACAGTTTTACTTCTTCTAATTTTTCTATCTTTTATTTCCTTTTATTTCATTATTTCAGTGTGACAGTACTGAATAAAAGTGATGCAAGAGCATTCTTGTCTTACTCCTGATCTTGGGAGAAAACAATTCAGTCTTTTATATTGTTTAATATTAGCTATAGATTTTATATATATATATATATATATATATATCAGCTTGAGGAAGTTCCTACTATTATTAGCTTACTAAGAGTTTTTAATTGTTAGTGAATATTTAATTTTGTCAAATGCTTCGTTTGCGTCTATTGAGATGATCATGTATGGTTTTTCTCCGGTGGACTGTTAATATGTTGAATTATATTGGTTGATTTTTTTTTTTTTTTTTTTTAGATTTTATTTATTTGACAGAGAAAGAGAGAGCCAGTGAGAGAGGGAACTCAAGCAGGGGGAGTGGGAGAGGAAGAAGCAGGCTCCCAGCGGAGCAGGGACCCCGATGTGGGACTCGATCCCAGGACCTGGGATCACGCCCTCCGAAGGCAGATGCTTAATGACTGAGCCACCCAGGCGCCCCCTATATTGGTTGATTTTTGAATGTTCAGCTAACTTTGCATTCTTGGGATAAGGCTTACTTGGTCATGATTTATTATCCATTTTATATATTGTTGGATTCATTTTGCTAATGTTTTGTAAAAGATTTTTGCATAAAATAAGGAATGTTGATCTGTAATTTTCTTTACTGTAATATTTTTGTCAGGTTTTGTTAGTAGGGTTATGCTGGCCTCCTTAGACAAGTTGGATAATGTTCCCTTCTCTTCCTATTTTTTTAAAAATATTTGCATAATTTTGGTATTATTTCTTCCTTGAATGTGTGATAGAATTTACCAGTGATATATTTCTTTTTTTTTTTTTCAAGATTTCATTTATTTGAGAGAGAGAGACACAGAGAGAGAGAGAGCACATGGTGAGGGTGGGCAGAGAGAGAGGGAGAAGCAGACTCCCTGCTGAGCAGGGAGCCCAACACCAGGCTGGATCCCAGGATCCTGAGATCATGACCTGAGCAGAAGGCAGATGCTTAATCGACTGAGCCACGCAGGCACCCTGCAGTGAAATCTTTCTTTTGGAGATTTTTTTTTTTAAACATTCAACTTCTTTTATAGCTATATGGCTACTAAGATTTTCTTTTTTTTTTTTTCTTGTGTCAATTTTGTCATCCATAAGCAATTGATGTATTTAGTGGTATTAAAACAATAGCAACACCAAATCCTTTGAAAGATTCAGGACCTTATAAAGAGATTGACTATAAGGGCTATGGGGCAGATTGTAACTGAAGTGAGGTAAAAGCCAACTAGACATTCACTGGTATTTGGCTGGTAACTCATTTTGTCAGGTTTTGGGAAAGTGACATAATCTTTTCATACTCTTTTTTTTTTTTTCCTAAAAAGCTTTTCTCAGTCTTTTGAAAGAAAAACATTTTCATGGACCTTCTTTATACCCAGTGCTGCCTTAAGTCATTTTTGGTCACAATGTTATTTAAGTAAGTATAAACATAATATTTATGCTTATAGTTCTGAGACAGCCGTAAACCAAAATAGTAAGACCAAAGTTCAAATTTTGGTTCTACCACTGCTTTGTTCAAGTAACTTAGTTTACTTATTTATAAAATGAGGATAATAATTTATTTAACTTATTAGGATTATTACTATAATTAGGATTATTTGTATGTCAAGTCCTAGAATAGTGCCTGGCAACTAACAGTTGTTCAATAAATATTAGCTGTAATAATAACTGGTTTTATATTACTCTACTGAAACCTTAATGATCAGTGTTGGGTTTATTTTTTGTTTAATTTTTTAAAGATTTTATTTATTTATTTGAAAGAGAGAGAGCACAAGCAGGGGGAGCAGCAGAGGGAGAGGGAGAAGCAGACTCCCCACTAAGCAGGGAGCCTGATGCGGGCCTCGATCCCAGGACACCGGGATCATGACCTGAGCTGAAGGCAGATGCTTAACTGACTGAGCCACCCAGGCGCCCCTAGTGTTGGGTTTAATAGTAGAAAGTCTGACTCTGTATTTAATGGCTTTCAGATTTTGACTTTAGTAATGTAAATACTGATACATAGAGTGTCTTCTTGAATAAGTTAACATATAATGTGGTAATAATAACTTCATAGCTTTGTTTGCTAATTTAAGATAAGCAAATTTCATACTTAACCTAAACTCTGTTAGTCAGGACTCTCTGAGTTTTGTTTTGTTTTATTTTTAAGATTTATTTATTTATTAGAGCAAGCAGGAGGGAGGGGTAGAAGAGAGGAAGAGAGAGAATCCGAAGCAGACTCCTAACTAATGTGGGTCTTGATGCGGGGCTTGATCTCATGACCCTGAGATCATGACCTGAGCCGAAACCAAGAGTTGGATACTCAACTGACTGAGCCACCCAGGTGCCCCTCTTTGAGTTTGTTTTTTTAATCAAGTGTCACATGATAACTCTATAAAGCTGAGTGTCTAATCCAATCATTGCCCATATCAGATATGGGAAAATACTGTCTGAAGTTATTTTTAATTCTTGAAAATGTAGAAAAGACATTATTTTTCAGTGTAGAGCTCATCATCAGACTTTTGAAGCACAGTAGGTTCTAGAACTGACTTATTTTCAGCACTTTGGAAATACCTTAATTGTCTTCTTATTGATTTTGTTTTGTATTAAATTTAGAATGTATTGCAGTATATTGATAGCTATTCCTTGTCAGCTTGGACTCAATCCATTTAATTACCCTACATATCAGCAAATATGCTCTCATAACTATATTGGTTAACATTGGTTGCCTGGCTGAAATATATTAATAATGATAACTTGAAAATATTTTCATTTTATGATACTCAAGAAAAGTTTAAGAGCCTCTTGATGAGATTGCTAGTGAATTTCAGAATGTAATAAAAGTGACTTATGATTACTACCTATTGATTCTTAAAGGTTGGTGATTATTACATAATTAAGTGGATAAGCTTTTAACAAAATTTAAAATTTTATCTGTTTTGTCTTTTATTATAATTTTTTTTCCTGGCTTGTGGGACCTTCAGCAAAGGTACTATTTTACCACTGTATAGTAGCTCTTACCTGAACAGTCAGTTCTTTGGAGTTCCACATGCTTATATAATTTTGTGTTTTGATTCTGCCGCATTTTTATGTATTTGAACTGTTACAACATCTTCATTCAAATATTGTGCCATAATGTATATTCATTGCTTTCTATGAACATGTATATTTATTTCAACTCCTTTTTATCTTCTCATTACCCTGTAACACTTAAAGTGGTGTATTGCTTCAGTATCACATATGCCATTTTCATGATGTCAGATCATGATGCCTTTCATTTGAGAATTATTAATTCAAAAGACAAGTTTTATATTTCTATCTGCTAAAAAGGAAACAACATGAACAGGTTTCCAAACAAATTGGAAGTTGAGTCATGTCACTTTAGGTGATTATGGACAATAATCTGAGTATAGATACAAAGGCAATATTTGGATCTAAGGTGTTTATTTAGATGATTCACAATATACTTTTATTAATCATATTTTTACTAGTATCAAAATGAAAACAGTTATAAATATTTTGGAATAGAATTATAGACCTCCCAATAATTTATTTGTGGAGTCCAGTTTGAAAAACAATTGTACTTGGTGGGGTGGTGCAGATAAATTGAAGGATTCTACTCTGAGGTTCCAAAAACCAGAAATGAATATTATTTTTTGTGTATCAGTTAGTAACTGAGTTCAGCAATTCATTTATTATTTCATTGATTGAAATACTCCAACAACAGTGGCTTAAGCAAGATCAAGGTCTTATCTTTCATTATGTAACAAAGAATCCTAAATAGTTCAGAGTTGACGCAGTGGCTCTGTGATGTCAACAGGGACCCAAGCTCCTTCTGAATGTTCTCTCCCATCCTTAAGTTCTTATTTCATGTTTCCAATATGGTCTCTGGAGCACCAGCTATCGTGTCCTTATTCCAGGCAGAAAGAAGGGGAAGAACAAAGGGAAAAAGACAAAAAGGCCAAAATCAGACAAGTCACTCAGTGTCTTTTATTTACATATTATTGACCAGAACTGTGTCATATGACAAGTCCTACTTCAAGGGAAGCTGGGAAATCTGTTTTAGGTGAACATATTGCTGCCCCAACAAATTGGGACTCTCTGTAAGGAAAAAGAGAGAAGGAATACTGGGTAAGCATATGGTCTCTGCCATACCAATTAAATAGATATATTAAGAAAGCTTAAAAAACAAACATCAAAAACCTCAGTCTTTTTTTTTAATCAAGTTTTTAATTTTAATTCCAGTATAGTTAACATACAGTATTATATTAGTTTCAGGTGTACAATATAGTGATTCAACAGCTCTATACATTACTCAGCGCTCATTGTGATAAGTGTACGAGTCTTTCTCTTTTATCTGCATTTTTACCTTAAAGTTATATGAAAGGAGTATAAATAAAATAAGTCCCTAAATTCCTAAAGTATGAAGGGAACATAAAGATCATATAGTGCTGACATTTTAGCTTAGAAGTAATTAGTGACTTGTCTGAGGCCACAGACATCAACTCCAGGACTAGAATTGAAGTTCCCTACTCCGACACCAGTTACTGGTCTTTCCATTCACTGTACTGCTTCATAAAATCTGGTAGCTCACTTACTACTCTCCTATGCACAAGACAGCTGTGGTTTGGTTATACCACTGGGGAGAAATATCCTCTGCTCCCTTCAGTGATTACAATAAAAGTGATAGGAGGAAATTTCATGTTTCTTATTTGAAGGTCTTATGTTTGGTTAGTGTTGATGGCACTGCCAGTATTTATATATTTATTGATTCATTCTTCATTTATTCATCATTAACAATAGATTATAAAGTCTCAAGAGCAGGACCATATTATATTAATATCTCTGTCCCCAACTAGGTCCTCATCAATGAATGAAAAATTATAGCCCCTTATACTAAAATATTACAAATAAATAAATAAAAAGTTTAAAAAATCATAGTTCCTGTCCTCAGGGAATTCTCAGTCAAGTTTGAGAGACAGACAAGAATGGCAATGATAACAGTACAGAAATAACTCAAGAGATGATAGGAGTACAAGTGAAGAATGAATACAAGTGAATAAATATCTGAGGCCGAAAGTCTGTAAAAACTTTAACAGGAAGTGGTCCCGAGTTCAGTTTTGAGAGGGTTTTCCAGATGACGAAAGAAGAGGGTGCATATCAAGCCAAAGAACGAGTTTTTAGAGGTCCAATGAGTGTGAGAAACTGTTTAGAGAAGAGGAGACCATGAGAAATGTGGGAAGAGCCCATAGTAGTAGGAAATGCGGCTTTGAGGAGTTGACTGTAGCCATGACCACATCACAGAGGCCTCATAACATGTGAAAGGGTTTGAATTTACCTAACGATTGATGGGGCGCCACGGAGGTTCAGATGTGCCCTTTTGTATGGCCACCTGACATTACCGTTAGACCTTGGCATCTTAGTGCAGAGCCCACCTAACAGTGAGGCACCACTTCTCACTCATAGCTGCAGATGGACAGGGCAGACTAAACCATTCATCAAGATCCTTGGTCTTGCCCCGCTCAAATCTCCCCAGAATCTCCCCTTTATCAGAAACTTACTTGACCTTTCTAATCACATGTAGACTCTACATGCCCCATTTTACTTTTCTTGCCCATCATGTTGTCCTCATTGTTACTCAGCCAAGGACCCATAACAAGTGATTCTTTTTGACCTCCGGCCAGTAAGAATGGTAGCTCAGATGGTGGAATAAACCAGACACATCTTTTACTTCTAAATTGTGAGATGAAAGGCAGTATTTCAGGAATTTCACCCAGCAAGGAGGCAGCAAGCTAGGTCCTAAGATTTGGTTTAGAGTCCTGGCACCTGGCCCACCCATCCTTGCTTCTGGTCTACAGACTGCCTGTGCCCCTGACCCCAGCAGGCGCCCTCTAGTGGCTCTCCTCCCTGTCCACTCTCCCTTCCCTGCTAAAGACTTTTCTCCCCCACTACAGCGCTTCATTCTCTCCTTGGACTCTCAGTTAACATCATTTGTTTTCTGGTGCCCAGCAGAGAATTGACTTCCCTCCTGTGACTTATCCTAGAATGGATCTAAGCCTTTGTTGGTTCTGCCTTTAGTAATGAAGTTTCTGATGGCAGAGGGTAAAGTTGGAAGTGCATCCTCTTGGTTAATACAGACAATGTACACATTTTATTAAGGAGCTGACTAAACCTCTCTTTGTGACTGACTTTGGAAGTAAAATGTACTGTGAAAAAGTTCATCTCTTTTTTATTGCTTAATTTTTTTTCTTTCCCACTTTTTTTCTCATGCAGATATTTTATGCAGATATTATTATAA
Organism: Ursus maritimus; assembly: GCF_017311325.1. Taxonomy (NCBI): domain Eukaryota; kingdom Metazoa; phylum Chordata; class Mammalia; order Carnivora; family Ursidae; genus Ursus; species Ursus maritimus. Next base: position 39,669,023 of record NW_024424119.1, read on the forward strand.
CATCAAGGAAACTAACAAAAATCATCTTGTCTCACAGCCATAAGGCATCACTGTTTCATTTTGTTTTGTTTTTACTTTTCCCTGTATTCTCTTCCAATCTCTGCCCGTGTGCAGCGATATTAACTAGATACAGTTTTGAAGGGCATTTCTTTTTTATGCCACATGGTCATAGTTCAAGGAAATTGAAGTAATGGAGATATGGGAATATCTTGGGTAATAATGGCTTTTTATTTTGATTATTTCCCTTTAGGAAAGACACTGCTGATCCTGTAACATGGAGGATTGCCTTCATACTTCATCTGAGAATCTGTCCAAATTGGTCAGCTGGGCCCACAGCCATGGGACCATTTGCAGCCTTATTCCAAACCTGAAACACTTGCTTTCGGAAGGTTCCCATGGGAACCTCACAGCAATGTGGGGCTGTAGTGCTGGCCATGCTTATCACTGGCCACTGACAGCTACTTGCAGAGCTGGGTCCCAAGAAAGGGTCTGTTTCCAGGATAACAGAAGTTTTAATTCTGATAGTCCCAGTATAATTGGAGTACCCTCTGAGACACAAACTAGCCCTGTTGAAAGGTACCCTGGGAGACCAGTGAAAGCGAAACTAGACTGTAATCGGACGAGAGACTCTTGTGACTTCTCTTATTGCAGTGAGCCCTCTGAACTGGATGAAGCTGTTGAAGAATATGAAGATGAAAACACTCTGTTCGACATGGTTTGTGAGTCCTCTGTTACAGACGAGGATAGTGACTTTGAACCCCAAACCCAAAGGCCTCAAAGCATTGCTCGAAAAAGGCCTGGAATAGTCCCATCTTCTCTCCATTCCAGCTCCCAGGCTCAAATGGTTGATGAGTGCAGCAATGATGTCATCATTAAGAAAATCAAACAAGAGATTCCTGAAGATTATTACATTGTGGCGAATGCAGAGCTGACCGGAGGGGTAGATGGACCAGCCCTGTCATTGACACAGATGGCAAAACCCAAGCCTCAGACTCATGCTGGTCCCTCCTGCATGGGGTCTGCTAAGCTGATTCCCCATGTGACATCTGCCATTGGCACAGAGCTAGACCCACACGGTGTGTCTGCATCCCCCTCTGTCATGTCCAGACCAATCGTCCAGAAGACTGCCAGGGTATCTCTGGCTTCACCAAACAGAGGACCCCCTGGTGCCCATGGCACCAACCAGCAGGTGGCCATGCAGATGCCTGTGAGCACATCCCATCCTAACAAACAGATCAGCATCCCTTTGTCTGCCCTGCAACTGCCTGGACAGGATGACCAAGTTGCTTCTGAAGAGTTCCTGCCCCATCTGCCCAGCCAGGTCTCCTCCTGTGAGGTAGCTCTTTCTCCCTCAGTTAACACAGAGCCAGAAGTGAGCTCCAGTCAGCAGCAGCCCCCAGTCGCTCCAACCATAACCACTGAGGCCACAGCACAGTGCATACCAGGTATGGCACATGAGGTGACAGAGAGTCCCTCATCCATGTATGTCAGAGAATTCTGCGCCGTCAGCACTTACAAAACCATTGGCTCAGTTTGCTAGAATTCAGGCCTTTATTATTCCCAGAAAGATAGAAATAATGAAATATATTCTATCCAGGTGATACTCTGAAGGAAATTCATCTGAATTAAGGCCATCTGTCCAGTCAGTGTACCTCAGGGCTGAGAGGGCAGCTGTAGGATTGTGCCGTTGATATTGCATGGCTAGATTGAAGGTTTGTATCTGATCTTAAGCTGAATAATTTTTATTTTTATTATTTTTTTAAAGATTTTATTTATCTTAGAAAGAGAGAGCAAGTAAGTGGGGGTAGGGGCAGAGGAAGAGGGAGAGAGAGAATCTCAAGCAGACTCTGTGCTAAGCACGGAGCCTGAGGCAAGGCTTGATCTCACGACCCTGAGATTGTGACCTGAATCAAAATCAAGAGTCAGATGCTTAACTGACTGAGCCACCCAGGCGCTGCAAGCTGAATAATTTTTGTATATTAATGTTATCTTTGAAAAAAAATTTTTATGCTCTCCTATCAGTATGAAGTTATTTGGTTGCTGTTTGAAGCCAGAAGGATACTATGTTGGGTTAGGCATATAATGACAATAGAACTGGTGCTTTTCCATTATTATTTATTTGTCTGAACCAACTTGGCCTTTCTATTCATTTTAGTTGATGTGGCAGTTTAGAACAAGTATTTTTAAAAGCAACAAATAATTCTAAAAGAAGTATTTTATCTCATCTCAAAATTTCAAAGAGTCCAATAACTTGCACTCCTGGAATACATGGGCCTAACTGGAAGGGACTGAGAGGAAGAGAAATGATTGTATGAGGTCTCTATTTAATTTCTAATGTTCTGTAATTCTAACATGCAGTATTTATTTAATCTGGGCTATTACTATATAAAGAGGGTTTAGGGTCATGCATTTGGGTTCATTATTCAAATCTAACAAGCTGGAAGTAGAAACATGGACAAAGATGAACAGACATACAGAACAGATTATATAGAAAGCAGAAATTTGTGGCACGATTTGGTTTGTTTCATTTTAATCCCTCTGAAGGAAGTTGTGTATTTTGGGAAAAGTTTCCTAGAAGCCTGCAGTACCTGTGCCTTTACCCAATTTATGATTTTACTGACACAGTCATGGTATTATTAATAAGATATACAATGAAAATATTCATATCCTGATTCAAAATTATGCTTTTCAGTTTAATCATTTTTTTCTTTTTAAAATAATAAATTTAATGAGATATAATTCATATACCATGAGATATACTCTTTTTAAGCATACAGTTCAGTGGGTTTTGGTATATTTACGGAGTTGTGCAACCATCACCACTATCTAATTCAAAACACTGTTATCACCCCAGAAAGAAACCCATAGCCATCAGCAGTTCCTCTTTTCTTCCTCCCAGCCCATCAACCACTGATCTATTTTATGTTTCTATGGATTTGCCTATCCTGCACATTTCATTTAAGTGGAATCATAGCATGTGGCCTCTTGTGGCTACCTTCTTGCATTTAGCATTTTTTTTTTACATTGTAGCATGTATCAGGGTTTCTTTTTATTGCCAAATAATATTTCATTATATGGATATACCATAGTTTTTCCTTTCATCAGTTGATGGACATTGAGGTTGTTTCTGTTTTTTAGCTATCATGAGTAATGCTGCTAATCACATTTGTATACAAGTTTTTGAGTGGACATATAATTTCATTTCATTTGGGCAACTACCTAGAAGTGAAATTGCTGGGTGTATGATAACTCTATGCTTAAATTTTTGAGGAGCTGCCAAATTATTTTCTTAGTAGCTCCACTATTTTACAATCACCAGCCATGTAAAAAGGTTCCTGTTTCTAAACATGCTGACCAATATTTGTTGTTTTCCATTAAAAAAAAAAAAAATTATCCTGGGTGCATGAAGTAGTATCTCATTGTGGTTTTGATTTCCATTACCTTAGTGACTGATGGTGTTGAACTTTTTAACAGTATGGTCTTTGGGTAATCTTGGCATAATTTAGACACGTTTTTATTAGGCTGGTTAAAGTCTTCGTACTAAGTAGGAAATTTGACTCTTAATGCACATAGGATATAAGTAGGTACCTTTTCACTTAAATAAATAGCTGTATCTGGTATATTTGTGTGTGTCCCCCCCGCCCCCATTTTCTAAAAATAAAATAAGAGATTTAGCCTGACAGAGTTTTCTACATTCTCACTTATTTTATATTTGAGGGTAGAATTCAGAATTGTATTTTGCAAAGTTGTCCAGTATACCAAAACAGCTTAGTTAGACTGTTGTATCACACATCCTTCCATGAGCTTAACCCAGCATCCTTCTACCAATTTACCGCAGCTTAGTAATGCTGTTTTATCACCCTTTCCTCTAACTTACCCCAGATTTCCTTGCATCTGCCTAGTGGATGGTGAATGAAACATTGAGGCTCTTTACTAAACAAAATATGAATATCTTATTATATAATTGTTTTGGAAAAGAAATTCAGCCTATTTGAAAAAATTTTTAAACTATTTATTTTTGTATAGATTACATTCTCTGAGGTCTTCTTCTCAATGAAATTGCACTTTTTTTTTTAAATTGCACTTTTTATAATAGGTATAAAAAGCAGGTATGGCCAAGTACGGTACATAATGAATACAGTCATAAACTGTGATTTAGCTGCACTCTTGCAAAGAAAATTGGTTTGGCTTGGAGTTGAACCTTTAAGGAAAAACGGTATGAAGAACTGGTAATGGGAATTTCCTCAGGAATCATCCTGATGTTTTGAGCCATTGTTCTTTGGAAGGATGTTACATTGCTAAGATATCATCAGCTTTAAAGAAATACTATTTTACTAGAAACATCACTGGAACAAATAAAACTCTGATTGACATTTTTCTTTCGTGGGAGTTAGATAAAGTTAACTTACAATTTACCTTTGTTCTATAGAGCCCAAATTAGGCTCTGTGCTTTTAACAGTTTTGTTTGTTTTGCATATTTATTATTGTAGATAGTCTTCATTCTAAACATAGACTTTTTTAAAATTTAGAATTCACATCCAAATGTATGTGAATGAATATGTACGGATGGACCTTACTCAGTTAATATATAAATTATACTTGGGACTAGCAAAGAAGAAAGCTTTTGAAAGAACTAGCTGAAAGCAAAATCAGGTGCTCTTCTTAAAACGGATGTTGTATAAGCTGGAGTCCTTATCAAATCATTGTAGAAATACTGCATATCTTTGAATAATATTTTTAAAATAAATAATCTGACAAATGACTATTGAGTCAACCAGAAACAAAGAGAAATTGTTTCATTTTGTTTAGTTTTACTGATGCCGTTTAAATTCTATTCTCCTAGTGGAAAGTCATCCTTATTTATGTTCAAAACTAAACTCACAAAGTGATAAAATGTTAATCAAGGTATGGATAAAATTATTAATTTTCATGTCAGCCCTGTTATACTGCCTAACCCAAATCTTAGCAAACAGTAATGAGTAAAGAGGACATCTTATTAGAAGAGTTATTGACTATCTCCCCAGTGGCTTAGATTCCATTAAATTTTGAGGTTTTTAAATGTAAATTTGGGGCATTTGTCATAAATTTAAATCTCTGTTGCATTCTGAGTTGGGTTTTTATGTGTATATTTTTTAAATATACACACATACACCCGACTTCCTTTATGATTTTGTGCAAGGACCCCTTTTATTAATCAGCTTTTTCCCCAGAAGTTTTATAGTAGCAGGCAATCAACTTTTGCTTATCAGATTTGAAATATATGTTTTTCCTTTTGAAAATACACATCTTTAATAATTTCTAATAAATTACATATAGTCCTTATATATTAGAAATATTAACTTACAGTATATTTTGTATATTGGAAATACATTTCCCTCTTTATCATTTAAGTAATTTTGGTGTAATTAAAGTAATTTTGTTGATGGCATTTTTTTAGATGAATTTTATTTATTTTTATGAAGGTTATTTTTTTCAGCCTCTATTTAGCTATCATCTCTTCAGCATTTGGTTATTTTTCTAAGGAAGTGCTTTCCCTCCCTTGAATCAGATAATATATTTATCTATATTTCCCTCTGGTTCTTTTTTGGTTTCCCCCCTGCTGCAGCTGCCCCCCACCCCGCCCCTGCCAATCTCCTTTCTTTTTTTATATTTAGCTCTAAAGTCAGAATAGATTTTGGATTGGAACCTCACTTCATTATTTTTGCAGGTAGTCAAATGTTCCAGCATCATTTATTGAATAATTCCCAGTCACTACTGAATTGATTTATTCATAACATTTGTGTTTATAATTGGGTCCATTTCTAGATTTTCAATTCTGTTGTTATTGATCTCCTTTTCTTCTAATTTTTTATCATTTGATTATGTCTTTTCTTTAAGATTTTATTATTTTTTTAAGTAATCTCTACACCCATCGTGGGGCATGAACTCATCACCTGGTGATCAAGAGTGGCAGGCTCCATCGGCTGAGCCAGCCTGGCACCCCAGTCTTTGATTATAGCTTATACAAAACAAAATGCATTCATAGAAAAAGAAGGGTATAATTTAAAGTATGTAATAGAGTACTTTTTGAAACCTACTCATGTAAAATTGAGTTTAGTAAGCTTTTAAAAATTAAGTCATATTCTAGTTGTTTGGTCTATGTTGACATGCATAAACAATGGTTTCTCTTGTCAAACAGAAAACCTGAGTTAAAATTAGCTTAAAAAACATAAATTGCTTTATAGTCCAAGGACATATCTTGAAACAAGCTTCTAGCCAAAGGTTAAACGATGTCTAGTTTCTTTCTTGCCATTTCTCACCTTAGGTTCCTTGGTATTAGCTCTCCCTATAGATAGTTGATTTCTGCATGGTCCCCAAGGTTGCCAAGTGCTGCTAAGATCCATGTCTAGCAGTTGACAGAACCTGTGCCACAACATTCCCGTTAACCCTTGAATCGGTCTCTGGGGCATTAGACCCCCACCTGGAAATGGTATGGAGACCAGTTTACATAAACCACATAGCTAAGTGTGGAGGTTGGATGGGGGTGTCCTTCCAAAGTCTTGCCAGGTTCTAATCTTGAAAGGGACAGCAAACCAGAGATACCTACTGCAACTTGTGTATATTTTTGTTTTTATTTTGGGCACTTAAGTTTGTTGTTTTTTTTCATGGGCAGATAGATGTTTATATGTGTCATTCAAGGACAGGATATACTAGAACAGTGTTCTAATAATATAAGGGGTAGAAACATATATGAATATGTATGCTTGTGTGTATGCATATGTATGTATGCATTGTATTTTACATATTTCCTTATTCCGCAAGAAATATATGCCTCTTCTTGCAAGATAGAACAAAACTAAATTTGTTTTTTAAAGATTTTATTTATTTGTTTGAGAGAGAGAGCGTGCACAAGTGGGAGGAGGAGCAGAGGGAGAGGGTGGGGAGGGGGAAAGAATCTTAAGCAGACCCCACGTGGGGTTCAGTCCCATGACCCCAAGATCATGATCCCAAGATCACAACCTGAGCCAAAAGCAAGAGTTGGATGCCCAACTGACTGAGCCACCCAGGCGCCCTGACTAAATTTGTTTTCTTAGCCATACCCTTTCCTGTACCTTCGTGCAGGACGACTTGAGACATAAATTCTGAAAGATAAGAGAGGCAAAGTAAAAATTCAGGCTCAGTTTATGCCATCATTTCCTTCCTTATCACTGGGTTCTTATCTTAGGATTGATATGTCAGGCAGTGCTGGGCATTGAGATAGTAGAGACTGGTCACTCAAAGTTTGAAATCAGACATGCTTAGGTTGATTCCCAGCCCTACCTCCTGCTAACCTTGTGAACTTAACTAAGTCATTTCATTTTCCTGAAACTGTTTTCTCATTTGTAAAGTAATAATAATGCCTTGCAGGATTGTTTGAAGACCAAATGCAAAAATATAGGTAAAGAGAGTACCTGACATGTAATAAACATTCAGCAAATAGTAGTTTCTACCATTATTAGTATTTTTTTTCATTGTCATCACCAGTTTTGCTATTATGAGGCTGTGCTCAGTAGTGAAGTAGACTCTGATCTTATGCAGATACATCCCTTCATCTACTAGAAAATGATCCATGGAACAGTATCACTGGCATCAGCTGGAAACTAAGTAGAAATGCAGAATCTCAGGCCCTATCCCAGACCCAAAGAATCAGAATTTGTGTTTTAATAAGATCTCCACATAACTTGTATGCACAATGAAGCTGGAGAGGCAGTGATCTAGAGAATGGAAGACCCATATTGTGGGGCACATTGTTTCCATCCCACCACCCAGTAACTTTGAACATTCTTCCTGTGTGAGAGTGCATCTGCATTTCCATATTGGAGAGGTCAAAAACTTGGATTCCAAGTATATATTTCAGTGAGGGCACAGTCTTGTGACCTTAGGCTTTGCCAGTCAGATGCACTCACACCAGACTCTAATCATAAGTACCTGGAAGAATCTATTTTGCAAATTGCAAATCTTGGAATTTCTAGAGGTAGCGGGAGCAGCATCTCTGCAGTTTGTGTGTGTGTGTGTGTGTGTGTGTGTGTGTGTGTGTGTGTGTATGTTTAAGATTTTATTTATTTATTTGAGAGAGAGAGCAAGAGAGCACAAGTAGGGGGAACAGGAGAGGGAGAGAGAGAAGCACGCTCCCCGCTGAGCAGGGAGCCCGATGTGGACCTGAGCCAAAGGCAGACACTTAACCATCTGAGCCACCCAGGCGCCCCCCTGTAGTAGTTTTAACTGTAGACGCTGTCACTGGAGTTTGGTGGCTTTGTTGCCTCTACCAGAGCAAACCTGTTTTGGGTCAGGACATTATTTGTGGACACCTCCAAACCTGATTTACTGGTGTTCTAGGAAATTCTTTGGCCTTTATTAAATTCTTTTCTGCCTAAGCTGGCTAGACTGGGCTTTTTGTTTTAAATAAAGAATCTGGAGGAATATAACCCCCAACCCTAGGAAAGGTGTTACCCTCTCCCTAGGTGTTGCATGAAAAATAAAATAATTTTCTTTTTGTCACTAGGTTTGTATTTTCAGCTAAAATTAATGACATCCCTTTGGTAAGTAACCACTGATACCAGGATGCCCTATATTGTATGATATCTTATTGTACAAACTGTACAAGCAATCCACAGGATATGGATTCTCCTCACACTAAACCTTCCCTCCCTTCCCAATGGGAGTTTTTGCTGAAATGTGTCCCTTGTGGGGAGTGGTTGGAAGCACAGGTTAACATATTCTGTGAACCTAGAATAGGGGAAGGAGGTACTTAGGACCTTTGCTTTCAGCTATGGACTTTAAAGGGCAGTTCTGAGGGGCGCCTGAGTGGCTCCGTCATTAAGCGTCTGCCTTCAGCTCAGGGCGTGATCCTGGCGTTCTGGGATCGAGCCCCGCATCAGGCTCCTCCGCTAGGAGCCTGCTGCTTCCTCTCCCACTCCCCCTACTTGTGTTCCCTCTCTCGCTGGATGTCTCTCTCTGTCAAATAAATAAATAAAATCTTTAAAAAAAGAAAGGACAGTTCTGGGAAATGAGAGAAATACCAGTAGGAACTTCTTACTACTATATTAAATATTTGTTAAAAGTTAATTTTGAATTATTAGTTTTCCCTTAGGCATACCTTTTTCCACATGAACTCAAGTGGTACTATTTCCCGAAATTATCTATTTTATTTCTTTACCATTTCTTAAGTTGATACCTCTGACAGAGGGATTGAACAGCAAAATCACCTGGAGGTAGCCCAAATAAGGAGGATTTAGGAAATCTGGACATTGACATTTTTTTATTGCCTTATGTATATTTCATTTCTTTTCTTCCTTCTTACCCTCCATTTCTTTCTCTCCTTGTATAATTTTGCCCTTGAGTTGCCATTGGTAGTGATGGTAATGTCAAGAATTTTGTAAGATCTGGTAAAGGGGAGTGAGCTTTATTTCATTAGGTCTCTTAGAAGAAACTTAATGAATCTAGATACTTATCTAATTTATTGTGTTTTCCTTCTCTTCTAATGCTGAAGGAGACTTTAATGGAAATACACAGCACCCTTTTCTTCAATTCCAGTGCCTTGTACATGGTATGAGTGTGATCATTGTGTTGGTAATTTCTTGACCATGAGAATATATCAGGGAAAAATTTTGTGCCTTGATCCACTTACTGGGACTCATTCCTTGCTGTTGGCAACATCATCTAAAAAGCAATAACCTTGTTTTCATTCCTCTACTCACCTAATTGGGCAATGAAAAAAATCAGTCCCCTCTCTCTTATGATGACATGAGACTGCATGTCCACAGGAAGAGAGAACAAGTCAAAACTTTGATGAAATTATAGATCGCTAGCGTGTTACTGAACACTGTGAACCCTTTCAGATCTGTCCAATCAGCGCCTCTTCCCCTAACCTTTTAGATGCCACCTTCCATCCCTCTGCTGAGTATCACAGAGCCTCCTAGTTGCTCTACTTGAAGATCACCAGCTCTTGACTTTCCTGCTTGAGTGTCCCAGGATCTCCTCTCTACCTGAATGTTGTAAAGCTCTTCCTCCACAACTGATCGAAGGGCAGTTGTCAGAGTGGAGTGGTGGGGGTTGTCCTAGGTTTTATCTTGCATAGTAGAAGGCCTGTAATAATGAGTTTAAGGAGCTGAGGATGGTGGTCTTTAGCCCCTGGCTGGTAAGCACTCCCCTCCTTCCTTCCGGCAATGTGGTTCTTGAAAAGATAAAAGACTTGGTTTTAAATTAGTAATTACTAGTTTTATTTTCTACACTGGGTTGGGGGGCGGTAGGTGGAGGGGATATGTGATTACAGCCATTCTGTTAAAAAAAAAAAAAAGAATTGACTATATTTTCATGTCTTTTCAAAGTACTTAGACTTTAACAAGGATAGTTTTAAAAAGACAATGAAAACCCATTAGAACTTACGTAACACATATCATTTACATACATCTTATTATAAAGCTATAATAATTAAAATGGAATGATCTGACATAAAGCTAGACAAGTAGAGTAGTGGAACAGGATAGAGAGCCCCGAAACACACCTACACATAAATGGGAACTGTATGTGAAAGAGATGGCATCTCAAATTAGTGGGAAAAGGATAGCTCAGTCAGTGAATGGTATTGGACATTTGGTCACCCATGTGGAACAAAATAAAATTAGATCCTTATCTCACATCAGACATGAAAATAAGTCTCATTTAAAGATCTAAATATGGAATCATAAAACTTAAAACTATCTGAAAGAAATCTTGTAAAATAGCCTTGATGTCAGGAAGAGTTTTTAAAACATGGCATAAACCATAAAGGAAAAGATTGGAAATGCTGACAGCCTTAAAAGTCTGTAAGTAAAAGTCTTAGCTGGGACAAGGGATATCATAAACAAAGTTAAAAGATAAGCAGTCATCTGTGAGATTATTTTAATTCACATAGTCAAAAATATTCATACACAGAATATATATTTAAAACTGCCACAAATCAGTAGGAAAAAGATCAGATAATCCACTAGGGAAATGAGAAAAGGAAATGAAGAAGCATTTCTAATAAGAGGAAACCCACGTAGTTAGTAAACATGAAAAATGCTCAACCTAGGGGCACCTGGGCGTGGCTCAGTTGGTTAAGCATCAGACTCTTGATTTCAGTTCATAGGTCGTGGGATCCAGCCCCTCATCGGGTTCTGCACTCAGTGAGGAGTCAGCTTCAGATTCTTTCTCCCTCTCCCCCCCCTCCCCATTCACTCACTCTCTCATATAAATAAATAAAAAGGAAAGGAAAGGAAAGGAGAAAGGAAAGGAAAGGAAAGGAAAGGAAAGGAAAGGAAAGGAAAGGAAAGGAAGGAAGGAAGGAAGGAAGGAAGAAAGAAAGAAAGAAAGAAAGAAAGAAAGAAAGAAAGAAAGAAAAAGAAAGATGCTCAACCTCACTGGTAATCAAAGGAACACAAGACAACAATGAGGTACCATCAGAAAGGCAAAAATTATTAATTTTAACTATCCCAAGTGTTGTGGAAAGTATGGGAAAATGAGGACATGCTCGTGGGAATATAAATTAGTACAACCGTTTTGGAGAGCAATTTACAATATTTAATAAAATTAAAGATATGCATTATCATCCAACCTTAGAATTCAGTTTCTAGGCATTTGCCCTAGAGAAACATCCATAAATATATACATGGGGAGACAGAGACAGAAAGAGGGAAGGAGGGGGGGGAATGTACAGGAGTGTACATTGCAACTTTGTGATAACAAGTTAAAAAAAAGCATTGACAGGATGCCTGAGTGGCTCAGTTGGTTAAGCGGCTGCCTTTGGCTCAGGTCGTGATCTCAGGGTCCTGGGACCGAATCCCACATCGGGCTCCTTGCTTAGCGGGGAGCCTGCTTCTCCCTCTGCCTGCTGTACCCCCTGCTTGTGCTCTCTCTCTCTCTCTCTGACAAATAAAATCTTTTTAAAAAACCCCAAAACATTGACAACCTCAGTATCTATCGATAGAGAAATAAATTGATATATTTTTCAGTGGAATATATGCATCAGCCACATATACATTTATTAATGTAGAGAAATCTTAAAAACAGTTGGAGAATAATAGAGTCCCATGTCTTTAAAAAAACACCAATATTAATAGTATATTGTTATGCGTGCATGTACACACACCCCCCCACATATAATCAGTTATGAAACATGGAAGGACATACCACAAATGATAGTGGTTGCCTTTGGGGGGAAGACGGGAATGGGAGCACAGGAAACTTGAACTGTATCTGTAACATTTTCTTTCAAACACATGTAAAAAATATGACAAAATAATAACGTATTAAATCAGAATGACAGGAACATGAATTTTGTTATATAAGAGACAACATAAGTGTACTGCTTAATTATGGAAATCCAGACACACAACTGCCTGGATTCATATCCCAACTCTACCACTTATTTTCTGGGTGACTTTGGCAAGTTACTAAGGCTTCACCTTTTCATCTGTAAAATGAAGAAAATAATGTATTTATTCTATAGGGTTGATTATAAGGATTATGTTAATCCATACTAAGCCCTCGGATTCATGGTAAGCATACTTTAGTATTATTCTGTATACTTTTCTTTATACTTAAAACATGATTACTTATACTTTTCTTTATATTTAAAACGTGATTACTTTGTAAATATAGATTATGGGGGCACCTGGGTGGCTCAGTCAGTTAAGCATCTGACTTCTGCTCAGGTCATGATGCCAGAGTCCTGGGATCCAGCCTTTCCTCTGCTCCCTGCTCAGTGGGGAGTCTACTTGTCCCTCTGCCCCTCCCTGCTGCTTGTGTGCGCCCGCGTGCTCTCCCTCTCTGTCTTTCTCTCTCTCTCTCAAATAAATAAAATCTTTAAAAAAAAATAAATATAGATTATGAAACAAAATTGATTGTAGAGTATGTATAAGATGAGGATATTATGACGTTATTGTTATTACTGAACATATAGAAGGGTTTTGGGGGGGGTTTTTGTAAGAAAGCAAACTTTCCTAACATTGTCTTCTAGTGTACTTGTTTATGGACAAAGAATTTGGGGATTATTCTTACAAATTTCAACACTACAGCTTTCCTCCTTATGATTATAATGGGGAATTTTTTCAAGTTCTTCTGCTAGAATAAATAAAAAAAAACCCAACCAACCCCCCCCCAATGTTCTCTATTATCTGTTAGCACTTTTATTTCCAAAATAACGCTGCCTGAGTTCCGTGAAGAAAAAGGTTGTTTCTGTTATTTTGCTGATGGGACATGAGTCACAAAGAAACTAGGTGACTGCTTACTTACAGTTCCTGCTTGTTCACTCAGAGGCATTGAGTCACTGCTGTGCACCTACCTCTGCTTGTCTTGGGGTAGGAATAGCCTAAACCTCCAGTTACTTCCTCTTCCCCTTTTTTCATTTTCAGGTTGTGCCTATCACTTACCCAAATTGTAGGCTGCTAGAGTACATCTTAAAGAGATAATTTATTTTCTCTGAGAATCATTTTTTTTTTAAAGATTTTATTTATTTATTTGACAGAGATAGAGACAGCCAGCGAGAGAGGGAACACAAGCAGGGGGAGTGGGAGAGGAAGAAGCAGGCTCATAGAGGAAGAGCCTGATGTGGGGCTCGATCCCAGATCGCCGGGATCACGCCCTGAGCCGAAGGCAGATGCTTAACCGCTGTGCCACCCAGGCGCCCCTCTGAGAATCATTTTTAAGAGGACCCAGGGTTTAATAGAAGGCATAGGAGCCAAGTCTCTTTCTCTGCTAAGCATCTGGCCAAGTCACTTGCACTTGAATTTACCAGACAGTTTTTCAGGAGCAACTATATGACAGAGGTGATGAAAATACAAAGATGAATGTCAAATTCTCCACCCCCAAAGTAGCATTGTTTATTGAAGGAGGCAAGTAAACCAACAACTTCAATTGCAAGTATATAGAAAGACGTATATGAAGTGCAGTGGAACACACATGAGGAGCAGTTGGCTTAGCCTTGTGGTACGCAGGGAAGAATATTTCAGGGAAATAGAACAACAGGAGCAAAGACATTCAGGCATGGACATTTGCAGATGACTTAGGGAAGCATGGATTTGAGTGTGGCTTGAGAGTAGGTTTCCAGGGGGTCAGGAGAGTTGCTGCTGGAAAGGTAAGCTGGAGCCTCCCATGAGGGGCTGTACATGTGATGTCACAAATGTCCTACATGGGAAACAGAGGACACAATTCATTATCTTAGAAGATTACACTGATAGAAGTGGGGAAGTAGAAGCTGGGTCACAAGATGTTTTATAGGGTATTATAGTGATTCCTGTGGGAGATGGCGGTGAGTGCTCATGACACAACCATAAAAGCATCGGAGAGGAGGAGACAGGTTGATGTTTCAGGAGTTAGAAAGTACAGACCTTGATTACTATGAGTGTTTGGCTTCTGGAGATCTCTGTTGCTACACTCATATTCTTTGTCCAAAGGCATAGCACTATTTTAGTAATACCAGAAGTTTTCAGAACACAGATGTCTACGAACAATATTTACACTGTCAAAAGTCTTAATTCTCTGTGTGTAGGATAACACAGTGTTTGGAGTTCTGAAGCATGCCGTGACCATTCATTCATCCATTCAACCATTGGAAGGCTGTGAATTGCCAAGTTCAATTTGGGTACCACTGGTACACCAACATTCAGGGCAAACATGGTTCCTATTGTCATACTGCCTACAGTCTAATGGGAGAGAGACATCCTAATGCTAGCCCTCTCAAAACATCCTCATTTAAAAAAAAAAATTTTTTTTTTTCTGGACCAAGATGCTGTTCAACTTTAAATGACTTTGTAAGAGTAAATTGGTTTGCCTTTAGATAATACATTTATGAAGGTTGTTTCTAGGATGATATATGGTTAAACCTGGTTAAATGAACAGTTAAGCCACATGGTAAATGAAAGGTGAGTCCTAGCTGGAAATTGAGAGTGCAGAGACTACAGACATTCCACATCATTTGTTTAAAAACTCTTTATACTCAACTAAACATAACATGAGCGTAGTTATATTAAAATTGTAATATTGCTTATTTTTGTATACAACTAGTGACCTATCTTTAACAATTAAAAGTATAATGTTTAAGTTTTCTGAAAGGCAAAATAAAAAAAATCAACCTAATTGCTCTCCTGTACATATGCATAATATTCTGGGAAATTCACTTTTATCAGCTTTTTCTAGTATTTGCACACGCTTTTTAAATATCATTTGTCTTAGTGTTTCACAAGAAAATCTTCCCAACTTTTTATTTCTCTAAAATAAAGGCATTTTTTATTATACCAATGAAATAAGAGCTCTGTTATTTATTTAATGTTCACCCAAATATAATTGAGACTTCCAAATATGCAAAATGTATGCAAATACAGCAGACTAGCAAATAGCTATAAACCTCAGCATGTAATTTTCTTTCAGTGAATTTGGATTTGAGTAAGGCTGCTAGGAAGTTCAGAATCGAAGAGGCATTGACCTTGATTTTCTAGTCTTGCTATCCATTCTGTGTAATCTGAAGAGATGAAATAATGTACAAGTTCTGAGCAGAAAAGTCAGTGTCAGAGCACTGAAGTCTTAACTTCAGTGTCCCGAGACTGAAACATCTTCCCTGTTTGCTTTCCTCAGAGAAGCAGTAGCTTCCAACCTCTCTGTACACATTTTGCTGCCTGACCATCTTGGGTCTCAGCAGGGATGGGCAGAGTGTAGGTGATCCCCTGTATCCTGGGCCCACCAATAGCTTCTCTTTCAATCTAGATCCCATTTATGTAACTAATGGCTTGTGTTCCCAAGAGTGCATTAGAACCAAAAGAAGTACTTATATAATGTAGTAAAAATGATAAATTATGCTTCTGTGGCTTTAAGGTGATTTTAAGCTTTATCTTAGTTGAGAAGAGTGATCAAATTTATAATCAAGTAAATCTGATTTAATGATAGATGTACCTTATTTAGCTTACTGTCTTCAGTTACAATACGCATAGCTGATTCTTCAGTACTGCCTTAGTATCTATAGGATTGCTTTTTTAGACAAAACACTTTTTATTGCCTTTTTCAATTTTCTGTATTTTTATCAAGGTAATACATGTACGTGGCAATCAATAAGATAATATTCTAAACATTAGCAGTCTCTCACCTCAGCTCTCATCACCTCATAATTCCACTCTTCAAGAGAAACTTCATTTGAGCCTTTCTATTTTCAATTCTTTCCGAAATTCTGAACACATTGTTTATACTTGTTTCTTGATTTACCAACTTGAGAAAATATCTACACACTCCTTGTTATGAATGAGGAGAATTTAATTCATTTTCATTAACCTTAGGCTATTAATTTTAGTTTTAGGCTATTAATATACACAAGTAACCAATAGAAGAATCAAAATAATGAAAAAGGAAATAAATACGCTTTCTCAACCTAAGACAGAAGATATTAGTGCCCCTATCCTTCCTTCTACTGTTCTCACCTCCCTTCTAACCATCTTCTTAACCTGACAAAGTTGTCAATATTTTTTTAATTGTCTTCGGTGGACATAACTGAGTCTTCCCGTCTTTTTTTTTTTTTTTTAAGATGTATTTATTTATTTTGAGAGAGAGGGAGAGAGCACACATGTGTGAAGTGGTGGAGGGGCAGAGGGAGAGAGAGAATCTCCAGCAGGCTCCCCCACTGAGCCAGGAACCCCAGTGGAGGCTCTGTCCCAGGATCCCAAGATATCATGACCTAAGCTGATACCAAGAGCCAGACACTCAACCTATTGAGCCATCAAGGCACCTGAGTCTTTCCTGCTTTATTGTTAGGTTGACTCTAAACATTCAAAACCAGTAACACCATTTATGTTATTTTGACAGTGTAAATATTGTTCATAGCTATTAGCATTCTAAAATTGAATCTCTTTTCATCCTGATGAATTTCACCACCTCTGGGACACTGAAAGGGGGATGTTCCTAAGGGTTGTTTTATGGATAAATGACTTAATCCATGTAAAGAGCTTAGAATAATTCCTGGAACAGAGAGTAAGTCCTCAATAAGTGTGTCCCTGCATTATTACTGTGTTTTTGCATGTGAAATGTCATTGATTGTAAAATGTACATTATTTTATGTTCCACAAAGAAAAAGCATGCTACCAATTAAACTGTAATTCCCAGGAATTGTGAGACAAATTTCAGAGATGTTAAAATGTAGAAATGCAATTTACAGTCAATGAAGTACAGTATTACTCTAGTTTTTGGGTTTTTCTGTATGTGTTTTCTTAAAATTTTTGGTACCATTTCTTGACAGAAGAGCACTGTGACGTCATCATATCTGTGTGGTCCTCCTCAGATTTCCATTTGGGCCTCAGTCTTCCTGCTGCAATTTGGACTAATTGATTTAACATAAGCCTGAGAGAACTCTTCCACCCTGAGGTTTCTCTAGGTTATATTGTCTGTTTCCTAGATTTCACTTGTCCCTCTTTTTTCTCATTTTGCTGGAGTCCATCATATAATTTCCCAAGAATGGATAGGTGGGAAGTAAACTCTGAGCCTTTAAATCACTAAAAATTCCTTTCCTCTAATATGAATTTTAAAAGTTTTTCTTTAGTACTTGTTCCTTTCACAAGAATTATAGTTAAAATAATCTCTCAGAATTTTGATTACAAATTTTTAAAAAATTATCTTCTGTCTTTGTATTTTCCGTTAGTTTTTTCTGTTCTTTTTTCTTCATCCTTCTCTTTATTGCTGCCAGTTTTCTTCTGATGCCTACTCAAATTGTTCACATTTAAGAACACAGGACAGGAATCTGGTGTTGGTTTCTTCTGCAGTTGTATAAATAGGTTTGCTTACTTTGGGCCTTTTCCTGAGTGAAAAGTATGTGGGACATATTGATTGGCAGGACTCTGGTTACAGAGAGTGGGCAGAGAGCTGGTGCTTGGTCAGCAAGGCCTCCAAAGACAAGTCTCAGGCACCAGCACCCACAATAGAGGCTGTGGCTTTCCCACATTGATTGGGTGATTGGGTTCAATTTCCTTAGCAAAGTTTTGTCTGTTATTGTTTGTTTTGTCTTTTTTGAAATGGGTGAGGGTGCAGCAGTGGGGAGGTTAGGGAGACTGGTTTTCAGCTCTGCTTCTCACTGTTACACTCCCTTGCCAGTTGTCCCTAAGCCCAGACCCTGTCTGAGGTTCCAGCAGAGTGATTGGCCTCTACCTTGGATGCTCTGGGCCCTCCTGACTCCATGTTTGGTCACCTGGGAGCTGTTAAAAATAGTTTTTCTCTTGCTAGTTTAAAAATTCTGTTTGTCTTGGGGCGCCTGGGTGGCTTAGTCATTTAAGCATCCCACTCTTGATTTCAGCTCAGGTCATGATCTCATGGTCATGGGCTCAAGCCCCAAGTAGGCCTCCACGCTCAGTGTGGAGTCTGCTTGAGATTCTCTCTCTCCCTCTGCCACTCCACACTCCTGCACAAGTGTGTGCACTCTCTCTCAAAATAAATACAGTCTGTAAAAAAAAAAAATAAAAATTCTTCTTGTCTTTAAAAGAATTCTCCTTGTCTTTGACTTTTTAAAAAAAATTTTATTTTTTAGTTGGGGGAGGGGGGAGACGGAGAGAGAGAATCATTTTTTTTTTTTTAAGATTTTATGTATTTATTTGACAGAGAGAGAGAGAGAGCACAAGCAGGGGGAACAACAGAGGGAGAGGGAGAAGCAGGCTCCTCTCCCCCCGCCCCCGCCCCGAGCAGGGAGCCCGACGCGGGGCTCGATCCCAGGACCCTGGGATCATGACCTGAGCCAAAGGCAGACGTTTAACCATCTGAGCCACCCAGGCGCCCTGAGAGAGAGAATCTTAAGCAGGCTCCACACCCAGCACGGAGCCCTGCGTAGGGCTCCATCTCATGACCCTTGGATCATGACCCGAGTTGGAATCAAGTCAGACACTTAACCGACTGAGCCAACCAGGAGCGCCATCCTTGTCTTTAACTTTTACCATTTGATTATAATAGGTCTTGGAATACTCTTCGGGTTAATCTTACTTGGAGTCCTTTGAGCTTTCTATACCTGGATGTCCCTATCTCTCCTAAGATTTGGGAAATGTTCAGCTATTTTTTTTTTTTTTAATGCTTTCTTCCCCTTTCTCTCTTCTCCTTCTGGAACTCCCATGATGCAAATATTCATTCAGTTGATGGTATCCTATAATTCACATAAGCTTTCTTTATTTTTTTTCATTGTTTTCTTTTTGTTCTTCTAATTGGCTAATATCAAATAATCTGTCAAGGTCTAATTCTTCTGCATGATCCAGTGTGTTTGAAGTTCTCTGTTGAACTTTTCACTTTTGTTACTACATTCTTCAGCTCCTGGATTCTGATTGGTTCTTTTTCATGGTTTCTGTTTCTTTATTAAACTTAATTTTGTTCATGCTTTGTTTCCCTGGTTTTGCGTTGAGTTTATGATGATTATTTTGCATTTTTTGTCATGCAAATTATAGATCTCTGGTGTTTTGTTTAGATCACTTGGGGAGCTTTATTAGTTTCCTTTGGTTCCTTTATTAATCTGTTTGTCATATTTGCCTGATTCTTCTGATCCTGTAGCCTTGCATTGCCTGTACATTTGAAAGAACAAATACCTCTTCTAGTTTTTACAGACTGACCTCAGCAGGTGAAGATCTTTTCCTGTTCCCTGGGCTGGTAGGATTACCTCCGAATCAGTCATGCTGGGCTTGACAGTTACGAGGCTGTTGCTGGCTTACAGTCGGGGTGCAGCTGGTATTCTTGTTACCATGGCTTAGGTGATGTGGATCTTATCTGGTCCCTGGGTGGATGGGACTGTCTTGAGTACCTTGTTTGGTAGGGTAGTACTGGGATAAAGGCCCACTTTAGGATCCACAGTTCAGACAGTGGCCCTATTAACTGGGTGTGCATATAGTTGTAGCTCCCACCAGGTCCCTGGAAAGGCCCTACCTGGTCACTGGGTAGGTTCTTGGGTTGGCAGGACTGACCCTGGACCATGACCTAGAAGGCTGTAACTGATCCCCAGCACTGGTTCCGGTTCCACAGTCAGGGTTGAAGTCTGCGTACCTGGTACTGGAGGCACGAATGGGTGTGTCTCCTGCCATCCCTGGGTAGGCTACATTGCTCCCTGTCTGTGGCAAAAGGAGCTAGAGCTGAGTACATGGTTGTTTCAGGATCTCTTAGGGGTGCAGACAGGAGTGTCTCCTACAGATTCCGTGGACCAGAGTACTACTCATGGACTGTGGCTGAGAGGCTGGATCTGAGTATTGGACCCTTTCCAAATATCTGGGTTTGGAGATGGGTCCTTGGACCTGCAGGACTGCTGGCAAACTGTAGCTATAAGAGGACTGGAGCTAAATATAAGACCCTTTTGGAATTTCCAGAGACACAGATGGGAGTGTCTCCTGTCAGGTTCCTGTGTCAGCCAGACTGTTCTCAGGCTATGGCGAGAACCAGCTGGAGCCGAGTTATAGGGCCTTTCAGAACCTATATAGTCTGACAGAGTTTGGAGGGTTTACCTCCAGAGGCTACTGCCCATAGCCAAGAAGAGGCTGGATGTGCTTTACAGGCCACTTGAGGGTCCACATCCTGCACCAGGATCTGTATGCCTATTACCCAGTGCATGTGGGCATGACTCCTCCTGGGTCCCTAGACATATGGTGCTGGTGACAGAGCTAAAGCCAAATGGAGCTGTAGCTGAGTCCTCAGGGGTATGGAGCTGTTTGAGGATCTGTAGTCAGGACCATGGTTGGTGAGACAGCCACCTGGGTGTAAACTTGCCTTCTCAAAACGTCTCTTCTTGGTCTTAGACTATACTTGGGTTTCACAATCTCCCACCGAGTCCAAAGCTCCACAAAGGTGCTTTTGTCCATGCATCCATACCAAATTATTGTTGATAGGGGTGATATTCAGACATCTTGCTGAAATCATTCCCTCCCACCCCCAGAAACTTTTTTAAAAAATAACTTTAGTATTACTGAATTTTCCACCTGTTAACTTCATTCAGCAGAAAAAATGAAGAATCCTTACAATCCAAGAATGTGCTGTTGGTATGAATTTGACTTAGGGTGTGGTATATATTCCTTAAAAATAATACCTGAAATTATATTTTACATAATTTTTTAGTCTATAGAGTATATTGATTTATGTTACAGATCACTAACTTTTTAACACCTTTTTACTGTTAAAATTACTGCTGCTAAATTATTATTCTATGAAATGAAAAGCCATCTCATTAAGAAAAAAGCTTTATTTTTGTTTTGCTTGTACTTATAAGTGGGTAATAGAAAGCTGATCCATGTAGAAAAATAATTTAATTTTTATTTTATAATGAAGTTTTCAAAAATATGTTTTGTTTTTGCCCACTAACCCAATTAGAGAAATTAGCATTCTCCTATCCATTAAATTATTACTTCTTGGATGGAATTTAATGAATATTAATAGATTAACTCAGAAAAAAGGAGATAATTTATTAGCATTTTCTGCATTTCTGTTTTTATGTGTTATCTCTTTTCCTTTGCATTATGTGCCATACATCTTTTGTTTCAAGTTGATTAATATTTCCTTTGTGTTTTTCACTTCATTATTCATTTTCAGTAAAAAATGCCTTCACATTTTGAGCCTTACTAATTAAGAGATGCAGTCCTATAAATTGAATGTAAATTTAAAGGAAGACCTAGTTTCTAATCAAAATTTTTCTAAATAAAAATTCTTATAACTATTTCTGTTGTGGTATAGCATCTCATTTCTTAAATTCATCAGATGTTACCTAATATAGTGTGCTTGTTTGCTTTTAGTCACTGAAGCCATAGCATTTTAGCAAACTCATGAAAAGTGCTTTTCAAATACTCAGTTCTGACTGACACACTGATGAGCTATTAACAAATGGTGATGATTATTTTTCTTCATAAGCAGGGTCATATGCTGTTAGCTGTCTTTGATTACTACATGCGAAATAGCAATAAAAATAGCCAATACTTACAGAGTGCTTATTATCTCACTAACTGCTTGTGGTAACTCAGTTCTCACAGCTCTATGAAGTCAGGAATATAATTAACTCCATTTTACAGATGAAGAATCTAAGTCAGGAAAGGTTGAACTTGCTAGAGGTCACACAGTAAGAGGGTGGGAGAGCTGGGATTCTGACCTAGTCATTCTGGTTCCCAGGTTCATGCTCTTAACCACCAGGGTCACTGGCCATTGCTGATACTTCTCTTGCACATTTCGGCATCCTGCCTCTTAGTACTTCGAAGTCCTTTTAGGACCTGCACCAGCTTTCCTTCAGTTTCCTTTATTTCTCCAAAAACTTCATTGCCAAAACGTCTCCTTTTTACTCTTCCTTTTCTAGTCCCACTCTCCATCTGCTTTTATTGTCTAATTGTCTCCATAAGGAGAGGGTGAAAATCAAAGTATTTTAAACAGTTGAGGAGACATATACAGACATACCTAAAACAATGCCTGCCATGTTGAGGTACAAATGTGTTTTTGTTGAGTGTCAAAGTAAATATGCAAATGCTAAAATTTCTAGAAAGAAAAAGAGGTATAGTAACTTAACCAGGCATTACTGTGTTAACAGTGGTTTTCCTCTTGAACGTAAGACAAAGCAGTATTTCCAGAGAAAAATAAAAATACATCACAAAAGAAATCTGAAGTATATAGTTAAAATAAAACAGACTAGACCCTTGGTGATTAAAGAGTCATATTTTTAATTAAAATTTTAAATCAGAAGGATATATATCAAAATATATCCAGTGGCCACCTTTGGATGATGGATTTATGGGCAGTTTTTCTTTCTTCTTTATACCTTTATTTTCTGGGGGAAACCTGTACTACTATCATGATAAAACTAACAAAATCATTTTTATTAGGGGAAATATACATAAAATAACCTTTTCCTCATCTGAATACTCTTTAAACCATCTGTTTTTTAAACTTCAGATATTACTAAATTTATGCAAAGCATATTTAGGGATATGTGAATTCACTGAAGTGAAATGCAGTCATGGCTGAATTCTGAACTGTGCAAGGAGTAATTCTTTTAAAAATGATTTAATATCCAGTAAAATTTTACTTAAGACTCAGGTGTTGAAAGCAATGAAAATAACATATATAGGCTGATGAAATAATGCCTGTTTAACAGTATTCTGTGCTGAGTACTAATGGAGTCACTGTAGAATAAACTGAAAAGGAAAGCCACATGTGTAAAACTGTGACTTCATGATCGAAACTAGAAAATGTAAATGTCACATCAGTAATGAATACCTGTATCTTCTACAACTGCCTTAAAGTGAGAACTAAAAAACAAGGTTCTTTTGGGAAATTGTATATGCTGTTTTATATATGAAAGTCTGATGGTAGCAGCTCACTGTATATTTTATGTATTACACCAGCCGAAGATATTTCAGACCCATCAGAAGGTCCTCTTGATTCAGTGTCTCTGGCAGTATAATAATAATAAAAAAAAAAAAGTGGAGGAGAAATCTCTGCAGTCTCTAATAAGCAGTATATCACTGAGTACTGTCAGATTCTGTAGAAAATTCCACAACATGATTTATTACATTAATTACAGTCATGTGGGTTTCATGCTGCTAAGCCTGAAAATGCAGCCACATTCTACAGTTGATTTAAGAATATATTTTGGCTAAGACAAAAGAGCTCCTTATTGTGATTAATATAGTACAATATTTATTCTCTTGTTCTACTCTTCTTTTGCCTTTGGAATGCTTAATTTCTTTTCTGTGACTTAAAATTAAGTTTGAGATTTGAGAAGTTTCATCTAGTTTTTATTCACTTCTGTCATCTGGTCTCCTTTTTGTCTTTTTGTGACATCTTAGTGGTCACTGAATGTTGCATGTTTTCTATATGTGAAGCCTGTTTAACTCCCTTCTGAGCAAATGTGGCTAGCTTACAGCTGTCCCTAGCTAGCAGTGCTGACCCCAAGGCTTCTTAGGTCACACCTGTGATGCTACAGCCCTTTTTAAAGGGAAGGAGCAATTGAGGAGAAATCCTCATTTTCTTAGTGCAAAGAAGCAGAATTCTTAAGAGAATGCCTGATTTTACCCTTGTTTAATACTGTACTGAATTCATAGTCCTATATGTCTCTTCCTTAGTGACACAGTAAGCTTGTCACATCACAGGATTCTAGGTGTTGTCAAATGGAAGGTCTCCTAAGAGCTGTTTTAGATACAGGTATTAATTCTGGTTGCTTACATATGTCGGTGACAGGATATATTCAGTTATACACAAATGCCTAACACTGGTGGCCTTTATAGATTAACTTGGAAGAATTAGCAAATATTTGCTACAAAGTAAAGCATCAATAGAGAAGAAACCCAGGTCAAGTAAGATTTAGTGGGTTGGAACGCATTTCTAAGAAATGATGTTTTTAAAGGGTTGCATTAGATGATTTATGTGCCCAACACTGAGCTAAGTGGTTTGTTTTTCTTTCTGACAGACAAGATTGGGCGCGTTCAGGGTGGTATGGCTGTAGACTGTTTTTCTTTCTTATTCAATTTTTATACAACTCTTAAGAGATAGGTATAATTATTACACCCATTTTACAGTTGAAAAAACTGAGGCTTAAGTTTAAAAAACCTACGCAGATTCACATAGCTGGTTAAGCAGTAGAGCTGGAGGTTTGAACCCAGCCTGCCTGCCTGTGTTTCTGTCTTTCTCCCTCCCTCCCTCCCTCCTTCCCTCCCTCTCTTGTTTCTTCCCTCCCTCTCTCCCTCCCTTACTTCTTTCCTTCCTTCCTTCCTTCCTTCCTTCCTTCCTTCCTTCCTTCCTTCTTTTCTTTTTTTTTTCTTCTCCTTTCTTTCAGACAGAGAGCATGCAAGCGGAGGGGAGGGAGAGGGAGAGAGAGAATCTCAAGCAGACTCCTCACTGAACATGCAGCCGGTGTGGGGCTCAGTTTAACAACTCTGAGATCATGACCTGAGCTGAAATCAAGAGTTGGACGCTCAACTGACTGAACCACCCAGGCACCCTATTTTTCTAAATTTTTGTTAAGGAGAAAATTTTCCAGAGACTCTAGAGTTGAGTAACATATAACTGAGAGAAACGAACGGATGACTAATGTTTATTTAAGTGATTTCTGCTTCGGTGAAAAATACTATCAAAACCATACTAGATTGGGGCATCTGGCTGGCTTAGTTGGTAGAGCATGTGATTCTTGATCGGGGTTGTGAGTTCAAACTCCATGTTGGGCGTAGAGATTACTTAAATAAATCTTTAAGAAAAAAATCATACTGGACTGACTGGTACTGTTCTAAATTTTCACGCTTCTGAATATGTATGTAAGAAATGTGTTTTACTCTCACTATTGGAAAAGATAAACTGAGCATTAAAATAATTTGCTGGTCAGATAGCTATAATAACATACAAGTCTGACTTCAATTAGTGATGTTAACAATCCTACAAAATAGCCTGTGTTTTAAAGTTCTAGGAGAAAGCATAAAAATGTGCAAGGATAGGCGCCTGGGTGGCTCAGCGAGTTGAGCGTCGACTGTTGATTTTGGCTCAGGTCATGATCTTGAAATCCTGGGATTGAGCCCTGCGTCGGGCTCTGTACTTAACGCGGAATCTGCTTGTCCCTCTTTCTCTGCTCCTCCCGCTGCTTGTGCTCTCTCTTTCAAATAGTGGATAAATAAAATCTTTAAAAAAAAAAAATGTGCAAGGAATTGGGTGTTTAAAGGAGAAAGAAGACAGTAACTTTTAATACATCTTATGGTAGTTACAAGGTTATCTCAATTTATTTTCCACTTTTTTTAGAGATTTTACTTTTAAGTAATCTCTGCACCCAGTGTGCAGCTCTAACTCACAACCCCAAGATGAAGAGTTGCATGCTGCCCCAGCCAGGTGCCCCTAGTTTCCACTTTTATTTATTTATTTAAAGATTTATTTTAATATTTATGTATTTATTTATTTATTTGAGAGAGAGCAAGCGTGCACAAATGGGGGGGGCAGAGAGAGAATCTTTGAGCAGATTCCCTGCAGAGTGCGGGACCCCACATGGGGCTCCATCCCATGACCCATGAGATTATGACCTGAGTCTAAACCAAGAGTCTGAGGCTCAACTGACTGAGCCAGCCAGGTGCCCCTAGTTTCTACTTTTAAAGTAAATACAGCTCACCTTTTTTTCAATAAATTGCAGGAGTTAGGAGCTATTGCTGTTTTCAAAAATGAAACATCAATGTTGGCAAAATGATTTTTGTAACCCTCGACAAATGAAATTGGTCTATTTCCTAAGATTAGCAACCAGGACTTTTTTTTTTTTAAATACCAAGATTATTTTCCTTGAACATATGAAAGAGTCCTGAGAAAATTTAATTTCTTTCAAAGGAATACATTTATGGAAGAAGTAAATACCTAATAGAAAACATCATCGTGTCAGTATAATCTTTTTTTAAAGTGAAGGTCAGGACTGGGGACAGGACGGGGAGGGAGCTATCCCTTGATTTTATGGACATATTAATTTTAATATGGACTTTTGTTATTGTTTTTTCCCTTATCCTGACATTAAAATAAAGATATTGTCTTGTAGCAATTTGTGTGATAGGTGTTTTGTTTTGTTTTAGTAAGCTGTATGCCCAACATGGGGCTTGAACTCACAACCCTGAGACTCAGAGATCAAGAGTCACATGCTGTACCAACTGAGCCAGCCAGCACCCCCCATTGTGTGATATGTCCTTTTATCCTAAGGAATTAGCCCTGGAAAAGCTTCCAGTGGCCTTATAAGTCATTTTATAAAGTTATTATAGATGTTCATATCACCTGCCCCAATCACAACAGACTCTCTGAAGAGGCTTGATGAGGGAGAAGTGACTATGAGATTCTGATCGTGAGCCCCAAGATTTAATTTTATGCCATTGACTTTTGTTTTTAAATACAGTTAGTATGGTTGGTCTAAGATGATTACGTAATTACATAGTTATCTCAGTAACTTTCTTTTTAGCTTTGGTGTTAATTCAGCCAACAAATGTTTATTGAATGCTACTACTTCTCAAGTGCTTTCCAGACCCTGTGAGTAGAGTAGCAAGGTCCTGGCTCTTACAGAGCTCACAGCTCATGGGGGAGAGACAGATGCTAAGTAAGGTATCAAATAAATATATAGTATGTCGGATGGTGACAGGTGTACAGAAGAAAATAACAGCATAAGGGGAATAAAGAATGTCAGAAGTAGAGAAATGTGTTGTTGATTTATTTTTAAAAAGCTGTTTCTTCAAATGTTTGGCAGTTTGGAAGTTCTCTGCATTTAGCATATTCAGTTTCCTCTCCTCGTGTATATAATTACTATATAAAATGCTCCATGTGGCTCTTCCACTGTTCTAGCTTTATTCCCCACTCCAACCCTTCTCCCACCTCCAGACCAGGATCAGTATTTTACAGTCCTCATGACCAGAAGCCGGACTCCTTCTCATCTCATTCCCTTTGCACATGGAATTTCTTCCTGGAATGCTTTACCCTCCTGTTCTTCTTTACAAAATGGTACCCATTCCCCCATGGAACAGAGCTCCAACACATCTCAAGCTCTATTTGACTCCTCTCTCTTTTGTTTCTGAATTCCTATAGGACTTAGAGGTCATGCCACAAACACAGTGCCTAATTGCATAGTGCCATGTATGGTTATTTTAATTAATTTTATGTGTGTTAGTCATCTCTTCTAGCTATGATGTAATCTACATAACCATCAGGGATTTGTCTTTGACTACACCCCACAGGACTTCTTTGAAATGCTAGGGGGCAGGGTGGGTACTCACAAATGTAGGTTAAATATTAATTCCAACTGCAGTCTCATAAATATAAATCTACTCACCAGATTTCTTTTTTCTTTTTTACTTTTTAAACTTAAAAATACATTCTTATTCAATAAACTCATGGACTTATCATTCATTGAAAGAATTTGGACATCATTTCTCTATCAAGTGAAAGGACAAAATATTCAAATAAACATAACAGGTTAAATATCAAGAAATGTTTCTTGTTGCTTCAGAAGTATCGCTTTAATAAAATCACCAAAGGAATGTGATAGCTAGGCTTATTTTTTGTTAAATTGAGTGCTACAGCAATAGAAGGAAATGGATCTGAATTTAAATCGAACATAAATCTCCTCAAATTAAATGAGAACACAAGATACTGCACTAATTATGTGTTTTTCCATGCCATCTCCTAACAAGGGAGGAAATAATTGGATTAATGGGGCATGAAGACTATGTAAATAAGTACAGAAAAGCTGTGTGTGTAAAAACTTTACTCAGACTCTTGGTAAGAGTTCCTGTACCAATGCTGAGGCTCTCCCTAGGGCCCCGTTCCAGGTCAGAGATCTCTTGGAAAACAGTAGCCTAAAACTTTTCCGTCTCTTGGCTACATTTATAGAAGACCCATTTCACTGCACTAGGTTTTATGGTATGGCTTTTTTTTTTTTTTTTTTTTTTTGATATGAACTTTAAGATTTCTTTTTTTTTTTTTCATTTTTTTTATTATATTATGTTAGTCACCATACAGTATATCTCTGGTTTCTGATGTAAAGTTCCATGATTCATTAGTTGCGTGTAACACCCAGTGCACCATGCAATACGTGCCCTCCTTACTACCCATCACCAGCCTATCCCATTCCCCCACCCTCCTCCCCTCTGAAGCCCTCAGTTTGTTTCTCAGAGTCCATAGTCTCTCATGCAGTTAGAATGGCAAAAATTGACAAGGCAAGAAACAACAATTGCAGGAGAGGATGTGGAGAAAGGGGATCCCTACATTGTTGGTGGGAACGCAAGTTGGTACAGCCACTCTGGAAAACAGTGTGAAGGTCCCTTAAAAAGTTAAAAATTGAGCTACCCTATGACCCAGCCATTGCACTACTGGGTATTTACCCCAAAGATACAGACGTAGTGAAGAGAAGGGCCATATGCACCCCAATGTTCATAGCAGCATTGTCCACAATAGCTAAATCGTGGAAGGAACCGAGATGCCCTTCAACAGATGACTGGATTAAGAAGTTGTGGTCCATATATACAATGGAATATTACTCAGCTATCAGAAAGAACGAGTTCTCAACATTTGCTGCAACATGGATGGCACTGGAGGAGATAATGCTAAGTGAAATAAGTCAAGCAGAGAAAGACAATTATCATATGATTTCTCTCATCTATGGAACATAAGAACTAGGAAGATCGGTAGGGGAAGAAAGGGGAATGAAGCATGGCTTCTCTTTTTGAGAGTAAGTTTAAGTGATACGTATTATGGATCTTGTGTATGGTACAGGCAAGACATGATTGACCATTCACTCAAAAAACCAAGGTCACTCATACCTTCTACCTGAAGAGTTTATTCCCCCTTCCTACTTACAACCAAAACCATACTAGTGATGCATACCAGTGACAGCAAGGACCCCCTAAAATAGTAGTCCAGCAGGATACAGTATGGGTAGAAGGGAGCTAATATAAATCAAACGTTTGGAGGAAAGGCAGACATTTTAAAAATGCATTTTTGAAAGCCACACATGTCCAGAAGTTCTCCCTTTCCTGTCCTGCTCAGGTCAAAGCTTGAGATGTTCAATCATTAGAAATACATATATAGGATTTGTAGATTTAAAGTTCTTTTGGGGGTGCCTGGCTGGCTCAGTCAGTGGAGCGTGCGACTCTTGATATCGGGGTTGTGAGTTCAAACCCCATGTTGGGTGTGGAAATTACTTAAATAAAATCTTTAAATAAATAAAATTCTTTTAACAGTTCATATATTTATTCATTCAGTCTTCATACTTTGGGTAGCTCTGGAGTGCCAGAACATATGCTGGATACGTAGGATTCATAGATGATGAATACATGAAAAATAATGTAATTAGTGGGGCATAGACATTATATAAATAAGTATAGACAAGCTGTTGCTTAAAAATTTTACTAAGACTGGGGCACCTCAGTTGGTGGAGCGTGCAGCTCTTGATCTTGGGGTTGTAAGTTCAAGCCCCATGTTGGGTGTAGAGATTACTTAAAGATAAAATCCTTTTTTAAAAAAACGATTTTTACTAAGACTGTCTCAAAGCATTCCTTTCTCCTCAAGGAGGTCACAACCTAACAGAGAGATGTGAGATGGAATAAAATAAATAGGGCAGGATAATGGAAGCATAATCCATTTATCAGCTGGTGTCTCCTGGCCCTTTAAGATCTCAATAAGATTAGCTCACATCTTTTAGCTCTATCCCACAATTTTTACAAACTCTAATTCATTTCCTTCTTTTGGGGGGTGGGGAGATGGGGAAAGGTGAGGTAGTGATTGACTTGGATAGTCTCTTGTTTTCTCTGGCTTCTTCCACAGAGGTAGCTTATGCATCACTTCACTGTCTGGGAATGTTTTGCACCAGGTCATTCAGATACGAACTTAGCCTTACTTATGCAAGGGAACGTTTATTGAAGAATTTTTTTAGCATGGGAAGAGATAGGTCTGCAAGCCTATAGATAGGTTTATATCATAAAAAGAGCAGTGCAAACCTGACCATGTAGTTTTCTGACTTAAGTAATTTACTTAGGATAAAATACAAAGTCATTAATAAGGCCTGCAAGGCCTGGTATGATCTGAGCCTCGTGGGCTTTCAGACATCTCCTCGTGACACTCTCCCTTTTGGTTGCTCCAGGCACACTGATACTCTTTCAGTTTCTCAAACTTAGTTTCCGTTGTAGGAAATTCTCATGTGCAGGTCCCTCTGCTCTTCCTCCTTCTACGGTTTACATGATTGGCTTCTCACTTTTAGGTCTCAACTAAAAGGTCTTCTTAGAGAGTCCTTCCTAGAACATCATCCTTAAGTAGGTCACTTACTCTTTCTCATGGTACTCTTCGTTCTCTTCATAGTATTTGTGTCTGTTTGTCCAAGATTTCCGTAGTTGTCTATCTTCACCTCCTCTGTAGTAAATTCCACAAAAGCAAGGACTGTTTCCATTATACTCAGACTGTTTCCTTATGCCGTAGAATTGGCTTACTTAATTCCTCATATGTGTCAGTCACTCATTGTGCTTGAATGAGTGCGGTGGCTCAGTAGGGATTAATGGATTAGCTGCAGACGAATGGGAGCACAGTGTCAAGGGTGGTGCTCAGGTTTCAAGCTTGGGTAGATGGGTAGGTGGAGGCACTAACTAGGTGGAAGAGCAGGTCTGTGGGAACAGACAAAGTTACGTTTTAGGGCTGGGCACATATAATGATTAGGCTGTTAGGTTCATGGGAGCCATGGGCACATGGTTCTGAGGCCTACTTCATTCACCATAAGCAAAACTGTATTTCTAGTTGTTAAATATACCTGATCTATTACAAAACAAAAATTTGTACTTCTATATTTTTGGCTGCTACCTTGTCTTCTCCATTCACTTTTCTGGGCCTTTGGGATTTTATCCACATTCAATTTTTAAAAGTTGTTACTTAATCACAACTACCTATATATAATAAGACGGTTTTGCTCATCTCAGTGCATGTGGTTTTTTTTTTCATCAATAACCATGACTCATTCAGTTTGCTGAATGATATACATACTTCTCTTAAGAAAATTGAAAGTGATCTTTATAGAATTTTTGTTTGTGTTGAAAACAATTTTATCATCAACATTAGATAAACAATAGAACTACTTAGAATCCAAGTTATATTTCTTACCACATACATTCAAACAAAATTTAATGAAATTTGGTACTGAATTTTTGATGAATGACAAAATCTTGAGGAATGTAACTCTTCTTCATAGAGTAGACTTCATGTGATGAGAAAACATTCAATGAGTGTTTATGGGATCCCGGTTAAGTGCACAGTACCAGGTTAGGGACTAAAAGTTGCATCAGTCTCATTCATATGCAAAGAACTGGATCTGAATTCGGGCTTCTCTTTAAAATCACTTCAAAATAAGAAAGAGAAACAGAAACAAACATTCTCTTAAATTAAACTAGAAGTCTTCTTCTTCAACCACAGTGTGTAAAGAGTCTGCCAGATGCAGCAATCAGTTGGGGATTTGGATATGACACCAAGAGACATGTGACTCTAGATCTCAGATGGAGGTGTAAGAACTCGGTTTTCCCCTGAGGGTGGTGGTACATGCTGAGCAGTAAAATTAACAGTCACTTTTGAAGAACTGGAACAGGGGCTACTGGGGTGGTCTTGAGAGCTTCCCTGGGCCTGGTTTGATACCAGACAATAGCAGAGGGGGCAGGACTGAGGCAAGAAACACATACACACTTGCCATCTTTGTGGTAGGTGATCTGCCAGTATGATAAACCAATGAAGATATACTTGAATGTATGGCTTGAACGGGCACACTGTGTACCAAAAAAAGATGGGTACACAATGATCAATACTGAGATACAGCTTAGAACCTTACTGCCCTTCACAGATAAAGAAATAATCATTTGGATACCCAGGCCCCTGCCCTAAGAACTATCAAGAGACCTATAAGGGAGAAAGGCTATGCTGACCATTGACTTTCCTACACCAGCATTGAATTCTAAAGGATACTTGAGCAATGCCGCTATTGTACAGGGTGTGTGGGAGGGGCAGGGAGTGGGGAGTATGAGTGGAGAGTCTTGTACCTAGTCAAACTGTTGTTCAGTTATAAAGACAATAAAAAGCTTAAAGACATACTCAAAAATTCAAGACCTCAGGAAAACATGGTTTTTATAAATACTTTCTGAATAAGCTATTGGAGGACAAACTTTAGCTGAGAGGAGACTGGCAAAACACTGGTGGTAAGCATTGATTTTATCTATTTAATTGCAAGACTGAGACCAAAATGTGGAAATTACGATTAAAAACAGAATATTATAAATTATTTTATAAATTTTTATGATAAGTATCACAAACCACAATAATGTAGGAATGTATAATTTTTAAGATTTTTTAAAAATTTTATCTGAGAGACAGAGAGAGCACAAGCAAGGGGAGGGGCAGAGGGAGAGGGAGAAGCAGTCGCCCTTGTGAGCAGGGGCTGATCCCCTGCTGATCGTGGGGCTCAGTCCTAAGACCCTGAGATCATGACCTGAGCTGAAGGAGACACTTAAGTGACTGAGCCACCCAGGCGCCCTGGAAATGTATAATTTTTAAAGTTGGGAGGGCACAGGAGAGAGAATTTGGGAAACTGTATAAACCAAGATTCAAAAGATATTACTTAAAGCCAACAATTCAAGTAATAGGTTATTCAGATACTTGAAGGTGTAAAGGTAAGACTAGAAGAACTAAACCAAAAAGTAAAATAAAAGATAATAAGTATAAGGACCAAGACAAATAATAAAATTGAAAATGATTAGTTGGAGAAATGTAAGTGTATGGTATATTAATTTTGGCATTTCTTGTAGTGAGGTATCAATATATGTTGTATAAAAATAGATATGCAAAGTTATCAAAGTGATGATAACCATTAGAAAAATTAGCAAGAGAAAATAAACTGAAAGAAGTCTTTTTACTCCTAAAGGGAGATTCACTGGAATAGACGGTCTCTTTTCAGCCTTTGGCTGTTATCCTGCTTGTGGTTGAAGCCAACACAGGAAAGAGGGTTCAGCCAAGCGAAAGAGGAGCTGAGCAAGAG
The DNA here is from genome assembly GCF_017311325.1 of Ursus maritimus. Classification (NCBI taxonomy): domain Eukaryota; kingdom Metazoa; phylum Chordata; class Mammalia; order Carnivora; family Ursidae; genus Ursus; species Ursus maritimus. Next base: position 39,702,516 of record NW_024424119.1, read on the forward strand.
CCCTGATATAACAGTAAAAACAGAAAGCCTGACATATGTTATGACCACAAGAACTAAGATTAAATGAAACAAATAGAAATGAGAAAGTTATTAAGAGAGTATATCCTAAAAGTTCTCACCATGATGAGAAATTTTTTTCTTTTCTTTTTATTGTATCTATATGAGATGATGGATTTTAACCAAACCTATAGTGGTAATCATTTCACCATACATGTAATTCAAACCATTATACTGTAATGTATAAACTTACACAGTGATATATGCCCGTTATTTCTCAATAAAACTGGGGAAAAGTCTATACATTAATGTGTAGTGTGCAAAGTAACACAACTAATATTTTAAAAATGAGATAAACTCAGTGTTGAATCTAAAAATGGATCACAGTCCTAAACCCAGTGATATCCTATTCAGGTGTTACTGTCATCAAAGAATACATGCATTTCTGAAAACCATTTTGCAAATGGCACAATGAAAAATGACAACTTTTGGGGCAGACTACTCAAATCCTATGCAACTTTGTAAACAGATCACTAACCAAACAAATTCTAATAAAATGCCACAATAATTTAGAAGACATGATAGACTTCTAGTAAATAATGATACAGTACAGCAAATATAGGAATTTACAGTGAAAAAAAAATTTTTAAAGGTCAAGTTATGTGAATTATGAGCCACAGTCACCACTATTAACAGGAAGATGACTATCTAGAAAAATATCAAGTTGGTGCCTACCTTTTTACACCAAAATAAATTAGATAATTAAATATTCAATTTAAATATTTAAAGAGTAAAAATGAAATTTGAATGAAACAAAATGAAAATGGAAAGTGAAATAAAAATGTTTTAGAAAAAAACAGAATTGTGTTATGGTTTCATAATGGGGAAAATATCTCTAAGTATACCACAAAATATAAAAACATTTAACAGAAATTCAATCCCGGGGCACCTGGGTAGCGCAGTCGTTAAGCGTCTGCCTTCGGCTCAGGGCCTGATCCCGGCGTTCCGGGATCGAGTCCCACATCGGGCTCCTCTGCTGGGAGCCTCGTTCTTCCTCTCCCACCCCCCTGCTTGTGTTCCCTTTCTCGCTGGCTGTCTCTCTGTCACATAAATAAATAAAATCTTTAAAAAAAAAAAAAAAAGAAAAGAAATTCAATGCCATAAATGTGTAACAGTCACAAATATAAAAGGTAAACTAAAGAAAGTTATATATTCATATACAGATATCATTATATATATCACAAAGGGCTAAATATAATAAAGATTAAGACTACCAGTATGAATATTAAGACTAATTATAAATGAAAATTTCCTAAATGTATCTGTAGCTCCTAAATCAATATAAAAAAAGAAAATGTACAGAGGTCAAAAAGAATTCACAGAAAGAAAATGAGAAAATATAGGGAGCTAATAAGTATTTGAAAACAATATTAAATCTCATTTATCATAAATGCAAAATAAATAAAACCACAACAATATATTTTACCAATTAAATAAGCAAAGATTAAGAAGATGGATAATACATTATATCTAGGAAGGTATGATTAACCCGTCACTCTTATACCTTATCATTGAAGTATAAATTGATACAACATACATACATTTAGGGCAACAGCAATAGAGCAATTCCACTTTGGAAATTAATTCTGTGTATATACATGCCCATTTGTGGGAAATGTCATGTATACAAGGATACTCACTGCAGCATTGTTTGTAATAGCAAAGGATGGAAATAATGCAAATGTCTATCAGTAGAGAGGGGTTAGATAAATGTATTATGGTATATCCATTATAAATACAGCTATTAGATTGGGGCAACTATGTATATGATGATATGGAACTACATTGTAATACATTGTAATGGTAAAAACCATTGTGTGGAATAGAATGTATAGTATATTCCACCCCCCTTTTTGAAAGGCAAAAAGTAAGTTCATGTGCATAGAAAAATAAAAAATTATGCTCCATAAATTGGCCGTATTGGTTGTCATGCAGAGGGAAATGTGGCAACAAGGAGATGGGACGAGAGGGTGACTTACTTTCACTCTATACCCATTTGCAAGTTTCAGATACTGTACTATATGCTGTATTGCCTATTGAAAGTTTATTAATCTATTAAAATCAAATTGATCATGGGCCATACTGAGAAACAATCATAATTTTTATCTCAGGACACACAGGTAGATGGTCTAGTGGATGGCAGACTGAAATGTGAGAAGTAAAACTGTAAAGCTCTTGGAAGAAACAGGTCTTCCATTACCTTGGAATAAGCAAGATTTCTTAAGCAAGATGCAAAAAGCATGAACCAATAAAGGAAAAAAAATCAACAATTGGGCGATATTAGGATTAAGAACTCTTATTTGTTAAGAACACCATTAGGAAGGTGAAAAGGCAAGCCACAGATTGGAAGAAGATACTAGCAATATGTATTTCTGATAAAGACTCAAACAGAGTATGTTGAAACCTTCTACAAACAGTAAGAAAAGGGCAGATAATCCAACAGAAAAATGAACTGGTACTTCACAGAGAGAATATTCAAATGGCCAATAAGTATATAAAAGGGTGTTCAACTTCTTTAGTCATCAGGGAAATGAAAATTAAGACTACAGTGCAGTACCACCCCACACCCAGCAGAATGGCTGTGTAAAAAAAAAAAAAAAAGACTACTTAGTGTTGCTGAAGATATGGAGCAAAGTGAACTCTCACACACTCTGTGAGTAAATTGGTACAAGCACTTTGGAAAATTGGCAGTATCTGTTAAAGCTACTGAAACCTATGATTTCCTCTGGCCCAATAATTCCACTTCTAAGTAAACACCCAACATGATCTTTTAATAGAATGTTCATAACAATTTCATTGGAAATAGCCCCAAACTGAAAACTACCCAAATGTCCAATAGAATGGAAACATAAATTTCCACACAATGGAATGTTACACACAATGGATATAGTCACTCAATGGAATGTTACACAGTAATGAGGGTAAATTATCTACCACTACAAAACAATATGGATGAAACTCACAAATAAACTGTTGAAATAAAAAACCAGGCACGAGAGCCTATCCTCTTAGATTCCATTGATATTAATTACAATAATAGACTAGACTAGACAGTTGTATTATGTTTCATCGGGATAGCTGTTATTCTTAGTGGGAGGGAATAATTGGAAGAAGGAGACATGAGAAAGACTCTGGGGATGCTAGTGGTGTTCTTTTTCTTGATCTGGATGCTGGAGTCAATTTGTAAAATTACATGCACTTAATGACTGGTCTACTTTATTGTATTTTTGTTTTACCTAATAAAAAGTTTTTCAAAGGAAGTGGATCAGAAGTTTTTCTAAAACTAGAGATAAAAGCAAGATAAATGTAACAGTTTTATATTTTATTATCAACCTTCTCTGACTTATTTGATTGTGTAATTAGCTGAAAAACTATTACTTGACCTTAAAGCCATTTACTTCCACGTGTTCATGAAAAATGAATGAGGGTTTCTCTACTCTTCTACCTCCTTTTGTGGCACATTCCAGGCTCTTAGGAAAAGGATTTTTTAGTTTTATTTTTCTATAAATATAATGGCTCTTAACTAAAATTGAGGCCAAGTAGAAAGAGGAGAAAGGCTTGAAACAAAACTGGGCTGAGGATGTTGAAGCAGTGCTAATGTGTTGGTCAGCTCTAAGAGTGATCGCAGGCCCTCCAAATGTGAACAGAGGAGAAGCACATGTGAAAGAACTGGCTGCCTCACCCAGGAAATTTGCAAACGAGTGACTCCAAACCCTTCCATAGTCTTCTTCACCAGTTCCTCTAACAGTATACTAAGGCCGTGTAATTAAGTCCAACAGACTTAAACTCTTTTATTCACATACCCCTCCAAAGAACTTTGAAAAAACCGATAACCACTCACTGATATTTAAATGGACACCCAAAGGTTTTCAACAGTTTATTTTTGTAAAAAGGAAGTAGAAAATACTGAATATTTTATAAAGTAAAGATGAGGATTGACTGTAAGAATTAATATTTCATGTATTTGATAATAGTTATTAAGCATCTTATGAACAAAAGCATGCTGAATCTGAAAGAACTGAATAGTTTTAAGCCTCTATCTTGAACATCCTGATAGTCCTGCAGAATATTCTATTTCTAGTGAAAAGAACCAACTTCACTAACCTATAAACCCCTCAGAAGTCCTAAATTCACCCCAATTCAGGCCGAAATACCCTCCTTCTGATGGCAAATTTCACCTATATCAGAATATGTATAAGAACAAAGAAGGACAAGACATGCTATGGATTTAATCATCAGTTTATAAATTTTCTTTGCCTCCTCAAAGTCTTTTACACCCCAGAGTATATACCATAGTAAATTTGGGATGGCAGCATGTGCAAACTCAGTCTTCATCTCAGACAAATAAGTTTTATAAAAGATTCTACATGAAACTTGAGAATCTAGAAGTTTTTTTCCTAAAGTTGTCTATGAATGCTTATTTCTTAGAAAGTCTTTGAAGTTTGAAGTTCACAGTGGTAGATATTTAAACAGTTAGCCAAAATGAATAGATGTGCTGGCGCCATTGGCTTTACATGTAAACAGCCAAGGAAGCCAGCCTGGTAAAAGGTTACATGCAAAGTGTGCCTTCCATCTTTTTGATGGAAAGATATACATCTTTATTGTTGATATATAAACAATTTTAATGGGAAGAAAATGGCATAATCAAAAGTTAAGTCTAATGAGACATAAAATATACTTTTGTATATTGAATTTTAGAAATATCTTTCAAAAATGTGCCTATAAAATATGTAATTAGCTAGTTTAGTGAATTTTAGTTCATTTCATTTTATAAAGTATGAGGATTTTGGCAATTATACATTAGAGCTGTCATTTAAAAATAAGATTCTCATTCATAAATGTGTATAGTAATACAAAAAGTACTGTATTTTATGAATAAAATTCAGTTTATTAGAAATTTTATTTTTATTATCGTGTGTGGTTATTACAAAGACTTCCACTGAGCAACCCTACAAATTAAAATTTTCCTAAAGAGGATAATCAGGATAAACAAAATATTTTACCTTATACTGTATAATCAGAAATTACATTTTTTTATGTTGTTTTAAATTAAGCTTGATGCTTGCCTCTGATCAGATAGCCCAGTTTTCTATTGTGTACTTTCATTTTTAGAATTTCTCTTTTTGAGCTACACCCATGTCTGGCATAACAGTGGTGAATTTTGACCAAACGTTTTTTTATTGTTAATGTTAAGAGTCCAAATTTAAATTACATATTACTGAAAGGAAACCATTTAAATGATACCATTGAACTTAATAAAAAAAAAAAAAAGAGTAAAAATAGAGTAGGGTTTCCTTCATAAAAGGCATAAGCACTAGAACTTTGTTTCTCAAAGAAGTTTCTCTCAAACCTCATCCCGAGCATGGATTCCTGCCACCGAGGAATCTGATATTGATCAAGCATCCTGAGTAATTCACAGGTACACTACAGTGTGAGAACTGCTAGTCTAGAGCAACATTATTTAATCGTGGGTGATCCGTAACGGAAAGAGGCAACCCTAGTCCTTGGTGGAAGAGTGTAAATAATACATTAATAAAATAAAATGATTTGCCCAAGAGATACACCCTTTTCCTTACATCTGGATTATAGTAGCCTGATTCAAGTTTCACTGTCCTGTCTTTACACCTATGAAGTTTTGTCCTCATTACTTTACAAAATAACAAATATTTTTATTGCTTCTTACAAACTGCCCTGCAATTACATGCAGAATATTTATAAACTGTATTTACCTAAATTGCCAGAATGTTGAATAAACTACTACAAAATGATCGGTTTAGTATCTTTTAAATATAGATCTCTAGTGATGTGCTAAATAACAAATTTGAATATTTTAGTTCAATAAAATAGAACCAGTAAAACCTCTGGTTTCACAAATGAAGTGATTCATAATGAGTGTGTCCACTTTAATGGGGCCCATGCACACTGCAGTAGGGTGAACGGCACATTTCTGTCTCATATTCCTCCTGATGCAAAGGCTGGCTCTGATCTCACTCTTCCCACAAACTCATGCACAAAACTTGTGTGTCAGTGACACGAGAAGCTCATTTTGATTGTAATGGGCCATACTGTTGTCTAGTTCATCATTTGTGAAACTGAAGTTGGCTATTATAATGCAGCAGGTATGTAAATAACATTCATGAGTGATCTCTATGAAATGGATTCCTTCTTTCCCTTTTCATTATAAGAGGAAACTTTATTTCAGAGTAGAAAGTGCATTCTCTGAACTCATCAACACCCTCTCTATCCCTCCCCTCCCCAATTTGTTGCAGACCAGGATGAAAGAGCAGCTGAGCTCAGCAGGGAGCAGAATGAGAAAACCATCCGGAGCACGCAGACCGCGCTCCGCAATTTCCGAGAGTTCCTCATCTCCAAGTATCCTTCTGAAACAAGAGAGATTTATGTCATCCCTTGCAAGGAGTTGGATGCCTACCTGGCCTCTTTCTTTGTGGATGCCAGGCAGAAGGATGGGTCCGAATATGAACCCAACAGCTTGGCCAATTACCAGTGTGGACTTGAACGGTACCTAAAAGAACATAGGTATGGCTACAGTATCACCAGGGATAAGGAATTCAAGCGTTCCCAAGAGGCCCTGAAACAGAAGCAGATTGAACTCCGCTGCAAAGGAAAGGGAAATAAGCCACACAAGTCCATGAAGCTCACCTTTGCTGATGAGCTCATTCTGCGGAAAAGGGGACTACTAAGCCGCTATAATCCCGAGGGCCTTCTCAACCTTGTCTGGCTCAACAACACGAAAGCTTTTGGGCACTGCACAGGCTTCCATGGATCTACCTTGAAGTGGGGTGATATTCGGCTCCGGGTAACAGAAACAGGGCTGGAGTACTTAGAGTGGATGGGTCAAGACACTGGCGACCTGAATGCCAAAACCAAGAGAGGGGGGACGGACTCTCGTGTGTATGCCACCCAGCACGCCCCACAGACCTGCCCCGTACAGGACTATAAGGAGTATGCCCAGCGGCGGCCTCCTGCCATGCGCTATGAGGATGCTCCTTTCTACCTGTCCATCAAGCCAGTCGTGAACTTGGCAGCTCTGCATTGGTACAACTGCCAAGCCCTTGGCAAGAACAAGCTGGCCAAGATGGTGAAGACCATGTGTGAAAAGGGTAACATCCCCGGCAGGAAAACCAACTTCAGTGTGTATCAGAGCTGCAGCACCTTGTCCGAGGCCCAGAGCAACCAGCTGGTGCTTATCTGTAACAATCTCAGCCAGCAGGCCGCCCAGTCAGTGGCTGGGCACTCCAACAGTGGCAATTTCATTGTCTCTGCCTCCTATGACTCTTCCTCAGACACTGCTTGACCAGGTGGCTTGAGCAAGACTCCAGTTTGGTTACTGTGTCCAGAGAGACTGTGATTATACACTGCTTCTCGTTCCCTTTCCTCTGCCCTCAGTATTAACTTTATAAAAATATAAATATATAATATATTTTTCTTTTTACAAATAAGCCAATGGAGATAGTTTAGTATTGCTAACATAGTATTTATAGGCTTAACACAAATGTACTTGTGGGTGATTAAATGTAATTGCTGTTACAGACTCTACAAAACCATAGTGGTTCTCAGGCAACACAAAGTAGAGAAGGAATTCCGTTTTTTAAAGAACTGTCAGAAAAGTAACTGAAAGTTATCCTAGACACTTGTGTCCTCAACTCCTGCTTTCCTTCCCACCCCACCTCTCATTTTTAGTCTAGTTAATAAATGGCTTTATTTTTTTAATTTTAAAATTTTATATTAATCAGGAGACAATATTAACTCTACTGCTTACACAGAACTAACTGTATTCAGTCAGATCCAGAATATGAAAGTGTTGATATAAGCTCAACAAATTATCTACATACTTTTTTTAGCTGAATTAGAATTTTAGCTCCTGTGCCTCATTTTTTGTAATGTCTAAAAATCTAGATATTTAGCTAACATCTTTTCTTTGGGGGCGATAAAGGTGCCATTCTTTTTGGAAGATAAATAATTTTTAAATAATATGCAATGTCCAATATTGTGGTGAAAAAGACTGTTAATAGCTCATTTTTACTGTTGTGCTTGAACCTGGATAGAGTATTTTTTTGTTCCCTAAGAAATCAGTTAAAATGAAGTGTGATTTTTCAGATTTACAAAACTACCAAAGCTTTGAAAATGTTCCCAAGTATGAGATTATATATCAAACATAAAGAGAAGGTAGAGAATGGGAGAGTCTTATTAAAAATCCAGAAGCACTAGTCAAGACAACAAAAGAGTCCTACTCTTCAAAGCCCAAATCCCCTGAATTATTTATTTATAAGCATTAAACTTTGGTCTCTTTTCCCTAGGAGATTACTTGACTCTGTAGTTGAGATCAAAAGAATAGTGACACTCATTTTGGGTAACAACATTTTGTTACCAGATTTAACTGAATTCAAAGCATTCTTGAAAATGTGCAGAGTTTCTTCTACAGTAAATATAAATTTATCTGTGATACCCTGCAATTATAATAATAATAATTTTAGTGAAACAACTCTTTGTGGTGGTTTTCCCAAGGTCTTTCTTTTCAAGTCTTGACGCCTGTGATGTATTTTTAGTTGAGATCCTTCAACGACAACATAAGTTTAGACATTTGGACGACAATAAAGTTGAGCTAGATTCCTATCCTGCATAATCATATACACATAAAAAATCCAAATCTTAATTGCTTTATTGGATTCTATTGGGAAGTGTTTGTTCTTCAAGGCAACCTCATAATTCACATTAGCTAGGAGGGTAGGTGGTATTAATTTATCGTACGACCAGGACAAACTTAATTTTGATTTGCTTTGCTAAATCATCACATTAGCTGAGCTTTCCCATGGCAGCTTTTTCCAACACTAAGTCGTAAATACATAAAGACCCATTCCTCTAAGCTGTGACCTTTCCTTTGGCTCCGGAGCAGAAAGTCTGCTGTGGACTTTGTGTGGTGTCTTAACAATGATGATACCCACCACTTTTTGAACTAGCGTGTGTGCCAGCACTGTGCCAAGTGACTTACTACATGCATCATTTATGTAATAGTTACTAACTGTATGAAATTAGAAAATTCAGGTAAGCATAAAGAAAAATACGTACTCCTGAATCTGCTGGCCAAAATAACCACTGTTAATATTTTGGTAAATATTTCTTTAGACATTTCGATACATACATATTTATTTCTATATATATATTATCCTTAATCCTTCCAATCCTTGAAAGGTTTAGTTCTCTCCATTTTATGTTGAGATCAAGACAAATCAGTTAGGCTACTGTTAAAGAAATGGTACTGTCATCTGACTGCAGAGTTTTTCTGTTTATCTTCCTTATTTCCAACTCCTAGTCAGTTTCCAGTGATTTGAGCCAGAAATGGGCACACAGTGTCTTCCCATTTCCCAAGGCTGACTAAAAGGAATGCTTGAATGATCCTTCATGATGGCACACTGTGCTCCCTACTGCCCCCGCTTCTCTTCATTTTGAACCACAGGGCCTCTTTCTCCAAGTTCTCTTTGCAAAACTTTACTTTTTCTGTACTGGTTTGTAAGTGCACAGGACAGCCTACTGTAAAAGAATTCTTTTTTTTTTTTTTAAATCAGGTTGTCTTTAATGGGTTACCTCTCATGTTTAAAAAAAATTTTTTTTTCCGTGAAACATTTAAAATGTGATTCTGCATTTTATTTTTGCATTGACATACTTTTAAAAATTCTTAATATGTTTTGACAGCAAAGTAAGTTTGTGATGAGGAAGAAAAGCAGTCAGTATATACTGCGAAAGCAGAACTAGGAGACTTTGCATCCCTGTGTGTTTATTGAGGTACTACTAACATGAAAGTCTCTCTCCTATTTCATCCTAGTACATTTGCATTCAGAAGAACACAATTACATTGAGAATGTGAATTACTTTTTATTTATTTATATTTTGCTTTGATAACTCAAACCAAATAGGAACATTGTGATGTAGACTTAGAAAACTTTTCTGAAAAATGGCTTGGTAGAAGTTTAGCTGAATTGTAGTACCTCTTTGGGTTGATGAAATTACAAAAAATTATCTGCAACTACCTCTAAATTTTGTGTTTTTATATAAACAATACTGAAGACATGCTACTGCCAGATGCCATTTTTATTATTTGTTATTTTAGCTTTAAAAAGTTTATGTTCATACTGTGGCAGTGGTACATGCCAAAATATCATATATGTGCTTTAGTGAAAATTCAGCAGTCCAGCAGGTGTTTACTACAACTGAATGTGCTACCTTCCCAGGCTATCCTGTGGTTTATACAAAAACAATAAAACCGTATTTGCAAAGTTTACACTTTTAGGTGAGTGTAAGGTCATGTAAGAAAGAGACAGTGCCCCTTCACATGACTCTGGAAGTTTTGCATTGTTTACAACAAAAATGTCAAGCCCATCTGTCAGCATTTGGGGAACATACCTGCAAAATTCAGTCTGTCTTCTCTGAGTGACTGGCTGTTGAAAACCATGGGTGGTAGCAATTTTTCTTTAAAAACCCATCATGTCTGAAAAAATTAGAGATATTCAGGATGTTTATCCAACAGAGCTTATTCTTTAAATTCTGTTTCTTATCATGAGTAGTAGGGATGGTCTGAATATGATTTGTAATACACCAGCTACTTAAAATACTTAAAGATATTTTTCCATGTTAAATTTTCCGTATGTTAATTCACTTTTCCCTATGTTAAATTATTTCCCGATGCACAAAAGAATAGTCTGAAATTTTTCTAGGATAGAGCAGGTCTCTTTGGTTTTTCAGTTAGGTCATTGTTAGCTAAAACTTCCATCACATTAATTTGTCTAAGTCATACGGCTTAGCTTTTAGATGTCAAGAAATCAAATGACTTCACTGAGATGAGAATTTATAGTCATATAAACAAATACTTGAACACCTATTGTCTAGACACTGGGAAGGGTATAAAGATGTATTAAATAGTCCCTGCCCTCCAAAAATTTATAAAAGATACTGTAATAAAAGTTTCATTTCATTTTTGAAAAGCTCACCAAAAAAGGCTGCCAATACTACTTTGCATCATTTCCCAAACTTTGTACTCATGCAGTTTGTCTATTATTCAGCCCTTGAATATGTTGGTTTGCTGTGTAATACATAATACGCTTTGAGTATTTTGAGGAGATCTTCCTTAGAGCCTGCTTTAAAATCAATATGAAGGCAAAGTCATTCCTACACCATCCATCGTGCTCGCATAGGTGCACACATTATAAGAAGGTACCGATTGTCATCAATGACGATCATTTACTGAGTACTTACAATGTGCCAGAGTACTAAGTACTTCTCCAAGTTGTTTCACTTAACTCTCACAGTAATCCTGAGGATAAGTATGATGATTTCTCCTTTATAGAAGAGGAAATCCAGAGGAGTCAAATGGGTTGCCCATATCACAGCTAATACGTAAGAGCATTAGGATGTGATACCAGATCCAGATATGATGAAGTCTGTTCTTTTCTGCTATAGCTGCTTGTTCACAACGTGATTTGCTCTGCGTCTGTAGACTCTCTGAAGTGATAAATTATAAATGAAATCCCTGGTGTAATAAAATCATCAATATTCATTATCTCCAAATTGACTGAGAGCAGTGCCATCACCTGGCATGTTTGTTAGTACAACATTGTTTTGGCCTCGTTATTTTAGTTACTTTGAGATGGAACATTCATAGTTTGTTTCCGCCGGCCATGCATAGAGAGCAAAAGTTTGTGTCTTTTTTAAAGGACACTTTTTAAAGGACACTTAGCTTTGTCATGGAGGTGTGTGCACAAGTAATTATATTTTAAAAAGTGATCGTCATTTGTTTTTATAAATCAGATGGGGAAAGGGGAGGTTCTAGGCAGAGAGAATATCTCTCTTAAGCCCAAAAGCCAATATTGCTATCCGCCAGATACTGAATATTGATTGCCAGTTTGTCAGGGAGTTTGATCTTGCCTGCAAATTAGCAATACTTAATATAGGAATTTGTTGTTAATATTTTGTTTTAGTTTCTTTATAGAGATTGTTTTGGGGGCACATGCCTGGCTCAGTTGATAGAGTATGTGACTCAGATCTCAGGGTCATGAGTTTTAAGCCCCACATTGGGTGTGGAGCCTACTAAATAAATAATTAATAATAAATAAATATTGTTTTTAACAGGAAGTTTTTGAGGAAAAATATTATCCTTTGATTCTCAGAATTAAAGATAGATCGGAAACCATTCAGATTTTCTCTAGTTTGACTATCTCCTCAGTTCAATATATTAGAGACAAACACTTCTGATTTTAATCAGGCTTCTTGTGACTGATTTTCTTTATCTGTAGGAAAAGAGTATTTTTGATCTATATTTCTCTGGCCAAAATATAGCTGTAATACGTAACATCTATAAATAAAAACTCTACTATGTGATAAAGGAAATAAGTTTCCAAGCCTAGAGGAGAAGTCAAGGGGAGTGTATGATCATTTATTGCAGTAAGCTAGTTTTTAAAAGGTTCCTCTATGGAAAAGTGTTATAAATTAACTAAAGAATTAAGTTCTCTATCAATTAGTTTAATAGATTTTTTCTCAGATAGAATTCTTTTATATCAGATCTTGACATATTACCATATACAGGTACAGATTAGAGAGTTGCTTATTAGAAAATACGCTATTGGCAAAGGCACCCTCAGTTGTGTTTTGTTTTTCCCTTAAGGCGTGGTATTCAACATTGCTTCTCCTCCCCACTTGGATCTGGCTGAGATGAAATGAATGTACAGCTTTTCATAAGGCAAAATGATGAAGATAGAATGATTTTAAGAGATCCTTGCCATAGAATATAACTGGGACACAGAAATACACTGTGTGTTTCATCCTTTAGTGATTGGTGTATTTCTAATGATAGAACAACAGAAAAGGGGATGATATTGGCAAACTGCCAACAGCTCTGATTTCGCTTCTAATTAGAGAAAAGAAAGATAATCAGAATTTCTCATGCTTCATCCTATCTGTAAATTGATCAGTTGGGGCAGCCAAAGCTGAAGGAAACACCTGATTTGGTATTAAAGATGCATTATTTTGTAAAGACAGCATCTTAATACGTTTAAATTGAGCTGTATATAAACCATGACTTTGTTGAATTACACTCAGTATTAATTAAGTCAGAGTATTAATTTGATCAGAATAGTAATTAGGTCAGAATATTAGTGTAAACCATCATCTTTGCTGAGTTATAATCATGGAGGGTGACGTGGAAAGGACCCAAGAGACCCTCTAGCCCTGTGTTCTTCAGTGCTGTGAAGAATAGGAGTCACCATGTCCTCTTGGGGGTAGGGAACAAGGAGGGTAAGGAGATAGAGATTGCAAAGGGGATCCTCAGATGCTGATTCCCCAGGAATTCTCATGTTCCCTATGCCCCTACCTTCGTAGTTTCAAACTCACCTGAATGAGCTACTACCTCTATGACACATCCTTCGCATGGTGGCTGGAAAATAAGATTGGAATCATCTACTCTAACCCACCCCTCTTTTTTATAGAACAGAAAAAGCCCCAGAAACATTAATGAGCGCATTAATAACACACCTTGTTAGAGTCAGAACCAGAACTAGAACCCAGGCACCCCGACTTCTAGTCCACAGATAAGAGTTGAGGGTGGTAAAACAACCCTACATTTCCACTGGGTTAGAAAGGGTATCTTCCTTCTTGTTTTCAAAATTTTAATAGTTTTTTAAGCCCTCAGTCAAGTTTGTACTAGGAGTAGATTCAAGCTGCCAGTTTCCAAATAGGCTATTTTGCATGTGAATTTTCACTTTTCATTTTATACTGTTATATCTTGATTTTAGCAACTTCTCTTTTTGAAATTTGATGGAATAATCTCTAAATGTAACTTTGCTCTTTTTAACGAACATCTCTCAGCTTACCCCCACTCATACTTAATTTTCGTTTACAGAAGGAAATCTATAGTTTTCAAGTATATGAATTCCAGTTACAGATTATGAACTAAAAAGTAACTTTTTGTTTAGTGTGGTATTCATTTGTATATCCGGCTACATAGTATTTATATTACTAGTTTTGAATGCAGTCTACAATATCCTTTTTTACTCTATGGAAAGGTTAAAATATCATCTTGAAGGTTTGGGATGTACTTTCAATCCAAAGAATCAAACTTCTATCAATGTAATTAGGATGTTTCTGAAGTGAATTTAGTTATAGGGAGGAAAAATAAAATGGGAACTAATGGAAGACCTATAGCAGGAAGTTGTTGAAATACAAAGTATTTGTAAATTCTATTATCCTGCTTGGTCTTCTAAAGAGGAATTCAAGCATAAATATATAAAAATTTCACAAATTTTTATTTTACAAATTATATTTACCAGATTATAGCTGAAGAAAAAAGGTGAAATTCTAGGATTTTTTTTAAGTACAGTGGAATTATTTGTCTTTTGAATGCAATGTTGAATTTTGCTAGACTTCTGATGTTCTTCTTTGTATTACACTGGAATTAGTATTTTTACCATAGTACTACATTCATTTCAAAGAGGTTTGAAAATACTTTGGCACAATTTATTTATTTGTGGTAAGTAGAATTAGGAGGACATCAGCAATATAGAATCCTAACAGTAATTGTGCATACTGTATTTAAGTGATTTTTATGCCTGTTTACTTTCTGTAATTCTTACGTTTTATAAATCAAATACCTTAGTATACTTCCACTAGAAATTAATTTATAATTGATTATTTATACTGGATGAAGTAGCAGGTCCGTTTTATTAGTATTAATCCACTCAGATTAACTTTAACTGAATTTTTATATCTACAATTCATTATATTACAACTTTTTAAATAGCATTTATAACAAAAGAACTTTTGTTTTATAAAGTATTTGTTACAAAAAAAAAAACATCTTGCCAAAAACCATTACAATTTCTATGCATTGTGTAATATTCAGTGATGTCACTGTTGAGATTTGCATGTTGTAGGTGCTTTTTCATATCTGTGTTTGTGGTGTTTATGTGGAATTGTTCACCATTGCTGCTATCACTTATTGTAGTTAAACTGAAAAACTGTGCTAAGAGGCTGTGCCAGTCAACATTTGTATGTGTGACTTGTGAAAACATGTACTTAGTTGTTTAATATTTTGAGCCAGCACTTAGTGGCCTCTACGGAAGGAAATATTGTAGTTGTCAAGTGGTGCCAACTTAAGAATCTCATTTCACATTGTAATTCCAGGTCAGATTTTCTTCCATACTTTCCCCAACTCTTTGAAAGGAAATGTTTGCAAAAAGAGAAAGCAAGAATTCTTTTTTTTTTTTTTAAGATTTTATTTATTCATTCGACAGAGATAGAGACAGCCAGCGAGAGAGGGAACACAAGCAGGGGGAGTGGGAGAGGAAGAAGCAGGCTCATAGCGGAGGAGCCTGATGTGGGGCTCGATCCCGGATCGCCGGGATCACGCCCTGAGCCGAAGGCAGACGCTTAACCGCTGTGCCACCCAGGTGCCCCGAAAGCAAGAATTCTTAACTTTTCCAGTACTCCCCCCACTTCAGATCTATTTTTGTTCTTCCAATACTTACAAAGAAATCCAATAGAATGACAATGTAGCTGCATAATTACCTTTATCTGGTGATTTTTATCCAGGTAAATGATTTAATAACAGGGCTATGAGGTACCTGCATTATTTTTGTTGGTTACCATGGCTAATTGTTTGAAATGCATTTGATAAGGATATTGAGTTTTTTAAATTTATTTATTAGGGACTGTAGAAACCTCAGTGTTCCCAAATATTAACTTTTATATTCAGCATTCCCATGGGCTTATTTAACATATTTATTTGCTTTATGACTATCAGAATTTTTTCCTGCCCACCTGTCTTTAGTTTGGTTCCTAGTATTTCCATCTTGCCTCAGCAATTACAAACACACTCTGAAAGTAGAAAATTATTTCAGTGAATGAATTGTATATTTTGTTAAAATTCCACATGGGGAAAATATTATACATTTATACTCTTAAAATGGAATGGAAACTGTCATAAAATGTTAAGAAAAGAAGGCTACTTCCTTAAGAGTGTTTTAATACCAACACACCAAAATTCCTTGCTAGTGTGGGGTTTCATTCTGTCTGTTCGATGGGTTTCTAATTATGAGATTCCTTTAATAAAGGGATAATCTCCTGAATTATATAGAGGCTTTTTGTGTGACTGTCAGATACATGGCGACAGCCAGTGCTGTATTTGGAAACATTGCTGCTGAAATTGCTGATTTAATTCTAAGAATATTAAAACTAATTCATCAAGGCCCCTGCCACTTCTTTGCTTAAAGGAAAAGAAAGGCAGATTTTAATTGTGAGCCTTTTCTCCAGAATATGCTTTAAACATTTACTCCTCAATGGAGGTGATAAAGCAATAAAAGGAAATTCAATTATGTATGTTCTAAAGAAGTCCTGCCCTTGTCCAGTGACTTCCTCCAGAGCAACACTACAGTATTTCTCGATTCCTGCACTGGGGGTTTTCAGGCAAGGTCTGTATACTTGGAATTTTTTAAATATTTTGGACACCAAAGATTATGGCATGATATATCCTGATGATTAACGGTTTCTATTAGATAGCTATGGGCACGTTTATTTGAATCCCGCTCTTGGATTTTTTTTACCCACTTTGGGTCTTCTGTACATTTTGTATGTCTGTCCTGAGGCCCTTATGCCCAGGGCAACTTTTTAATTAAATAATGCATATATATTTATTAGGCTTCTGATTTATAGAGTATGTTTCCATCATGACTTTAAGCTTTTTTTCACTGCTAAAATTAGACATAGATTTGCCAGATTAGCCCCATTGTGAGCTATAGCTTGTACCTCTTTTTTGTTGTAATCTGGAAATGTAACTGTAACCCCATAGGCCTGAGACCTGGTAAGAGAATGACTGGAAGCATTTTGGATTCAACAGAATCACTTAAAGGACTCATTTATCTGTTAAAATGAAGAACTTTGGTTGTTGAATAGAATGAATGCTATATTCAACTTAAATAAGGGCTTCCACCTTATGAATTATAAGGATAATTTTAAGATTTCTTTTACTCTACCACTTAGAAGTTAATTGGGATTAAAAAGGTAGATTTGTCAATTTATCTGGTACAATTTCACACCAGGCTTTTTTTTTTTTTTTTAACAGAAATATAACCACCACAATTAATACTTAGAAAAATTTTATGAAAAATGATACTGTTCTTTGGACATGCATTTATTCCCCCCCCCCATTTGGTAGACTGTCATTTTTTATATATTTTCTGGCCACTTGGCTTTTAACTGATTTTTGTGAAAAAACCACATGTGTGCCCGATGTTCACTCTAATCCTATTTTAAAATTCTCTTTTTAAACTGCTGCAATTAAAATTTGTGAAAGAGGAGAAAGGTGAATTGAAATGGAGGGAAATTTCTGTTAATATGTTAAGATGTGT
This sequence comes from Ursus maritimus, assembly GCF_017311325.1. Taxonomy (NCBI): domain Eukaryota; kingdom Metazoa; phylum Chordata; class Mammalia; order Carnivora; family Ursidae; genus Ursus; species Ursus maritimus. Next base: position 39,719,981 of record NW_024424119.1, read on the forward strand.
GACTGTGATGCTCTTGGTTAATTAATCCTCTGCCAGTTGATATTTGTATTAATACGATAGAACTTCTTTTGTTAATAAGAATATACTATTGGCTTCATTTTTATTTTGCTGCTCACTGCTTTTTACACTAAGGTGTTTTCATCTTTTTTCAGCTCACTGTTTTTGCTTCATATTTGTCTGTGTACTTGTGCTCTAAATAAAATTCTAGTTTTATGTCCCAGTGGCCTATTCCATTGTGTGTATATTTGTCTCTAACGTCNTAGTTTTCTATTGTTTTTGGTATTTGTTGGTACAGCCTAAAACTTAAGGACATAAGGAAAAAATCCAGTAGGGGCACCTGGGTGGCTTAGTCGGTTAAGCATCTGACTCTTGATTTCAGCTCAGGTCATAATCTCAGGGTCTTGAGATGGATGGAGCCCAGCATTAGGCTCCACGTGGGGCATAGAGCCTGCTTGGGGATTCTCTCTCTTCCTCTCCCTTTTCCCCTCCCACCTCATGTGTGTGCGTGCTCTCTCTCAAAAAGAAAAAAAGAAAAAAATCCAATAAAATCAGCTAATGAGCATCAATGATGTCTCCATAATGAGAGCATGCTTTAATCACAGTATTTTGTCTCTATTTGGATATGACCAGTCTTCTTCATTTAATAAGTGGTTTCCTGCAAAGCTGGCTGATTTTTGTAGCCACAACAAACAATTTTAAAAACAAGCCACATTTTGAAGAAAGAAAATTGTCCTGGTCACTCTGCATTAGGCCCCAGGATATAGTCATGACGTGCATACTGAGCAGACTATTCCATATCATGTGTTGTTTCTTTCTTTCTTTCTTTCTTTCTTTCTTTCTTTCTTTCTTTCTTTCTTTCTTTCTTTCTTTCCTTCTTTCTTTTTTCTTCTCTTCTCTTTTTTCTTTTCTTTTTCCTTTTTCTTTTTGTAAGCCGCAAAGCTAAGTTTATTGAGCGATAGTACAAAGCTCCCAAAGAGAGAGGGGACTTGAAAGGGTTGCCCACGTGTTGTTTCTAACCACTAAGGAGGGGGAAATCATGGAAGGAGAAGCATTTCTACATGAGTATGTTTACACGTAGAGGGTACGGAAGACACTTTAGGACAGCTGAGTTAATCATATGCTTCCTGGAGCTCCAGGTCCAAAAATCCTATTAATGGAACAGGAGGCTGCACTATAAACTCACTATAAACTCTGCAGCCAATTGTACAAAGTTATACCAAGCTAAGTAGATGTCAGTTTCCAGACTTCTGCATTTTCAGGAAAATCTTTTGGTCAGATATGATTCCCCATGTGCCATTTGTTGTATTTAGCATATTTGATGATATTCTTTAGGCAGAATAGGAAGGGTTACTCAAAATGATTATAATTGTTAACTTCAGACTTCTTTGTTGTGTCACAAAAATTATTTAATAAAGAAAAACAATTAAAACACCAGAAAATATAATATTATTTATCACAGTCATTTGTCTTGCAGAAATGCGAATGTATTTCTTTCATATCTATGAATAATCTACCAGTCTTTACTTACAGAAAGCTGAATATTGCAAATAGAAGCAATAACTGTATTTTTGTATGATATTATTTTAAAGTTACTTTATAAATTGTTATAATCTAGTTTATGTTTTCCTGGTACTTCAAGAAACAAGGACTTACCTTTAAATTTGTTTACAAGTTATACATTTAAGACATGACTAAATAAATAAATAAATAAGTAAAATGTGTCAGATTTTATTTCCCCAAAAGGGGAAGAATATTAGAATTCAAGTTGAGTAATATTTAGCCTACAACTCAGAAAATGTTTTCTTTTTTTAAAAAAGTTTTATTTAATTTATTCATAATTATCTTTTATGAGAAGATATCAAGTAAATAAAAGGTCTAATATGTATAAAATACTTCATGTTGGTATATATCTTCTGAAAAGATTATGTTAAAAGCAAATATTGAACTGGTGGCAAATATTTTCAGACCGAACTATTGTTTTTTTAAAAGATCATTTTCTTTATTAAAATTTATAATGCTTTTTAAGTGTTAAGGCAAAAATAAATATTCATTGTGTAAAATTTGATACATACTAATAAAAGAGGAAATAAAAATCACAGGAATTTTACTACCCATAAAAACAATTCAACTAATATTTTGGTGTTTTATTTTATATTTCCTTTTTTTTTTTTTTTTGCTGGATTACAGGTAATTTTATTTTTTTAATAATATTTTTATTATATGGCCCTCAGTTTGTTTCTCAGAGTCCATAGTCTCTCATGCTTCATTCCCCCTTCCAATTACCCCCCCTTTCTTTATCCCTTTCTTCCCCTACCAATCTTCCTAGTTCTTGTGTTCCATAGATGAGAGAAATCATATGATAGTTGTCTTTCTCTGCTTGACTTATTTCACTTAGCATTATCTCCTCCAGTGCCGTCCATGTTGTAGCAAATGTTGAGAACTCGTTCTTTCTGATAGCTGAGTAATATTCCATTGTATATATGGACCACAACTTCTTAATCCAGTCATCTGTTGAAGGGCATCTCGGTTCCTTCCACAATTTAGCTATTGTGGACAATGCTGCTATGAACATTGGGGTGCATATGGCCCTTCTCTTCACTATGTCTGTATCTTTGGGGTAAATACCCAGTAGTGCAATGGCTGGGTCTTATGCATAGATGTCCTTCAAAAATTGTAGTCAAGCTGCATTTACTGTTTGTGCATTTGTAAAAGATCTTTAGCCTTTGAAAGTGTGATTATTGTATAGTTACAGTTTTCCATTGTATAGTAGTACCAGAATCCATTTTACAGTGCTTTTGTTGGATTGGATTTGTATCCAGTTTTTCACTTTTATAAATTTGCCTTCAAGAACATTCTTAAGCATACATTTTTGTACATTATCTATGATTAAATGTTTAGCATAAATTTCTACAAGAGGAATTCCTGGGCCAAATAAAAAACATTTATTTTTCCTACATATACATTTCCAAAATCCTAGTTATTTTTATAACTTTAAAAAATAATATATTCATATTGTAAAGCTTACAAGCCTCACAGAGGTAAATACTAATCAATGTGATGTGTATCCTTCCAAATTTTTTTCTAAACTAGTGCAAGTTCCCCTATCCTACCCAATACTTAGATACAGACCTTTTTATATTTTTGCCAGTCTGAAATACATCTTCTTTTGATTATAATGTCTTATTATTATTAATGCTTTTGTTATTTGTATTTCTTCTATGAATAATTGCCTGTCATATCCCGGGCCCATATTCTAGTGAGTAATCTTTTTCCAATTGATTTAAAGGAGATTTTCATATGTACTTTGTCACTTTGTGTGTTACAAGTATTTTCTCCAGGTCTGTTTATTGTCTTTTAAAATTTATTCAATGCAGAACTTTTGAATTTTTATGTCATCTGATTTGTTAACCTTTTTTATAGCTCTGGGTTGTATCATGCTGAGAAAGGCTTTTCTTACTCCCCAAATCATGAAAATTGTCTTCTTTATGGAAACAGCCTTTTGGAAAAAAGATTTGGAAATGTGTGTGGTATGAAATAGGAATCTAAATTTGCTTTTGTTTTTGTTTTTCCAACTCAATAGCTTATTATCTCAAAGCATTTATTGAAGAGTCCATCCTTTCCCCAGCAATTTGAATTGGAGCCTTTATGATATACTCAATTTGCGTATTTACACAGGCCTTTTCTGGACTTTCTTCTGTTGCACTGATCTATTTGTCTCTTTCTTTTCCAGAACTTAAACTTTAAATTATTGCAGTGTTATAGTACATGTTTATATCTTTCAGGGCAAAGCCTCCCAAATATTATTTTCAAAATTGCCTTCCTTTTCTTATGCATTTACTCTCCTAGATAAACTTTAGAATCAGCCTGACCAGTAACAACAAAAAGAGGTATTTTAATTAGAATTACACCATATCAAAGATTGCTTGAAGAAATTAAACATCCTTGTAATATTGAGACTTTCCATCTAGGTACATGGTATAACTCTTCATTTATTATGTTTATATATACATTTTTAATTTTAAGAATTTTTTGCGTCTGACTCTTGGTTACGGCTCAGGTCATGATTTCAGGGTCTTGAGATCAAGCCATGCATTGGGTTCTGCCCTCAGGGCAGAGTCTGCTTGAGATTCTCCCTCTCCCTCTGCCCCTCCCCTTGCTCGTGCTGTCTTCCGAAAGAAGGAAGGAAGGAAGGAAGGAAGGAAGGAAGGAAGGAAGGAAGGAAGGAAGGAAGGAAAAAAGAAAAGAAAGAAAAGAAAACAGGAAAGGAAAGGAAAGGAAAGGAAAGGAAAGGAAAGGAAAGGAAAGGAAAGGAAAGGAAAGGAAAGGAAAGGAAAGGAAAGGAAAGGAAAGGAAAGGAAAGGAAAGGAAAGGAAAGGAAAGGAAAGGAAAGGAAAGGAAAGGAAAGGAAAGGAAAGGAAAGGAAAGGAAAGGAAAGGAAAGGAAAGGAAAGGAAAGGAAAGGAAAGGAAAGGAAAGGAAAGGAAAGGAATGTCGAATAAATAAATATCTCTATCTCTGTCGAATAAATAAATAAAATCTTTAAAAAAAGAAAGAAAGGAAAGAAAGAAAGAAAGGAAAGAAAGAAAGGAAAGAAAGAAAGAAAGAAAGAAAGAAAGAAAGAAAGAAAGAAAGAAAAAGTAATCTTATAATTTAAAAAAAAGAATTTTTTGGAAGTTTTCTTACTGAATTTTACAGACATAAAAGGGCACAAATAATGTGCAGCTTGGTTAATTTTTATGAAGCAAGCATATTGCTAAAAACACCACCTAGAAGAAGACATAGAACATTACCTGAACCCCAGATGCCCTCCCCTATTTATCTCCCTCAGGCAACCACTTCGTTATTTCACCATAGAGTCACTTTATCTGTTTTTAAATTATACAAGTGGGCCATTTCAACTCACTCTGTTGTGTCTGGCCTCTTTTGTTTAACATTGTGTTTGTGGGCTTCATCCATATTTTTCATGTTAGTTGATTCCAGTAGTCCATTCCTTGTCCTTATTGTGTACTAATATAGTGTATAATTATTTTACAATTTCATATGCATTCTCTTGTTTATGAACATATTTATATTTCCAGCTTGGGGCTTTCTATTATTAATTGTGCTTTTATGAATGCTCGTATTACACGCCTTTGTAAACATGTACGTGCTTCTGATGGGTATATACTCAGGTGTAGGATTGCTGGATCATAGAATGTTTGTATATTCAACTTTAGTAGATACTACCAGTTAGTGTCCAAAGTGGGCGTGCAAATTGCCATTCCTACCAGCTGAGTAGAAGTGTTCCTCTGGCTCTATGTCCTCACCAATGCTGGATATTTGCTGATTTTGTTTTTTATTTTAGACATTTTGGTGGATGGATTTTAATTTATGTTTCCTGAAAAATTAATGATATTTCTCATTTTATGCAGTGTCCATTCAAGCTTGCCCATTTTTAATTCGTCTAGCTGCCTTCTAATTGGTTTGTCAGATATACGCACTTGAGATATCTTCTCTTACTATGTGGCTTGCCTTTGCTCCCTCTGAATAGTACATTTTAATAAATGTCTTTTTAATTCTAAAGAAATTCAATTGATCAGTCTTTGACTTTTGAGGTAGTAATGTTGATGTTCTATTAAAAATATGCAGCTACCCTAAGATCATAAAGATGGTCTCTTATGTTTTTCTCTTGAAGCTTTATTGTTTTACCATTCACATTTAGGTATAATCCATTTGGAATTTTTTTTATTTTGTTGTTTGTGGTGTGAGGTAAACATCCAATTTGTTCATATTACATTAAGGATTTTTTGTATCTGTTTATGAGCTATGTTGGCTTGTAATTTTCTTTTATTGTATTGTTCTTGTCATACTTTTTTTATAAAAAGTTATGCTGCCCTAAAAAAGAAAATGGGTATTCTCTTTTTCTGTTCACTAGCAGAGTTTTTAGGTTTGGCATCCTTAAATGTTAAAAGAATTTGCTAGTGAAATCCATCTCAGCCTGAAGGATTTTTTGTGATATTTTAGATTACAGATTCAGTTTGTTTAATGGATGTAAGACTATTTAAATTTTATATTTCTTGTTCAGTTTTAGGAAGTTGTGGCTTTTGTATATATTTGCCCATTTTATCCAGCTTTTCAAGTTTGTTGGCATTAAGTTGTTCATAATATCTTTTTACTATCTTTTTAATATCTGTAGGATTTGTAGTGGTAACCCGTTTCATTCTTGGTGTTGCAATTTGTGTCTTCTCTTATTTTTCTTACCAGTTTATTAAGTTTGTTAGTCTTCTCAAATCCATCTTTTTGGCGTTGCTTCTCTTTTAATTGTAAATTTCCTATTTCATTGATTTCTGTTATGTGTATTTCCTTCTTTCTATTCTTTTGAAAATATATGTTATTCTTTTTATCATTTCCTGGTACAGTTGATATTCAACCTTTCTTTCCTGATCTCTGCATTCAATGCTATATTTTTTTCTAAAGATACTGTAATAAGTGCCTCCCACAACTTTGACATATTATTATCATTTGGTTTGAAATATTTTCTTTTTCTAAAAGATTTAATTTATTTATTTGAGAGGCAGAGCATGAGCAGAGGGGAGGAGCAAAGGGAGAGGGAGATGCAGGCTCCCCACTGAGCAGGGAGCCCAATGCAGGACTCGATCCCAGGATCCTGGAATTATGATCTGAGCCAAAGGCAGACACTTAATCTACTGAGCCACCCAGGCGCCCCTGAAATTTTTTCTAATTCCCATTGATTTCTTTTCCCCTTCATCAGGGGTTTGTTTAGAAGCATATTATTGCTAGTGGTCAAAAGTTATCTCCTTTTAATTGATTATATTTTAATTCTGCTGATATTCTGAATGATTTAATCCTTTGGAATGTTGAAGTTTGCTTTATGTCCTAGCATTTCTATTTTGGTAAAAGAGCCATGTATCTTTGAAAAGAATGTGTCTTCTGCAGTTGTTAGATATGTTGTTCTTTGTACAGTTTGATATTTGCATTGTTTCAGTCTTCTATGTCTATACTATTTTCTGTGCGTACTTGTTCTGTCAGTTATAGAAAAGGATGTATTAAAATCTTAGTTGTAGATTTGCCTTTTTCTTTTTAAAATTCTTGGAACTTTTGCTCTTTATATTTTGAGGCTATGTGAGTGGATAGAAATTTAGGATTGTTATCTTTCTGTTGAATTTTAAAACACTTTATTTATAGTAATACATCTTACCTTAAAGTCTGTTTTGTCTGATATATAGCTATACCAGCATTCTTTTCTTTGCTGTTTACATAGTGTACCTTTTTTTCATCCTTTTGCTTTCAACATTTCTACCCTATTCATTCCTATGTGTAAGGAGCACATAGCTGAGTTTTGTTTCTTTATCCAGACTGACATCACTTATCTTTTTTTTTTAAGATGTATTTATTTGAGAGAGAGGGAGAGAGCTCATGAGCTGGGGGAGGGGCAGAGGGAGAGAGAGAATCTCAAGCAGACTCCCCACTGAGAGTGGAGCCCAACTTGGGGCTCAATCTCATGACCCTGAGATCATGACCTGAGCTGAAACCAGGAGTCAATGCTCAAACAATTGAGCCACCCAGGCACCCTGACATCACTTATCTTTTAATTGGAATACTGATCCTGGAATAATTGATACATTTAGGTTTAAGTCCATAATCCTACATTTTTTGGTTTGTCCCATCACTTCTTTGTGCCTTGTTTTTTATTAAACAAGTCTTTTTTTTTTTTTTCCATCTTCCTCCTCTATCAACTTATACATTCTTTCAATATTCTTGTAGTGGTTACCATGGAGATTAAAATATGCATCCTTGCACTGTTAAAGTCTACTTAAAATTAGTGTTTTCATCATTTTCTGGATAATGCCAGGACCTTTCAACACTAGCTCCAGTTACCCTCTTTTGTGCTGTAGTAATAAATATTAATTCTACATGCATTTAAAGCCCCACAAGACACCATTAGTATTGTTTTAAACAGCTGTGTTCATTTAGATTCACCTACTTATTCAATCTTTCCAGTATTCTTTATTTTTTGCTATATCAGCTTGTTTCCATCCTGGATTATTTCCTTTGCCTGAAAAACTCGGTTTATTATCACTTAATATTTGACAGCTGATAACAAATACATTCATTATTTTGTACGACTTCCCCTGTATTGCACCTTTATTTTTGAAGGATGCTTTGCTTAGTATGAATTCCACACTTGTAGCAATTTTCTTTCAACACATTAAAGTAATCATCTGGCTTCTGGCTTCCATCACATCAGTTGAAAAAGCAATCAATCTGTTGTTGTTCCTTTGAAGGTAATTTGTACTTTTCCTCCAGTTTCTTTTAAGATTTTCTCCTTGTCTTTTATCTACTCAACTTATAACACTCTGCTCCGGGCCATCTTCCACTTTCTCACTCCACTCAAACTCTGACATCCCATGCTGGAATGCCCTCCTACACGGAAGCCCTCAACACACTTCTTGAGCTGTGATACCTGGCACCAGACCACTCCCATGCAGGGAAGCCTTATTCACCCCAGTAAGACTCTGACTTTTCACATAGGGCTTCTTCCCAAATCTTCCACTTCTGTGGGGGTATCCTCCTTACCCAGCTCAGGCAATCACACCACATACCTGACTACCCCTGCATGGGATGTTTGTTTTTCTCTCCTAGTTCAGGCTCTGTTGCCTCTCACTGAAACATATTTCTTGCCCTAGTCAGTTTCCTATATCCCTCCCTGGGCAGGCTTCATGCCTCACTCTAAGCCCCCATAGTCCCTTCAACACACACATACTCCAGGAAAACAGATGTCTATTTTGCTCTGCCCCACCAACTGCTTTGAAATTGAAATGTTCAGGAAGAAAAGGGAAAAAGAAGAGGAAGAAGAGAAAGAAGGGAGAGAATTCTATAATTTCCATTTTGTGAATAGATTCTAATGCTCTAGTAAAATTCTCTTCTCCTGATTTCCTTGAACATATTAAAATTATTTTAAAGTCTATGTGTGACAACTCCAATAATTATGTTGTCTGGTTTTTCTCTTGTTTTTCATTCATTTGGTCTTATCTTATAGTATATCCATTAACTTGTTATTGAATTCTGGCTATTGTGTGTGAAAACTTGTTGAAGATATTATCCTTTCTCCAGAGAGGATTTAAATTTCTGATAGCAAATAAGGTAGGCAGATCACCTTAATCCAGTTGAGACTGTTCTACAGATCTTTCTTGACTTGCAGTGGGATTATATCTTGATAAACCCATCATAAGTTAAGATGTTTTAGGTAGAAAATGCATTAAATATACCTAACCTACTGAACATCTCAGCCTAGCCCACCTTACATGTGCTTAGAATACTGATGTTAGCCTACAGTTGGGCAAAATCACCCAACACATAAAGTGTTGAATATCTCACATAATTTATTGAATACTGTGCTGAAAATGAAAAACATTATCATAATGGTCCTGTGGATACAGAAATGTTGTGAATCTATTGGTTGTTTACCCTTGTGATCACAAGTTTGACTGGTAGTTGTGGCTGTCTGCCACTGCCCAGCATCACAAGAGAACATCCTATCACATATCATTTAGCCCAGGACAAGATCAAAATTCAAATTTTGAAGTACGATTTCTACTGAATGCCTATCATTTTCACATCATTGTACAGTAGAAAAATCATAAATGAAACCATCATAATTTAGGGGCCATCTGTATTTCCAGTTTTTCTTATTCTTACAGTTAAGCCTTTCCTGGTCACAAATGAAAGCCTTTATTGTTACCAAGTCTTCTCCCTCTTAGAAGGCTCTGTTACTATTCTTGACTCCTCAGTGCCTTGCAGTTTCCTCTCAGTGATTTCTCCTTTCTACTTGGTTTCTCTGCATCTTGCCTCTGCATGTTTAGCTTAGGAATCAGCAATTCCTGGAAGGAAAATTGCATGCAGAATGTTGGCTTACCTTTCCATGGTTCCCTTCCTCCAGGATGTCCAACTCTTAAGTACTGGCTGCTTATTAGAACTGTACTTGAATATTTGTATACTTATTTCTCTGCGATGGCTGTAGACTTCCGGCTGCTTGTTTCTGTTTGGGCTGTATGATCCGCACTGCAGCCCTTCAAATGATTGAAGAGGAAAACATGGTGATCAATGCAAGACTCACTTCTGTGCATTTCCCATCTCTCCAGGATTTTTGCTCCTTCAGTTCTAGTTACTTTTGTTTTCCAGTGCATTTTATCTAGCCTTATNNTCAGCAGGAAAGATAGTATAATACCAACTACTCCATTATAGCCCTAAGTGGAAGTCCTCCTGCCTCATTTTTAAGTTTTCATTTCTTTTATTAACTTGTTCTTGGATGCTATGTCTTTCAAGATTGAAAATATCTTTATTTTGCCCTAGCAGTTGAATGATACCTTAAGTAGGTAATAGAATTCTTTATTTTATAGTCTTTTTCCTTTACAGCTCTGGGAAGACAGAGTCATTATTTTTTAGCATGTGGTGTCACAGATGAGAAACCAGATTCTTGTTACTATGTTGAAGACTTTTTCCTCTTACCTGATAAAGATTATAGAATTTTCTTTTTGGTCATAGACCTTGGAAATTTCACCAAGATATGTTTATAAATATATAAGAAGATATGTCTTCTTCAGTATGTATATTTGACAGTTTATGAGCCTTAACACCCTAAAGATTAAAATCTCTTTGAGTAATGAAACTTTTTTTATATTATTTCTTTCACTGTTTATTTTTTTCTGTCCTCTCATATGTTTTCTTTTGAATTCTTATAAGCTAGAATTTGAATTTCCTGCCTTGGTCTTCTGTGCCTCTTAACTTCACCCTCACAATTTAAAAACTGTTATGACTTTGCTTGCCCTTCCAGGAAAATTCCTTCCATATCACTAATTTGTCTTTTAGCCATATTCATTCCAATACTTAGCTCTTCTATTAAGTATTTTAAAATATGTTTTTTCAATCATTTAAAATTTCCAGGGTCTTTCTTGTTCTATTTTTCCATTTCCAATGAAAGCTGTTTTTGTTTTAAGGATGAATTATGCTCTCAAATCTATGTAATGATATATTCGTGATCTTTTGAATTTTTTCCCATTGAATTAATTCTGTGGGAGACTAGGAATATGGAATTAGTTGCTCTGCTTGGATGTTATTTGTTTTCCCCAGGTGCCAGGTGATGTTTGTGTGCTCACAATTTTTTTTTTTTTAAGATTTTATTTATTTGACAGAGAGAGAGACAGCCAGCGAGAGAGGGAACACAAGCAAGGGGAGTGGGAGAGGAAGAAGCAGGCTCATAACAGAGGAGCCTGATGTGGGGCTCAATCCCATAATGCCAGGATCACGCCCTGAGCCGAAGGCAGACACTTAACCGCTGTGCCACCCAGGCGCCCCCACAATTTTTTTTAAAAGATTTATTTATTTATTTGAGAGAGAGCAGGGGGAAGGGCAGAGGGAGAGAGTGAGAGTCTCAAGCAGACTCCCCACTGAGTGCAGAGCCCAACACGGGGCTTTATCTCGCAACCTGAGGTCATGACCTGAGCCAAACCAAGAGTCGGACGCTTAACCGACTGAGCCACCCGGGCACCCCCGCGAACGCACATTTTAAAATGAAAGTCTCGATTTATCATTACTGCTAGCTTACAGGGATTTTCTTCGACATTATTAAAGGCTCTTGTTTGATATATCTGGACACAGCTCACTCTTGAAGGTAATAGTTGAGCACAGGGTTTTGCAAGTGGACTTCAGCCAGCTGTAATGAGTGGACAAAGCAGAACCCACAAATAGGCTTCTCTTCAGGGTGTACAACTTGAAAACAAGCTGGGAAGCTGGGAACTCTCAACTGTAGACACAGAGGAAGTGTTACCTGACAGAGGGCATGCGTTCAGCCATTTTTTTGTTGCTCTTTGCAGCTGCTTTTTGTTTTTCCTTCCTGTGTCTGTTTCCTGAGGCAATGCCCCTTCTCTCTCTGACTCTGAGGGTGGCTTTCCACAGCGATTCCCCTCACTTTCCACGCTATGCTTGCCAGCCCCATGCTGTAAATGACGTAGGTGGTAGCCGTGCATAGAGAGCAGGGTAATTGTGCGGATCTGGCCGCCCTTAGAGTGAGCACACGACCCTACGGTCCGCACCTGCTCCCATGGCCAGTT
>NW_024424119.1:39732103-39754795 GCF_017311325.1 Ursus maritimus
TTTGCGCTTGGAGTTTGCCTGTTCTGTAATGGAGGAGAAATGCAGATTTTTCTTTCGTAGTCCCCTCTTTCTCCTGTATTCAGTTGGAGGTCCTTACTTTTGTTTCTCCGTCAATACAGCCTCCTGAAAATTTCCCGGGCACCATAGCTTTACAACTTCTACTCAGAATTTTTTAAAAAGCAATGTATTAAGTAAATTTATTTACTCTTTATAATTATGATAGAACCATATGTGTCCTTTAATCATTTTCACACAATTTCTTTCCCACTATGCAAGCATACAAGCATTCTTTACCTGTTTCTCCAGGTACTAGGATTTTGTTTTCCATTTTCAGCGTACAGTCTGTCCTATGATAAAAATGAAATTCTTTATGGCCATGTAATTGTTTCATGTAATAATTAAACATCCTATCTTACAGCGTGACTCTTTTCTACTCCTATTCTGTACTGAAATGATGGGGACTAGGCTGTGTTGCAAATAAACCTTTTGTTGTGGTTGTTTAGAAATAAGCAAATATAGTGAAACTGCAGTAGTTGTATAAATAAATCAGACTTAGTTCTCCTCCCTGAAGATTAATACAAGTAAATGTTGGGGGCCAGGATATACTTTTCGTAAGTGGCTAATACCTAAACTGTATTCCATACTGAAACTTTATCCATGTAGTACATGATTCCTTTGCTGTGGTGGCCAGAACGTAGAGCCAGTGGGACCCAAGTCCAAACCCTAGCTCTAGCACTGGCTAACTGCGTGACTTGGGACAGCCCAGTGCCTGGCACAGAGAGGGCACCTTGGTAAATATTGGATGAGTGATGTATGAAGTTACTAAATGTATGAGGCTCAGTTTCCTTATCTGTAAAATAAGTATAAAAACACAGTTGCTTAGCGATTACGGATAACTCTTGGCATACAGTAAGCATTCAATTAACACTAGATGTAATGATAATAAATTTTATACTAGAATTCTTTCATTAACATCAAGCAAGTCCCAGAAACAATATGAGTTATCTCAGTTTATGAAGGTGGTGAGAGGAATATACTCACATGACACAATCACTTCAGATAGCCTTTCTAACATTATTTATTTCTCTTTTGCTATACACATTTATTAAAGCAGATTGTGTGTTTAACAGTTCAACAGCAGACTTAAAGGGTAAAGACACAGTCTTAAGGAGAACTACAAAATCAACTGGAGATCTTCTGGACACAATTACATCACAGTTCTAAGGAATAATAAAGCAAATGTGAAACACATACTGGAGAGAATAAGGGAGTTCAGTTTGTGTGGGGAAGATGCTGTAGAAGTGAGTTTGGAATTGGAATTGGAAATGGGAAAAAAGACACTATTTGGTACAAAGACCATGGGGAGATTTCTCAGGCTATGGGGTGGGGGGTTGCGGGGGAGGTTGGTGTGGTGTCTTGGGCACAAGGGGATGCTGGGGACAACAAGAGCTGGTGGTTGGGAGTTCCTCAGTGGGGGTGGTGGAAGGTGAGGTGAGTTAGGCAAAGTGGAACCAATTTGCAGGTCACCTTGGTAATTGCACCAACTTTCTGTTGTGCTGTTTCTCAGTTCCTTGTTTGAACAAGGAAACATCAGAGAGGATCAGAACCATTAGATAAACTAGAAGGTTGGCATTGTGTTCATTTTAAGGTGGTACACTTTGTTGGGGTTTTTTTGTTGTTGTTTTTCTATCCAAAGACAGCAATTTAAACAGTTTAAGCTTGGTTTTAGTAGATCGCAGAGTATAAAGAAAGGCCTAATGGTTATGGACTTGATTATCTAGTCCATATCCAACTATCCAGCAATTAACGTGGACAGCTTGAGGGGAGACCAGTTTTCATCTGACTTAGTTTGGCAATTGCAATTTAAAATCTGTTCCTTCTCTGAGATGATGTGAGCCCCTCTAGCATGTTCTCCCTTCTTTCCCATAATATTATTCTCACTTTACATTCCATTCTGATTCTAAGCTAGCTGATGGGTTGGGGAGTCAGGGTTTAAATATCTCTTTGTTCATTTGTGAAAAGAATTAAAGAAATATGCCAACACCACGTACTACAAGTCTGTCTAGGATGGCACTACATTACAAAGAAATAACAGCTCTGCATACACTGAGAGAAAGGATGTGTAACCTGTCTTCCCTTATTTCCTTCTATTTTTGTTGTTGTTATTGTTCATATAAATACCTTTTATTTCCAGTGAAAATTTTAGACAGGACATTCTTTGTTTTTCTGCATTCATTTTTTCCCCTTCTGTTATCGGAATGCCTGCATCAGTGCATCAGTTGATATATCTAGCAAAAACACTGGGATCGAACGCAAGGTTACCACATTGATTCCATGCTAGAAATACTGTTCCCTACTTTATTTATTCTAATATATGTACACTTGATAGACATTTCATTTTTTAAAGTGTTATCTCTTAGGAGATTTCTGTTATTTATAACATGATCCCAAGATGTAATTCTCTAAAGAGGGGAATGGCAAATTATTTTAATGCCTTTTATTGTTTTTGTTTCTAGCCTATTCTACTAAGCTCAACAAATTTCCTGTATTTAATATTAATGATGACTTGAATGATCTGTGTACCAGTGCAGTAAGCCCAAACACTACCAAAGCCACACGATATGCCCTGAATGTCTGGCGATATTGGTGTGTGACCAACGGGCTCAAAGATCACACGGACATCACCAAGGTAAGAAACTCTTGAGTTTACTTCATCTCTCAGCCACTTTAACAGCTTCTAAATGCTGGGCATTGTGTTAAGCATTGTGGGGAGCACAGAACAGTTGCTTTTTGCTTGAGAAAACTTTGAAAGAACATGAAACCCCTAAGAAAAATATACACAGTACAGAGCAGAATTTAACAAGTGTCTTACGAATGTACAGATCAGAAATGCCAAAAAAATTCAGATGGATAAATTAATTTCGGTATGGTGTAACTAGTGAAGGAACTGATACTTAAGCAGTGTTTTGAAGGAGAGTTAGAATTTCAATAGAATTGGATGAAGACAAAAATGAAGAAGTGACATGAGGAAGAGTAAGATTTGGAGGGAGAGACTCACTTGCCTGCCGCAGAGATTTCAGATCTGGGATAGCGGACTATAAAACCAGATTTGGGTAAAACCTTAAAAGCCAAACTGAAATCTTGTGAATATTGGGAAGCCGTTGAAGTTTTGTTTTGTTTTTGTTTGTAAAGAGAGACTTTATCTGAAGGATTATTGCAGTGACAGCCGGGAAAGGACTGTCGAAATAGGGAGACTGCTCTGACTATAAGATCTAAAGGGTAGGCGAAAGGGAAACCACTGAAGTTTCTTTAACAGGGAGGAATATAGTGAAAAAGATATTTTGAAAAATTAATTGGAAGTGATGAGCAGAAACTTATTTAGTATCCTTGGTCCTCAATTCTCCAGTCGTAAAATGAGCTCTTAAAATCTCCTCCAATTTGAAATGTTTGAGGTTGGTGAATGGAAGGAAATATTTTTGTACATGTAGAGACAGACCAGAAAGGCATATTTTGATTTGGATATACTGAGTCTAAAGCAGACAGATGTCCAGATGGACATGTCCAATACACAGTTGGGAATGGGGGATTCAAAACATGGGAGAAAAAGGAGCACTTGGTGGGCTCGCTCAGTAGAGTATGCGGTTCTTGATCTCGGGGTCATGAGTTCAAGCCCTACATTAGCCCTAGAGCTTACTTAAAAAAAAATAAAAATATAAATAAACAAACAAACGTGGGAGAAATGTTAGAGCTGGAAGCATAGATGTAAAGGTCTTGCACATAGAGGTCATAATCATAACTGAAGCCCAAGGCAGATGACATGTCCAAGTTTGGGTGACGTGTTTAGGGCACCAACAATAGATGAAGTAAGAAATCCAGATTTCTACTTCTGACAGCATGGTGCTCTAAATACTGTGAGGGGCCTTTCTGTTCTGCTTGCAGAAAGGAAGGGAAACATCCACAGTGCGTGCACACACACACACACACACACACACACACGCACACACAAACCGGAAACTGGAGCAGTGAGCAGTAGCATATATGAAAGCCGGGGTTCTCCCTGAGGGTGTATATTGATAACATTATATTTTTTTTTAAAAGATTTTATTTATTTATTTGACAGAGAGAGACAGCCAGCGAGAGAGGGAACACAGGCAGGGGGAGTGGGAGAGGAAGAAGCAGGCTCCCATTAGAGGAGCCTGATGTGGGGCTCGATCCCATAACGCCGGGATCACGCCCTGAGCCGAAGGCAGACGCTTAACGACTGAGCCACCCAGGTGCCCCTATATTGATAACATTATTAAGGAAGGGAAGAGACAGATGCATGGAAGAATCCTTGATTTGGGAGAGGACCCTGAAAGGAGCCTAAAGAGGTTCTGGGTTCTAGGTTCTGGCGCCTCACAGAGTATACGCTAATGATCTTTGAAGAGAAACACCCAAAATGTAGGGGATTAGGTTTTTTGCAGATTAAAATCAACTAAGTATGTCATTAAAAAAACAGAAACAAAAACAGAAACAAAAAAGCCCGAAATCACCAGCCACTCAAGGAAATAGATCACCATGAATGAGGTTGCATAGATAAAACAAACAATAGATTTAGACACCAGGGACTTTAGATAGTACATTATAGACTTATATGTATGAAATATTTATAGAAATGAAAAGAATTATAAAATTGAGCAAACAACAACATAGTAATCAAAATAATCCAGCAGATTTGAAAATAAAGAAAAATTTCCATTTGTGGCCATAGGGAGAAAAAGTTCCAAAATTACCCTTCTGCTATAACAACTAGAAAACAGAGCACAATATGTGGAACTGTTTTCAGACAGAACAGACAGCATAGGACTTGATCCCTTAGAGAAAGGTAATAAATGAAAGTGCTGAGAAAGGTCTTGCGTCAGATGTGGAGAACAGTTAGCTCTAGACTAAGCTCTGCTCTAATCCCTCCCAATAAATCTTAAAAGCTAGACCCAGGTGCATGAAAAGGCGCTAACATCACTAATCATCGGGGAAATGCAAATCAAAACTACAATGAGATACCACCTCACACCTGTCAGAATGGCTAGTGTCAAAAAGACAAGAAATAACAGGTGTTAGTAAGGAATGTGGAAGAAAGAGAACCTGGTGCACTGTTGGTGGGAATGTAAATTAGTGCAGCCACCGTGGGAAACAGAATAGAGGTTCCTCAAAAAATTAAAAATAGATCTACCATATGATCCAGCAATTCCACTTCTGGGTATTTGTCTGAAAGAAATGAAAACACTCACTTGAAAAGATTTATGCACCCCCATGTTCATTGCACCCTTATTTACAATAGCCAAGACATGGAAGCAACCTAAGTGTCCACTGATGGATGAATGGATAAAGAAAATGTGGTGCATATATACACAATGCAATATACTCAACCATAAAAAAAGAAGGAAATCCTGCCATTTGCAACAACATGAATGGACCTTGAGGGCATTATGCTAAGGAAAATAAGTCAGAGAAAGACAAATACCATATGATCTAACTTATATGTGGAATATCAAAACAAAACAACAGCAACAACAAAAAACTAAACCGAATTCATAGAAAAAGAGAAAAGATTAGTGGTTGCTAGAGGTTTGTTGGGGGGGAGGGGGGAGGAGAGTAAAATGGGTGAAGGTGGTCAAAAGGTTCAAACTTCCAGTTATAAAATAAATAAGTCCTGGCGATGTGATGTACAGCTTGATGAATATAGTTAATAATACTGCATTGTATATTTGAAAGTTGCTAAGAGAGTAGATCTTAAAAGTTCTCATCACAAGAAAAAAATTTAACTATGTGTGATGATACATGTTAGCTAGACTATGATAATAATCATTTTGCAGTACATACAAATATTGAAGCACTGTGTTGTACATCTGAAACTAATGTAGTGTTATAGGTCAATTACATCTCAATTCTTTTAAGTAAAAAAAAAAAAAAAAAAAAAAAAGCAAGACCCAGAAGGATTGAATGATTTTCAAGTAACTTAACTGTGTCCCAGAACAGAGCTTAAAAATATTTATAGGAACATAAAAATATCCAGAACCAAAGAAATACAATTCACAATGTCTGACAACTAAACAAAAATTATCAGACATGCAAAGAAGCAAGAACATATCCCTTAAAGAATGAATCAATCAAAACCAGCCCAGATCTAACAAAGATTTTAGAATTAGCAGGCAAGATATTAAACAGTTTTTATAAAGAAGATAAACAAATGGCCAATGAGCACATGAAAAGACACTCAACTTCGTTAGACCTCAGGGAATTGCAAATCAAAGCGACGTGAGATTCCACTTCACATCCAACAGGAAGACTCCAATAATAATTTTTTAAAAAGGTAATAAGTATTGATGAGAATGTAGAGAAACTGGAACTTATGCACTTCTGTTGGAACTATAAAATGAAAGAGCTGCTTTGGAAACAGTCTGGCAGTTCCCCACAAGTTAAACATAGAGTTACTTTTTCACCCAGCAATTCCACTCCTACGCATATACCCAGAAAATTAAAACCATGTACAAAAAGTCATACATAAATATGTGTTGTAGCTTTATTCACAATAACCAAAACAACCCAAATGCCCATGAGCAGATGAATAGGTAAAATGTGGCGTATCCATACAATGGAATATTATTTGGCAATGAAGAGAAATGAAGTACTGATAGATGTTTACATGAATGAATCTAGAAAACATTATACTAAGGGAAGTCAGAAATAAAAGAATAAATATATATTATTCCATTTATGTAAGATATCTAGAATAGGGAGGGTCATAATGACGGAAGGTATGAGACATTACCAGGGGCTCAGAGGAGGAGGAAATGTGGAGCTATTGTTGAATCAATACAGTTTCTGTTTGGGATGATGAAAAAGTTCTGGAAATGAACAGTGGTGGGGTTTGTGCAATGTTATGAATGTACTTAAAGCCACTGAATTGTATTTTTACAGATGGTTAAGATGGTAAATATTATATATATTTTACCACAATTAAAAGAAAACAAATAAATCAGTAAAAATGTAGCTATTTCACCTTTAGTAATAATAATTTTAAAATTCACCTGTTCTCACAGACCCCTATCAGCATTTCTTCATCCCAACTAACCTTAACCTTTTCAAGGCGCAAGGATCTTGTCTTTCAAATTGCAGTTGTCTGTTACTGGGAACCTTTATGTTCCCATGCAGGAATCCCCAAAAAGAACCTAATTTTGCCACACTCTCCAAGGTTTAGATTAGTTCTGCATCCCAGGTGGAGAAAATGTCCCATCTGTCCCGTAGAATGTGCCTTATCACTGCACTAGTATTTCTTAGTTTCCCCTGTGTTAGCTAGAGGAATAGTGGGTGAGAAAGAAGATAGATTTCAGTCTTCTGTAATCTCTTCACATGGGCCGCCTCAAATTAAACAGTACTAACAATAAATTCTTAAGAAAGGGGCCAGTGTCTTAGAGAATTAGCCAATGTTTAATAAAAAGAAGGAATTGTGGCATCAAAGCCCATATTCTTTTTTTTTTTTTTTAAAGATTTTATTTATTCATTTTGACAGAGATAGAGACAGCCAGCGAGAGAGGGAACACAAGCAGGGGAGTGGGAGAGGAAGAAGCAGGCTCATAGCGGAGGAGCCTGATGTGGGACTCGATCCCGGAACGCCGGGATCACGCCCTGAGCCGAAGGCAGGCGCTTAACCGCTGTGCCACCCAGGCGCCCCCAAAGCCCATATTCTTTAATCTCATTTTCTTGGTCTCAGTGCAAGATATTTTTAATCTAGATGTGCCTTTGAGAGAGATAAAGGGGCACCTGGCTGTCTCAGTTGGTAGAGCACACGACTCTTGATCTCGTGGGTTCAAGTCCCACGCTGGGCGTGGAGCTGACTTCAAAAAAATAAAAACAAAAAATAAAAATAGATATAGCTGGCAGCAGACAGATGGGTAACAGCTCTTGATCCTGGTTTGGTAGCTGGTGAGTCTCAAATTTAGTTGTTCGTTCAAGGGAGAAAGGAAGGGGCCAAATCAGACTTCAAAATGTCATCTATACAAGCAGGGAGTACGCTGCCAGCCTCACTCTCTTACCTGCTGTGTGAGTTCCACATACTATTTTTCCTCCAGGTTATTTTCACAAGTGTGAGCTGACCCTCACTGGCCCGTCCCCCTCAAGGTTGCTGCCTCACTGACTTAGACTCACGCCTGGGAAACAGAGCATCTTGCAGTTCCACACTTCTCTTTCTGAATAAAGTAAAAGTTGGTTTACTGCAAAAATGAAGTCATTTTTTGTTGTCAGCAAAGGTGACTTCAAGATTCATTTTATTTTCCTAGAAGAGTACTTGCATTTCATAAGCTTTTCTCCACTTTCTTCATCCCCCTCAATAAGATTATCCACAGAGGGGTTTGAGGCATTCCTCAAAAGTAACTCTTGATTTTACTTGTCTTAGAAACTCTTTCAAGTGTCAAGGATAACTGTGTAGTCCCGGAACTTTGGAACTTGCCATACAAGTCAGCTTTTTCTTATTCTGTTCTTTCTGAAGTCATCCGCCCCAAGACTAAGCTCTTACTTCTTTTTGGTCATTTTTACATCAAGAAAACCAAGTTTATAATCCATGGTGAATTTTGACGTGGTAAATCCATACAGAGCTGTTAATGAAGAAAAATAGTTTCGTGCAATGTCTTTATAACAGATCAACAAATTGAAGACCTTGGTAACCTGGGCAAATAACCACCAACCAAAACTCCGTCTGAGAAAACTAAGGAGGCAAACAACATGGGCCAGAATGAATGGTTTCTTGTGTGCAAACAACATAAATTTTGTGACTTGACATTTCTCCAGGAATTGCTTTTGCTGTAGTTTTACTTTGAAACCTGTGGTATTCTATGTAAATCAAGAAAAATATTCTGCCTCCTAAGTCAGCTTGGTTCTCCTCCTGACTGCAAGGTTAATTCATTGACATAACCCACGTGTATCAGTTCATTGTGGATCACCGATGTCCTGCAGGCCTTCTGCCATTTTGAAGACCTACCCGGTCATGTATAAGATGGTAGCTCTCAGTCCCTGTTGAGAGACAGACATATATAAACAGATAAGAGGCTGTGCAATATGGAGAGGGCCATAATAAAAATTTAAATTAGGTGTTGTGGGATCCTAGGTGGGGGAGGAACATTGCTTAGGGAAGCTGGAAAAGCCTTTATTGTAGACAGCAGAATTTGAGCTAGATCTGAAATAATGAACAGATATTTTCCAAATAGAGAAAGTTTAGGAAAAAGGCATCTGGTCAGAGGAAGTAGCACGCGTAAAGACTTAAAAGCCTAAGAGGACTGGTGATTCCTGTGAATGGTACAGAGTCCAATGAGGCTGGAAAATAAAGTACAAAGAGAACAGCAGATTAGGCTCGAGAAAGAATGGGTATACCAGTTAACTATTGCTGCAGGACAATCTACCCAAACACTTAGTGGCTTAAAGCAACATTCATTTTATTTGTTTATGATTCTCTGGGCTGTTCTCATCTGGGTGGTACTTCTACTGGTCTCACTTGGGGTATTCATCATGTGGGTACATGTTGTCTCTGCTTCACATGTTCCCATGCTCTAACTGGGCTTCCTCACTTGGCAACACCATGTACTAAGATGATGAAAGCAGAACCTGGTAGAACCTGTAAGACCAAAGCAGATAAAAGCAGCCTCTCTGAAGCCTTGGTTTGAAATCCACACACTGTTACTTCTGCCACATTCTGTGGTCAAGATAAGCCATGGCCAGCCCAGATTCCAAGGCTGAGAAAATAGATCCCACCTCTTGATGGGAGGAGTAGCAAAATCACATTGCAGAGGGGTGTGGGAACAGGGAGGGGAGGGGAGGGGAGGAGCTGTAGCTGTCTTTGCAAACATGGTACCAGGGGGTGAAAGCAAATTGCAAAGTCTTGCTTACAAGGTGAACAGTTTGAAATTTATCCTAAGGGCAACAGGAAGCTATCAGAGGTTGTTGTTGTTGTTGATGATGTTGTTGTTGTTTTAAAGATTTATTTATTTTAGAGAGAGAGAGTCCTGGGGGAGGGGAGAGGGAAAGGAAAGGAGAGAGAATCCTCAAGCAGATTCCCTGCTGAGTGAGGAGCCCAACTCCGGGCTCAATCCCAGGACCCCGAGATCATGACCTGAGCCGAATCTAGAGACAGCCGCTTAACTGACTGAGCCACCCAGGTGTCCCTCAGAGGTTGTTTTTTTTGTTGTTGTGTTGTGTTTTGTTTTTAAGTACTACAGTAATCAGATTTTCTGCTCAACATCCCTTAGTAAGGAACCCTTCCACTTCTACAATCCCCATGCTTACTGAAGAAGCCATCATGTTAGTACAGTGGCCTACCTTTTGATCAGTTGTTTGGATCAGGAATGGGCCAACCAGAATCCTTTCTTTAGATTTTTTTCTACTGTTGATGAGAATTGAACATGGCCAGTACCAGAGGCTGTAAGATGCAAATCTTAGGGAGTGCTAGGGAGTTATGTTTTAAGCTATATAAAGAAAGCCGCTTTGCACAGAGAGGCAGAGATGAGAGACAGAACCCCGACGGTCTTGGAGTCCACTAAATCTGACATCCCTCTTGGCCTAGGGTTTGTTCAAATGTGACTTAGCTCTTGGGACCGAACGAATCCCAACTAATACAAAGAGAGGTTAACACCGGCAAGTAGGGATTTGCAGGTGACAACATAAAAATCTGAAACCAGCTGAGTTTGAGAGTCATGGTTATTTGGACGGGAGTTTCATATTTTGTATGTAGCTAACCTACTGATGGCTTTTCAGCTGAACGTCGTGGAGTTTCCTAGACCAACAATCAGATGATCAGAAAACAATTATATTTTATCTTTTTCCTTTAGTATATACACATATACATACGTGTGTGTGTATAATTTTTTTTCTTGTCTTGCCTGGTTTGCTAGAACCTCCAGAATAGTGTTACACACCTATTGTGTCTGATACTTGGCAAGCTCATCTTATTCCTGACTTTATAAAAAAACCATTTTAATGTTTCCATCTTAGGTATAATTTTTATAGTTCTTGTCTATAAAATACTCTTCATCATATTAGGAGGATTTTTTTCTTCCAATCTAAATTTAATTTGAATTTTAAAAAATTTGAAATGGATATCAAACTTTCAAGTAATTTTTCAGTAATTAGCAAGTGCGTATTACTTTCTCTATGTAAGTCAATTATATTAACATATTTATTAAGATTGAATCATTGTTATACTCTACAACAATCCCTACTTGTCTTGATGTAGGATTGCTTTCCTGCAGTTCTGAATTTGGTTTGATAATATAGGCAGTCCTTGTTTTGTGTGGTACCATGTTAATTGCTACTCTGGATATCAGAGCTGTATATCAGAGCCTTGTCCTCGTTTTCCAAGGTTATAACGTACACCTGTCTTAATTAACATGGCACAGTGCAAAATAAAAATTGCCTGTTTATTTTTATATTCATATACTTTTTTTATATATATATCTGTTAGATTTGGATTCAAGAAAAATGAAGACCCTTTCTCTTTCCTATGCTCCAAAACTGTTTAAGTACAAAAGCTAAATAGACTCCATAAAGCCATCTCCTTAGGAGTGATATATGTCTCTGACAGTCATTTCACTCTATTTGGGGGCTCTTCAGATCTTTTACTTCTTATTTTTTTTAAGATTTTATTTACTTATTTTTGAGAGACAGAGCGAAGAGAGCACAAGCATGAGCGGGGGGAGGGGCAGAGGGAGAAGCGGACTCCCCACTGAGCAGGGAGCCCAATGCAGGACTAGATCCCAAGACCCTGGGATCATGACCTGAGCCGAAAGCAGATGCTTAACCAACTGAGCCACCCGGGTGCCCTCTTTTACTTCTTATTGAACCAACTTTGGTAATTTGTATTTTGCCAAAAAATTGTTTAGGTCACTGAGATTTTCAAATTAATATGTATAAAGTATATAACGTTCTTTCATATTATGGATTCATTTTCTATAATTACTGTCTTTCTCATTCCTGATATTGTTTAAATATATATTTCCTTTCCTCTTCTTTCTCTTTCTCTCTTTTTGGCAGCCTTTCTGGTAGTTTATCAACTTTATAGGTCTTTTCAAAGATTATATGTTTTCATTTCTTAATCCAAATTTATATATTTTCTAGTTCATTATGTTTTATTTTTATCAATTCACTCTATTATTTTTTATTTTAATTTACTTTCTCTACCTTTTTGAGCTGAATAATCAGTTTGCTAATTTTCAATACAACTTTCTGAAAAAGTCATTCAGGACTATGATGTTATGAGAGTGTATTTAGCAAATCTCATGTATTTTAATATGGAATGTTTTCAGTTTGGTTTGTTTTTAATCTCTAAGTCAGTTTTTATTTTCTCTTTGACCCAAGGGCAGTTAGGAGAATGAATGTTACCTGTACAGTTTCTACTTTTAAAAAATTTTCTGTTGAGACTTTCTTTTGTCCTAGAATGTGTACCTGCCCTGAAAGGAGTATGAGCAGTCTGGTTTTCTCTTTCTGGCTACCTCTTGAAAATAAAGCTTTCAGGGCGCCTGGGTGGCTCAGTCGGTTAAGGGTCTGCCTTCAGCTCAGGTCATAATCCCAGAGTCCTGGGAGTGAGCTCCACATTGGGCTCCCTGCTCAGTGGGGAGTCTGCTTCTCACTCTGCCCCTCCCCTCCGCTCTCCACCCCGGTGTGAGTTCACCTACTTTCTCTCTCTCTCTCTCTCAAATAAAATAAATAAAATCTTTTTTAAAAAAAGTTTTAAAAAGAAAATGAAGTTCTCTTAATGCCCGGGCTTCCTTCTCCCACCGTATCCAAGTGAGGAGCTCTCTCTAGTTGTCAGTGTAGTCATTAAGCTTTTCATATTTTTTGAAAAAGTATTGATATTGTAACCCTATGGGTCATTAAGCCAGTAATATTTCAGGGCTTCTTCCAGGTGAAGAATTAAGGTCATGAACTTGCTCTGCAACCCCGACATACCGGTCGTCTTTCCCTAACGGTGCCATGTTTAGTGCCTGCAGGACCCAACAGTATGTGCAGATTTCGAGGAAATTAATGCTGGGAGGATTCAGAGTTTGTAAACTTCATTCACAGATTCTTTAGAGAGAATGGTTGAATTTTACTGAAGGAGAGAGAAGGAAATGATTTGCTAGAAAAGAGAAGAAAGGCTTTCCGGAGAGGAACAGAATAGTGAAAGTTACAAAGGCCAGTAATCCTAATTAGTATGTTTATGGCTTCGGACGTGTATGTGTGTTCGCCACTATTTACAAACCCTGTCACGACCCTTACTTTATTTAAGCATTACAATAATCCTTCGAGAAAGTCTTGATTATATTGTCCCATTTTGCTGCTTCAGACGCTGTGGTTCCGAATATGGAACCGAGATCTTCCATTTGAAGTTCCTTCACTGTAGCAGGGCTAGGAATCAACCCTCTAGAAGCCACAAAACGTCCTGGCTACAATACAGCACCTGGGAGGATGAGGAGAAGGAAGGGGTCTGGCTCTTTGGGTGTCCTCAAATGTGTAACCTCAGTGTTTGTCTCATTTGAGATCCCTGCGGCGAAGTTGAACGAGCTGCTTGAGAATTTTTATGTCACCGTTAAGAAGAGTGACGGCTCCGACTTCCTGGCCACCTCGCTGCACGCCATTCGCCGGGGCCTGGACCGCATCCTGAAGAATGCCGGCGTGGGCTTTTCCATCACCAGCAGCACGTTCAGTTCTTCCACCAAGAAGCTCAAGGAGAAGCTGTGGGTGCTGAGCAAGGCAGGGATGTCAGGTGCTCGCTCTCGCAATATCGTCTACTTCTCTCTATCCGATGAGGAGGAGATGTGGCAGGCAGGGTGTCTAGGGGATGACAGCCCTATCACTCTCCTGTCCACTGTGGTCAAGTACAACAGCCAGTACCTGAATATGCGGACACTGCAGGAACATGCAGATCTGATGTACGGGGACATCGAGCTGCTCAAAGACCCACAAAGCCAGCCCTACTTTGCCCGGACAGACAGCGTCAAGCGGGAGAGCCGGAGCGGTCCCACAAGAGTGTGTCACGGCAAGATCTACCACGAGCACTCCAGGGGACACAAACAGTGCCCTTACTGCCTCCTCTACAAGTACATGTACATCCACCGGCCTCCCACCCAAATGGAGGCCAAGTCCCCTTTCTACCTTACGGCCAGGAAGGAGGCCACAGACATGGGCAGCGTGTGGTACGAGGAGCAGAGGATGGGCCTGCGGTCTCTTCGGGGGATTGTCCCAAACTTAGCCAAGAAGGTCAAGCTGGAAAACTGTGAGAACTTCACCTTCGTCTCGTTTACTCAGGTCTCCAGGAGGCTTGGCTCCCACAGTTGCTGTCAGTGAGTCTTCCCTGGGTCCAGGCCACTGCCCTGCTTACCCCGAGGGGCAAGAGCTCCCTCAGTCCACCGAGGCCAGACCTCTGGGGTGGCAGGGAATGACCGCGACTTCAAGGTCGGGCTGGTCTGTCAGGGTCACCTGCTATTTCTTTGACTTTGGATTTTTTTTTTAACTGAAAGTAGATGAGTCTGAATAATTAGGGTATTTTATCCAAATGTGTGTCACCTTTGTTAAGTTACAGAATCTAACACCATGTATAATTGTTACCTAAACAAGAGCGAGGAAGTTCGTTTTATCTAGTGCCTTTTTAGCACAGATTTTCTTAAAAAAAAAAAAAAGAAAAGAAAAAAGAAAAAAGGAAGAAAAAAGGAGACTTTAAGTAGTCATCAAAAAACACAAAAACAAAAAAAACTCCCAGTAGCCTAGTAGCTTTAGAATGTTATGAAGACTATATATACTTGGTTGAATTACACTCACAATAAGGACCTGGAAGGAGAGAGGCAGACACGGTAACTATTTGCAGGAGGAAAAGTGCACTTGACACTCCTCTCTCTGTTTTGTTGACGGATAGCTTGGTTCTGCAGAGCAAGCAGCTTTGCCTCATAGAAGCTGGTGGGGCTGTGCTCAGTAGTGCTGATGGAGGTGTGGGGGTCACCCCCACTGCTCGCAGCACGGGGAGCAACTTGACTCCTGCATCAACGGGGGCAATTTTAGTTTTACGAGAAAAGATGAATGCACCGGACGATGTTGGGGAGAGCAAGGTTTCCAGTGAACTAGGTGGTTGATACCATGCGGGAATTTTCCAGTAGTGGAAAAGAAGTGGTTTGGGAAAAGTGATCTGTGATCAAAATATGAAAACCTCCTAAAGCAGAAGTGCCTACGTGTTATTCCTCAGCACCACATGAAAGCTGTTTTCATTTGAACCTTTTTTGGAATTTTTAAAATCTGTCCTTCTGTGTCATACAGTTGTCCCGTCAGCGTCTAGCACCAGATCTGTAAAACGACCACAGGTAATTTTCAGGCTTCACCAGGGAACTCCAACAAATCACGCTGCACAGAAAACATATCCCCAGATGTGTTTATGAAAGTACTTTGGAATATGTTTATCAAAGTAGGACTTTTTTCAGCCACGATAGATGTCATCATTTTAGGTTCGCACCAGTGCGTGAGACATGATGATGGAGGCGGCCTGCCAGGTAAGCGGACTCAGCATTAAGGACATACGTGTAAAGATGATAGGTTATTGATTGCACCCAGGTAAACTGCAACCTGACCACATGTTACTGAAACATGAGCAGAATTTTCTGATAGCTACTCTGAATGATTAGTGAAAAAGGAGCCCAAAGAGTGCTCATCAATAATAACATTAATTTCCAGGAATCTTTACATTGTATTTGAGGAAAGACTGCTGCAAGATTATGTTCCTGCGTGTGCTTTCTAACCCAAATTAAAATTCCAGCATAAGTTCCTGTTGCAAGAGTCCTAAAATCAGCCCTAGTTCTTTTTCAAAACATTACTGTAGTGTTTATTTTAACGAATTGTTCTTAAAAATCATTCACCAGTTGTTGAAATATGTAATACTTCCTTTACCAGAAAAGACTCAGCCAATGCTGCCTTAAGGTTTAATGTTGTTCCCTTTTTAGTTAAACTGCACATTTATAATTTTGTTTACTAGTTGATCTTTCCTGAGTATGGGTTAATTTTGGTATGTCTCCATGTGTATATAAATAACAGATAATATTTAATAATCAGTGTTGTTATGACTTGATATTGCATACCATTCTGTCGTGATTTCCTATAGTGGTTTTAGGGTTTTGCTTAAAAAAGAGACCCAAACATTAGATATAGTTTTCTTTAGTTTGCTAAACACCCAAAGGATATTTTGTTTGTCGAAAGCAGATGGTGATTTTTTCCTGTCAGTTCTGCACTGAAACAAAAATATAACCCATGAGAACTATTGGGCAGACAGAGCCTGCAGACTAATTAAATAAAACCTCCATTTTTATTTTAAATAGATTCAAGAGGCAATCACCATTAGGAATCACTGGGATCTTTTCAGATTTCACCATTCCCATAGGTAGCAATAACTGACCCAGGGGTGGCCATCCTTCTGCTGGTAGGGGCTTTCCCTCAGCGGAGTCACCACCCCTGCCTCACGTTTGTTGCTTATCACTATTTGAGGTGCTGTAAATCCCCAGAGTTCTGAAGTGAGTGATTATAATAAAAAATCAGGAGGTGGAATCCTCAGTGATGTCTGATGGAATGAAAGAATTGCATGTCAGCCTCCTAAACGCCATGCAGTCCATGCCTCCCTTGGGGAGCGGGAGTGAGAAAGAGAACGCCATTTATCAGGAGCTACTCTGCAGCACCCACTGAACGAGGTACTTTGTTATGTGTGTGTGTGTGCAACACACGCTTTAAATTTGTATGGGGTGACGCCTGGTAAACCTGCTAAGGTGACGAGGCACCTCTTCACTGACATGGCCGTGTCCGTCCTCAGAGGATCTGAGGCGGGGCCCGAGTGGCTAGTTCCAGCGGGCGTTCGGCCCTTCCAGCCACCCTCACTCATGCCCCCTGGGGGACTCCATGATTTTCTACTCTTGCCTAAGCCAGGAGAAAGGAGAATCCCAAGAGAAGGAAGGGGGCGGGGAAGATGAAGGGCATTTTCTCCACTCGCCTTTATTTATTTATTTATTTATTTTACTCCAAAGTGGGAACGAATATCAGGAACTCACAAGCTCACCGAAGCGCAAGTGGCCTCTGGCCCCGCACCGGAAACGGGAGCTGCGGGTGTCAGGGAGGACCTGTGGAGAGCTCCGGCGAGCTCTTGCCCACAGCACCTCCCGCGCCTGCTCTCACATGAGCCCTGCTCGCTTGGTACCTCCTCTCCACAGTCTAGCAGGCCTCCGCCTGGACGTGTATCCCGGCAGAGGCGACGGGGGTCAGCAGGGAAGGGTGTGACCCCATTACACGTGAAAGGTTAACACAGCCCTAGGTGCATCGTAAGCACGCAATAGATGTTCGCGACTTTAGCTGCAACTTTTGGTAACAGTAATAATTAATGTTATTCAGCTAATCTGCATCGCATCAGTTATTTCTTCCATTGTGGAGATTCTCCCTCCTCTACACTGTTAAACTTGAAGAGGAAACCAAACCTGATAATCCGGTCACATGTCCGCCCATAAATTCTACCTCCAACACAGCCAAGCCCTGATACCTCAGCTGTAAGCAGGAACACGTGAAGAATGGAGATGCCTTAAGAGGCTTTATGAGAAAGCTCTTGCATGGTTCAGTGTGTTTGCAAAGGGGAGTATTATGGAAGAACCAAACCAAAGTTGTGAAAGCAATGGTCTCCTTGGTTGTGTGGCATTTTCCAGCTCCCCTTGGATTATGTGCTGTATTAATCTTGCCCTGACTGGAAAATGGTGTTTGAAGAAATGTGAAATTCTATTACTTTGAATTTTATTTCAATTCGACCTTATGAAAAGGATCAAGCACTGGATCTCAGCGTGTTCACAGACAGTCATTGGGAGAATCTGGACAAAATACCTTCATGTGGAAGCTGAAGCCTCTTGCAGTGGTAGAAAGAGAACTTGACTGGCAGCTCCTTCCCTACTCACTCAGCGGTCCTGGTCTCACTTCCGTCAACGATAGAGTGAGATCATTGGAACGGATCGTCTCCAACATGAACAGTATTACAGCTCCTGAAGCCCATATAGTTAGGAAGTGGCGAGACTTGGAAGCAAGGGTCCTAATTCCTCAAGGTCATATAGTGAATCTCCTAAGTGTTAAGAGCTTCTTATTTACTATACTGAAACACTTTATTTTGAAAGAATAGTTTTCTTGAATTTTCAGGTTTTGCAACTTTTTTAAAATTATTTTTTGCTCTCTCTAGGCAGCAACATGTTGTTTACTCTTCTCAGTCTAGGCTAATGCTGACCACAGTTTAATTACTTAAAGTAAACAGGATGTTTAAATGTTGTGCTTATCAACATGCATCACTTTGTCGTTTTTACTGAAATCTGGATTGCTAAACCTTTTTGAGCTAGTAACCAGTTACCTTGAGGCTTCGATAAATGCAAACAACAAAGACCTCACAGTTATCTCATTTTCTCTACACGAGATCCAATTTTGTCTAAGTTAGGGCCCATGCACATTTAGAAACGGTTAACAGTCCTAAGCAGAAGAATATTTTAAAAGTTCCAAATTCACATATATCTTTAAATATTTTTGCTTTGGGGTTGAATTTTTAATGTTCCGTATTAAAAGAAAAACATTCAGTGGTTTAGTCAGTGTTCTTAAAAATCTTTGTTGTTTTGTCCCCATGTGAACTAATCACCTTAGCAGAAACATGAATGGAGGGAGAGATTGGTGGTGACCTAAGGCCACGCTCCCTTCCTGAGAGAAGAGGAGGCCGTGCGGGCTGATGAACTTATCTTTGGGAATTCCTGTGTATTCCGTGTCCATGAATTCTAGTATCACAGGATTTCCCAAAACTCCTTTAAGGGAGGCCGCCCATCCTTCTAGCAAAGTTTGCCTATTATGATGATGATTTTATGTACTTCAGTTCTTCACAGTTCAAGAAATCCAGAGACTTTTCTCATGTTTCGTTGGTTGACCAGAATCAGATTTCTACGCTCAGTTAAAATGTTTTATTAATCTAATGCAGCCGATATGGAAGTTAATTTCAGGAAATATTTATTAAAACCAAAAAAAGATCACTGAGTTATTTTGGATGCATATTGCTTCCATTACTATTAAAACCAATTAGATAGATCCCTCCCCCACAATGAGATGAGAATGAGCTCCTAAATTTTTTATGGTCAATATAATTGATTTGATTAATTTGCGTTTAACTCTGGTTACTGTTACAGTTCAAAAACTTTCTAGAAGGTTCACATTTGACTAACACCGTGGTAAGTGCTTTCTCACAGCTGCCTCGTATTCTCATCTAATCTCACAACAGCACTGCAAGGTGGTTCTAAGTATTCCCATGTTACTTATTGAGAAACCCAAGGCTCAGAGAAGTTAAGTAAGTTTCTCAAAGTCTCACCAAGCTTATAAGTGGGAGAACTTAAGTTTGAACCCAGGTCTTCTGACTCCAAATCCAGTGCTCGATCCATGAGACAAAACTACCTTCTTTGGGGCCACAGAGGGTCCATTTATCACAGAACTTTTAAAAAATTAAACACAATTTCTGTCTGTTTGGGAAATACTTCATTTCTCAAGTCGTACAGTGGCACACCTCATATGTACTCTCTTACTAATTGATTGGGCTCTTGGTATGTCAGTAGTTCCTGGAAAGCCTGATGGCTTTCTGTGAACATTCTGTGTATTGAAAATTTTCTGTCTTTATCCAATTGATAACTTGTATTACCTATTACCTCCCCTAAAGGGCAGATGGTCATGCCAATTTATTCTAATAAAAGTCAAGTAGTTCGCTAACTGCACCTGTTTGGACACTGTTATCATTGCTTAAAATGTAAAGGACTTCCTAACCTATGTCACAATTATATGCTCATGTTTTTTACTTTTGCTTTTTAATTTTGGTGTCAAAGGATTTTTATAATCTTTAGGCTAAAGCACCCTCATAGCAAAATACTTACCTTAGTCATTTGTTTTCTATTCTTCTTTCCTTTATCAGGACATGTTTATTTTCTGCTTTGAGACTTAAAAAACAATAGGTTAGAAGTAACTCTGAAATCGTGTAGTCAAATTCCCTCATTTTACCAATAAGGAAGTCGAAGCCCAAAGATATCTAAGGGGCCGTCCAAGGTCAGCAAGACAGTCCTAAGTAGATTCAGGACTAGAACATTAATCCAGAACCCATTCCTTCATACCATCGCTGGGAAAATTTGGATTTTTAAAAACGAATTATTGAATTACATCTCGCAGAATGACATGTGGCTAGCAGAAGCCCCCATTGAACTCCTAACTTCCCAAAGAAACACTCATAAAAACCCCCAAAGAAGGCCAGATCTCCGTTCTAGAGTCTAGAAGGAATTGGTACAAGTTCTGAGGCATATGGTGGTGGATTGAGGCAAAATCTTCCAGGTTTGGAAATGGACATGCTGAGAAATAAAGAATTTGAAAGATGTTTAGTAACTCGTTTTCTTCCCCAGCCATGACCGCCTGCTTACTCAGGATCAGATCTCCCGAGCCAGAGAAATAACTGACTGATCCTGCCTCTCTACCAGGTGGCAGACCATGAAGATTCTCTATCCCACCCCCTCTGCCTTCTCCCTGCCCCACCTCCTCTTCATTCAGCCCAAGACTCCAAACCACAGGGCTAACATGTGAGCAGAAAGCAAGAAGATCTCTCAGAGGCATGGTGCATTCTGTGAAAAATGTCCTTTAGGTGAGGGCAGGTACAACTGCAAATATGCAAATACTGTGATTTTTCATGTATGATACTGGTTCAGAGATCCAGGAAACAATAGAAAGGAATAGGAAGGCACTTCAATAGCAAAGCACTAAACTTGAAATTGGACTTGGAGATATGCATACATCCTTATCCACCGCGCCATATACCCACAAAAGAAAGTTGACAAACACTCACGTGGACAGATAGCAAAACCAAGGGCCGATACCGGATCTGGGAAGAGGCCCGGATTTAAGGATGAGTATAGAGAAAAAACCCAAAAAGGGGTATATAAAAAAATGACTGAACCAAGGAAAATAAACAGCTTCCAAGAGCATTTGAAAATGGAAGCAGTCTACTGTGAGAAACAAGAAAATGGTAGGATTCTTCTTGTTGTAACTGAAAGAACAGAAGAATTGCTTCCACGCAGCAATAGTTATCTCAGACCGGGAGTGGGTTTAGAGAAAAAGGCGCTACAATAAAATGAAAAAGAAGAGAGATTAAAAAGAAGGATTGCAAGGAAGCTAAAAGCACAGATTACCATCCACACTGGAAGCAGAAAAGAACATGACTGAGCTTAGAAACACTCAAATCATTAATGTGAAGGACAGACTTGAGATTTTCTTCCTCATATTCTTTCAAAAGAAATAAGTGATGAAAACAATGGGGAAGGATAACAGATTTGTAAGACAGAACATTAGCTAACATCCCTGAGTTTTGCTTTCCTGATGGAAAAACTGTATTGAAAAATATATATATCATCAGACTATAAAAATGAAATCTTTCCTGAACAGAATGAAAACCTGTGTATGTAGGGTGAAAGGATTCACTGCATTCCAGCCCCCCGCCAAGAAAAAGAGAAAAGAGACCCGTGCCCAGGCACCTCCTGGCAAAAAGTTTAACTACTGAGGATAGAGAATGAAAAATCCTGTTAGAAGTAACAAGTTGCCTATCAGAAAACAAAAGGGCTTTCTGGCTTCAACCTTCCACTCTATAGCACCAAATGCCAGGAAACAAAAGGGAATTTTGGGGGAAAACATTGTGGAATTCTGGAATTCGATCCACGTTAAGAAACAAAAGAATGTTTAGTTATGACAGGCATTCAGGAAATAAACCATCTATGGATTATTCTAATAAACTGTACTGTAACCTACAAAGTTTGGCTTAAAAAAGGGCAATTTTTGCTTAATATAATTTCAAGGGACCCTGGAGTACTAAACATCAGACCATTTACCCACGAGAAGGATATGCATGCTCTTAAATAGGTAATATGGCAGGGAGCCACGTACCTAAAAGTGCCCAAAGGCCTCACCCAAATGGGCTTCCCTAACGCAAGAAAACATATCTGAAAATAATTGCCAAATCACAGTGTTGGGTTCTTTCAGTTTTATTACTGAAGTGATGTGTCGTCATGATCGTATAAATAGAAAATTCAGATACATTCCTTACAAATAAAATTTAAATGGCCCTTAGTTTCCTCTGCTCCTGCCCAAAATACTCTTCTGAGAGATTCCCTCGCTTCCAAGTGAGAAAAGGCAAGGAGTCTGAGAGCCTGGGCGGGAGCTTGCCGAGGCTATCCCACATGCTCGTCCCCTCTCCTCAAATCCAGAACTAACAACAGGTGCCAAGTTAGAAAATCACGGAATCTATCTCTGTGTTTTAAAAAGAGAACCAGGGAAAACAAACCTTGTTTTAGAATATAAGGAAAGTTCCGGGGCACCTGGGTGGCACAGCGGGTTGAGCGTCTGCCTTCGGCTCAGGGCGTGATCCCGTCGTTGTGGGATCGAGTCCCACATCGAGTCCCACATCGAGCCCCACATCAGGCTCCCCTGCTGTGAGCCTGCTTCTTCCTCTCCCATTCCCCCTGCTTGTGTTCCCTCTCTCGCTGGCTGTCTCTCTCTGTCAAATAAATAAATAAAACCTTTAAAAAAAAAAAAGAATATAAGGAAAGTTCCGTTTCAACAGCAGGAAGCTGGCCTGGAGCTGTGACC
>NW_024424119.1:39754802-39788251 GCF_017311325.1 Ursus maritimus
TTCTTTCCCTAGCTGGACTCAAAGTTTTAAATTCAGATATTAAGGGAAGAGAAGCAGCTAACCTCCCCCCCCCACAAATTAATTACTTCTGGAGTCTCATGTCAGCCTTACACTGAATCTGCGTTGTTTGGGTTGGTTTTTCATTTGCTTGCACTGGAAGGACTTGAAAAGACCCAGGAATGTTGAGTATCACTGGCCTTAATGCTCAGTTCCTTCCTGGCCGTCTAAAGGTTTATCGGTGCCCCCAAGTTTCCTGGTGATTTAAACTCTAAATTAAATTTTCAACACAATCAACGTGTTTGCTTTAAATTTAGCAATAGAATGGTTAATAGGTTGCTCTGCGTTTGCTTCCTCTTTCATTCTGAAGCCCCGCAAACCTCTTCCAGATGGAGAGAGTCTCTTCTGGAGAGGTTCCAAGTGTAACCTTTTCCAGGGCCCCCTATCGCTTGGCGGTGACTGACAAAAGTCTGTTCACTGTAACGACTCAGATGAGAAACGCAGTGCTTTTATTTAAAATTTTAAATATTTTCTATGGGGCTCTATGTTCCAAATGATGGCAACAAAGCTGTGTCCTAATGTGTTCACTGTTCTGGGTTTGTTGGTTTTTTGGGGTTTTTTTTGTTTTTGTTCTTGTTGTTTTAGTGTAGAGGAGGATATCCATCATTTCTTAACACTGGAAACATCATTCTGAATAATAGAAGAAATGGTCAGTAACTGGAACGATTTTAATGTACCATTGTCAACTTTTTCTTTCTTCCCCCGCTGCTGCCTGCACGCGGGAGCACACATTTGGGAAAGCCCTGGTGGCATCTGTCTTCTGTCATAAAGTGTCAGAGGTGGAAGGGACTTTCTTGTTCATCTAGTCCAGCTCTCTAGTCGATAGGCTATTAGAGTCTGTTAACAATTTGCAAGGTTCTGGGTTTTGTTTTGTTTTTTTTTAAGTTGTTGTTGTTTGGTTTATGTATGTGCAGCTTGACTGTTTAATCCAGATTTTTGAAAATAAAAAAATTAATGTCTATTTTATGTGTTTTATTAAAATAACTTAGTTATTTAAACGTAATCAGCAGTATGTATGGTTTCTGAATGGTTTTTATTTTCTTATCACGTTCCTGGAAGTAACGTTTTCCTTCGTAGTTTGCAACATAAGGATGTTTTGAGCAGTTCTTTGCTGGGATCCTATGCTCCTGAGCTAATGCGTGAGTGAAATTGTTCTGGCGGACCCTCCCTCTGGTTCTCTGACTTGGATTTCTTCACTGGGCGTCTGGGAGCCCGTGTGGAAAGCCCTTGTAGGTGACTGTATATTGTCCATGGTATACGTGCCTCTAATTAATGTTTTTCCGCTCTCTAAATTATTATTTTTGGTGTGGGGAGAGTATATGAATCCTGAAAACCTTTAAAAGAGACATTTATAGCTCTAAATCATTCCTAAAAATCAAGTTTCTGAAAAATCTTTCCAAATGGGTAAAATGGCGATAATAGTGAAACGATGGGGTGTTTCGTTGAGAATTATTGACCCTCAGGCAGACTGACTCTCTTCTCATTGTCCCACTTAGAGCAATGAGTTTTGCAATTTTAGACTTCTGGACCAGTTTAAAATATTAATGGAAGCTCTAGACCATTTTCTCAGGAAAATGCATATATGCGTGCAGCATTTTACACACATAAACCCAGGCTTAAATACTCCTGCATTCAATTTTTTTTTAAAGAGCTGCCTTTTTGAGATATAGTCTAAAATATTTAAGGATTTGCTTCAACATAATCCAGAGGGGTAGAGTCGGTGGAAATGCAGATGATACGCAAATTGGCTTAGAGTAGATCACTGTTAAAGCAAGCCAAGGGGTACGTGAGGGTCTGTTATACTCTCCTCTGTTCTTTTGTATATGCTTGAAATTTTCTCTAAGGAAGAGTTTAAAACAACAACAACAGTAAGTGACTGGAGATTCTGCAACCCTCCTCACGGATCTCATAGAATCCCAGAATCTTCCAGCTGGGAGGAATGAGAGTAAGGGTGCGGACAAAGCCAGGTAAGACCCACACCCGACGACTGAGGGCAAGTTTCAGGCCAGAATGCGGGACTGGACCAGGACTGGCAAGAACCAGTGACATTTGAATTGTTACTAGTAACGCGACCTCAGTTGCACCCACCAGATGGGACACATTTTGTTCTCTCCCTTAAATGCAGAGAGCAGCTCTGTGGAAATCTTGGGGGGCTGATTCTGGCAGCTGTAAGAGAGCCGTAGTCATGACGTACAGATTGAGACAGGATCCGGTCATGCCGAAGGTGCCCTGAAGATTGCATACGGAGCCTGGAGGTCCAAGGGCCTGGGAGAGCACGTGGCTTTCTCGGCCTCAAGGACAAACACTTCCAGGGGTTGCCATGGAAACCATGCGCTACCAAGACCTTGACAGGACCAGAGAATGTGCAGGTGAGCACAGGAAGGGGTGCGGAGTGTGGCTACATGCACCAGTGGCCTCACTCTCACTTACGAGTCATGACATTATCTTCTAGGGCCTGGAGGAGTGTCTCGTGACCAGTATGTTTGGCTCATGCAATCTGTTCCATCTTCTTTCTCTTGCCTTCTCCGAGATTAGGACCTAGAGCCCCAGGAGGTGCACGTCCCGTCTTCCTTCCTCAATACGTCTTTTCCTTTTCTTCCTGTTTCCCTCTATCAGTTCTCCCTCTGCTTAGGAGCATTTTCACTCCCGTTTTTGCTGGAAAGACACCAGGGACAGACATGAAAGATATTAAACAAGATATATTTCAGCAATAAACAAGATTCTTGTATTTCTCATGGGATCCCAAAGAAATAATGATGAGAAATAAAAATTCCTGCTGGAGTATTTACAATGTACTCAGCTGTTGAAATGCTCAAAATGCAATCAAGGAAGTAATTTAGCACGTTTCTAATACACTTAACTCTGGTCATAATGTTGAAGAGTTTGGCCAAATTTTTAAAACCCAGTGAATCTTTTAAGACATTATTAAGGAATCGAACCCTCACAAGAACAAGTGCATTTGTGATAGTTAATAGTTAATACTGTATTTGTGGTTTGTTGTTACTGCCTGTCCCTAGGATCATGGCCCAGAATTGAAAGGATGCAGTTTGACCTCCCCTTAGGCAGGGAACAGTATGATCCAGATGTTTCCTTTTGTGCTGTATTCTCAGGACATGTGTCGACTGTGTTTGGTCCACTGTCACGTATTTCTCTCGCTTGCCCATGTCACTCACGATTTTTCAGTGTAAGCCTCCAGCCAGGACACCGTTCCCCAAGTGGCAATCATTCACCTACCTGTCTACAACTGTTGTGATAGCTAAGTCCACTTGGCCTATTATTTATTTGATGCTTTCTTTAAATTAATTCATTTTTTACTGGAATTTATTTTAAAGCAAATAATAATAATAATGGTTATTATTATTATTTTCTTTTAAGTAGAGTTTCTCAAATCAGACCACTCGGGTTCAAATTCCAGCTCTGCTTCTTACTAGTTCTGTGAACTTGGGCAAGTTATTTGAACTCTTTGAGCTTCAATTTCTTCATTTTTAAAAGGGAGACAACAATATCTATCTTATAAGGTTGTGGTGAGAATGAAGTAAGAATATTAATACATATGAAGCACTTAGAACGATGCCTGGTACAAAGTCACCATCAAAAAACTAAGTAACAGATATGCTTATTATTTATAACATAAATGCTGTATTACTTGAAATAAACACAGAACTATTACAGTTTAAGATGTTTGTCCGTATAAACTCCAAAAATCATCTCTATCCTCACCAGTGACACAATAACCACACTTTAGGAAAGAGCTTGACCACCCCCCACCCATCCTTTCTGAGATTATCTTCTCGTTGACTTCCATGAGAATTTAAGGTGTCATGGTCTCCTGGTTTTTCCAGTGTGTCTTTAGGCTCTCTCCTGGGCTCCTAATCCCTTGACTCTCTCATTTACACTGATTCAGTCTTACATACGTTCTCAGGGTAATTTCATCCACCCCCATGGGCTTAGCATAAGGAGACTTACGTTATCTAAACCTTTCTCAACAGGGGTCCTTCCTCTGAACCACAGAATGCAGAAAATGACTCAAGTACCTAACTAGTACTCTGTACTAGTACTCATGTACATAACTAGTCCTCTGCTCTATATATACAACAGCTAAAATCATTCCTAAGAAACAAGTTCTAGGTGCAGGGGCGAGGCGTGAATTCCTCCCAGACGATGAAGGCCTTCGGGCTCACTTCTCTAGTGGAACTCCAGTTGAGAAAGGCTCCTCCACCCTGTATTTCTTCCTAAGGAAATGGCACCCATATCCACCCTGTTGCCCAAGCCAGAAATCAGACAGTTATTCTAGAAGCTTGCTCTGCCTTCTCCCCAATCTTCTGGCATCCTTATTAATCATTTTCCATTAGTGGATAGTTCTATCTACCTTAATATCCTTTGAATCTCTTCCCTTCCAGTTCTCCTCACTGCCATCAGCTTGGTCAGTCCATACCATTTTGCCCCATGATTATTTGAAAGCAACCTGCGGTCTCCTTGCTCCCTCCAGTCTACCCTCCACTGCTTCCTGGGAAAATCTCACTAAATATAAATCTTCTTCTATCTTTACTCCTTTAATGGCTCTCCAAAGCCTTTCTGATAAGCTCCAGACCCTGCACAGGGATAGCTGGCTCGTGCTGTTATACCATTCCCTCCCTCTGCCACCGTGCCTACCCCCTGCTCACCTTCTGCTTGGGGGGCCCGCTGCCTTTTACCCACTCCTCTGCCATCACCCCCTTCTTCTGTAAAATTCTTACTTACCAGTTTTCATCTGGCATGCTGTACACATGAGCTCCTCCTCTGAGGAGCAGTCAGTCCTCTCGGCCTCTGCTGTCTCAGAAGTTGGCACCATTGAACAGAACCTACGAGCCCCTCAGTGTCACCCTGCGCCATCTCCTGTTCCCAAGGAGCCACAGCTTTGCGGCTGTGAGCCTTTGACTCACAAAGCAGCTCAGCTGGGAGAAGATCAGTCTTCAGATAAAGGTCTGGGGGGGGGGGGGGTGCCTCCGTCGGGGCTGCTCAGAGCCTGTACTTGTACTGTTGGATGTTTTCCTAAGATAACTTGAATTAATAGCGCAGTTAGGAAAAATGACGGGCTGGCACACACTCTTGTTTTTTTAGCAGAACTGTGGCTGCCAGCTTTGCTGTGTTTGCTACAATATTGCAAGGCTCCGAGTCTCCTGGGAGACTCTCAGTAGTAATCACATCTGTGACATTGATGTTTCCAAAAGGCTGCACTGGAGAGGCATCCAAAGACGTATAGCAGCTAAATTGTTATTTTTTTTTTTTTAGATTTTATTTAGAGAGAGAGAGAGCAAGTGAGCGGGGGAGGGGGGCGGAGAGAGAGGGACAGCGAGTCTCAAGCAGACTCCATGCTCAGCGCGGAGTCCAACGGGGGCCCCATCTCATGACCCCAAGGTCATGACCCCGAGATCACAACCGGAGCAGAAACCAAGAGTTGGACACCTGACTACGCCACCCAGGTGTCCCACCCAGCTAGAATACTTTTGATCATTGAGTTTTAACCTGGCATTCATGCTGGGCTTCAGGGAGTCTAGGAACCCCCCCAAAATTAAAGGTGTTTTTTGTGTATGTTCATGTGTACATTTCACTTGCAGAAAGGGTCCCCTGCTGAGCACCAAGATGTCATTGTTCTCTTTGGATGATCAGATTTACTTATTCATTAAAATATTTGAACACTTGGGGCTTCTGGGTGGCGCAGTCAGCTGACCACCCGACTCTTGGTTTTGGCTCAGGTTGTGATCTCAGGGTTGTGAGATCCAGTCCTGTGTTGGGCTCTGCACTCAGCCTGGAGTCGGCTTGAGATTCTCTCTGTCTCCCTCTGCCCCCTCTCCCCGGCTCTCTCTCTTTCAACTAAATAAAAATTTAAAATAAAATAAGATATTTGAACACTTGCCATGATGTATTGGGCACTGTCCTAAGCACTAGGGCTAGTGGGGGGAAAAACACACATAAAAGCATCTGCCCTCACAACCCTTATATTCTAGTAGGACAAGGCAGACAATAAAATAAGGAAGTAAATTACATTCTATTTTATAAGGTGCTAAGAGCCACAGAGAAGAATTAAGCAAGGTTGTACTGGGGAGGGAGATGAAATTTTAAATAGTGGTCAAAGAAGGCATCCTTGAAAAGCTGACATTTAAATAAAGACTGGAGGCTGTTGAGGGAGCAAGCTACTTGGGTATAAAGAAGAAGAGCATGCTAGGTAGAGGGCATGGCAAGTGCAAAGGCCCTGAAGTCAGAGAGGTATCCAGAGGACTCTCTTCAAAGTTGCTTTTGCTTGACATTAAGGCAGAGAGTAGCTGCTAAGAAAACATCATTACCTTCCTGAAGAGTGGGAGAGCCGAGCAGCTCGGATCAAACTATTTTTTGTTTGATGGACCAGGCTGGTTTGCCTAACCAAAGATGCATGGGACAAGGATATTGCTGTGGATCGGGGACTGACATTCATTATCTTTCAGACCAACTGGTTCTCCAAGGGGATAGAAACACATACACTTTTGGCTCAAATGCCAATTGTCATTTCGATCATTGGCCATTTTCAATAGATGGCCTCTCAGTAGAAGTACTTAATAACTGCAAGGGGGAAAGTAAGAGTACATTAAGATTCGGGGGGGGGGGACTTCACTTTGTTTTCAGCTAAATTCTTTTTGTTCCAACAACTAGACTCATTTGACAATATTTTGTGTATTTGTAATCCATTGTAAAGATTTTGACTTTTACTCTTAGTAAAATGGAAACTCATCAGAGAAAAAAAATGACATGATCCTACTTATATTTTTAAAAATTTATTGTGATAAAATATACATAAAATCAACCATTTTAAACATTTTAAGTGTTAGAGTTTGGTGACATGAAGTACATTCACATTGTTGTGCAATCATCACAACTATCCACTTCCAGAACTTTTTCATCTCTGTTCTGTAACTCTGTACCCATCAAACAATAATTCATTATTTCCCCCTCCCTCCCAGCCCTTGGGAGCCACAGTTTTACTTTCTGTGTCTATGAATTTGACTACTCTAAGGACCTCATGTTAGTGGATTCACACATTTGTCCTTTTGTGTCTGGCTTATTTCACTTAGCATAATGGCTTCAAGGTTCATCTATGCTGTAGCATGTACCAAAATTTCATTCTTTTTAAAGGCCATATAATATTCCATTATATACCACATTTTGTTTATCCATTCACCTATTGACGGATATTTGGGTAATTTCCACCTTTTGGCTGTTGTGAATAATGCTGCTATGAACATGGGTGTACAAATATCTGTTTGAGTCCCTGCTTTCAGCTCTTCTGGGTACATGCCCAGAAGAGGAATTGCTTATCAAATGATAATTCTATATTTGAATTTGTGAAGAACCGCCATACTGTTTCCCACAGCAGCTGCGCCATTTTATATTCCCACAAAGAGTACACAAGGGTTCCAATTTCTCCACATCCTCACCAACACTTGCTTTTGTTTTTGATAGTAGCCATGCTAGTGGGTGTGGTGCAGTCTCACTGTGGGTTTTCATGTGCATTTTCTTAGTGACGGCTGGACCATCCTTCGGAATGATGCTGAGCATCTTTCCAAGTGCCGCACTTAGATTGTGCAGGCGTCACTCTGGCTGCTGTACTGAATGTTCCCAGCCATGGGGTGAGGTGGAGGGCAGGGGGCGAATGTGGCAAGAGGAAGACCAGTTAGAAGACTACAGCAGTTGTCTAGGGAAATCACAATGGTGGCTTGGAACAAGATGATAGCAGTGGAACTGGTAAGAATTCATGGGATTCTGGATAGATTCTGAGGCTAGAGCTGATAAGACTGCAAGAGGAGTGTGAAAAAGGAGTCTAGAATGACTCCTATGTTTGTAGCTGTGCAAATGGCCATTTACTGAGATGGGGAACACTAGGGGAAGAGTATGTTGGGCAGGTAAGATGTCAAGAGACCGATTTGTGACGTGTTAAGTTTGGATGCCTATTGGACTTCCAAGTGGAGATGGCATGTTGACAATGGATGTGGGAGTTTGGAGATCAAGGGTGTTTCAATTCTCTTTTGCTGCCTAATAAAATACCCTAAAACATAGAAATTTGAAACAGCAACAATTTATTATTTCTTAATAATTCTGTGGGTTGACTGGGCTGCACACTGGACAGTCCTGCTCTATGTGGCATCAATTGGGGTCACTCACTCGGCTGCATTCAGCTGGCGGCCAGCCTGAGCAGGAAGGTCCTAAGTGATTTCACTCACACGTCTGGCACCTCAGTGCTCCCCCTGGTGGCTTCTCCGTGTGGTTAGCTTGCAGCATGTGGTCACA
Source organism: Ursus maritimus (assembly GCF_017311325.1). Taxonomy (NCBI): domain Eukaryota; kingdom Metazoa; phylum Chordata; class Mammalia; order Carnivora; family Ursidae; genus Ursus; species Ursus maritimus. Next base: position 39,763,158 of record NW_024424119.1, read on the forward strand.
GGGGACTGACTTCTTATACACAGGCTGGCTTCTCCGGAGAGGATTAGAGCAGAAGCAGTCAGGCCTTTTTTTTTTTTAATTTATTTTTCTCTTTTTAGAAATTTTAGTTAACATACAGTGCGCTGTTGGTTTCCGGAATTTCAGCTATCAGGCCTCTTAAAGAATAGGTCCAAACTGACATAGCTTCTCTTCTGCTATATCCTATTTGTTAAAACAAGTCACCGGGCCAGAGGAAACAGACTCCACCTTTTGATGAGAACAGTGGCCTATGCCTGTGGGGATGGGAGGAGTTGAGGGCAGTCATCTTTGGACACTAACCACCACAAAGGGAGAGATCAGGGCTGTGATAGAAGTTTGAAAGTTTACATCAAAAACTGGGGATGTACTGTATGGTGACTAACATAATATAATAAAAAAATATTATTATTAAAAAAAAGCCAAAAAACCCCCCACATTAGTTCCTTAAGGAAACTTAGCAAATAAAAATACATTTGCACCTAAAAAGAGATAAATCTAGTATAACTATTGGAGATTTAACTCTTTTCTTTTAGATAAAAAATATTAGTAAAGATTTATAATACCTGAAGAAGTATCAATTAACTTAACCTAATTGACATTTATAAAACACTATATCCAATGTTTGAATAATACACATTATTTTCAAGTTCACATTGAACATACTCCAAGATGGGCTATATGTTGGGCCATAAAGTAATGTCAATAAAATTAATAAGATTGAAAGAAAAAAAAAGTTTGAAAGTAATCGGAAGATTATCACTATTAAAGCCATGGTACTGGATAAGATGACCCAGGGAATGACTCAAGGTAGAAAAGAGATGGAAAAGGCTGATCTCCAGGGTATTCCAACATTTTGCATTTGGAAGGAGAAGCCAGGAAATGAGACTGAGAATAAACAACTAGTAAGTAGGAGGAAAACCCAGGACAGTGAGGTGTGGTGAAGACCGGTGCAGACAGCATTTTAAGAATGAGGGTGTGTCAGTGTGGAAAATGCTGCTGAGAGTTCACGGAAGACTAGGGATGAAGGCTGACAACTGGATTTGACCAGTGGAGGAGGGTGTTAGTTCACCCTGAGGAGGCTGTCGATGTCCTGAGGACAAGAGTCGAGAAAGGCTGAGGAGATGAAGACTGTGAAGTAGGAGTCCAGGTCCTTAAGGACTTGGCCCCTAAGGGAGTGCCCAGACATGCTGTCAAGGACACTGGCATGGCGTGACTTTTTTAAGGGGGGGAGGGGACATGCATTGTACAGAAGTGAATTTAAGTTTTTATTTAAATTCCAGTTACCACAGAGTGTAGTGTTGGTTTCAGGTGTACCATGTAGTGATTCAGCACTTCCATACGTCACCCCGTGCCCATCACAAGTCCCTCCTTAATCCCCATCAGCTCTTTATCCCATCCCCCCTCCTCCCTTCTGGTAACCCGCAGTTTGTTCTCCGTAGTCAACAGTCTGTTGGCTTTAAGAAGTGAATTTTAAAATGACGTTAAAGCAGTATTCTGGAGTTCTAGCAACGAGTGAGCCAGGAACTAGCTGGACCTAGATGTGAACCCGAGCCGCTTCCTCCCGAGGCACAAAGACACCTGCGGACCCCAAGAGAAAGCCAGGTATCAGTGAGGTGGGAGGGGGACAAAGGAGGGACTGAGAAACGGATGGAAAGTGTAGGTATATTTTGGTGGTTGAAACAAATTCCAGAGATCACGGGAGGGTACTTGGGAAGGGGCATGGCACGGAAGGGCTAAGGGCAGCAGGTGCGGGGCAGGAGACCAACTGGAGGGAGGGAGCTCGGTGATGATGGAGGCGGGCAGAGGCGGTAGCAGAGGCAGCGCTGTGTGGATGTGAGGAGAGATGCGGGTTTGAGTTCTGCTTCCCACTGCCTAGCTGCGTGGTGTGTGGTGAACACGCGAGTCACCAAGTCAGTGCCCCTCGTATTAGGGTACTTAGGTGGCAAATGGCAGAAAACCGACTTTAAATTGCCTTAAACAAAAATAAGGATTACCTCCCATACCTGGAAATTCTGGAAGAAGGTAGCATATTTTAGTGACTGTTTGACTCAGCAACCCAATGATGTCATCAAGGACCCAGTCTCTTTGTATTTCTCTGCTGCCCCTTTCATGGCAGTGGCTTCATTTTAAGACTGGTTTCATCTCACGGTCACTATATAAACTATATATAAACATTGGTATTTACTTGTGCACATCTAGAAGGACTCCCTTTTGTTAGCATTCTCAAAGTTAAGAACACGTCTTTTCCATAAGCCCAGCAAATCTCCCCAGGAGTCTCATTTGGGTTGAATTTGGTTAACATGTCCGGTCCTGAACCCATTCCTGTGGTCTCTCAAATGCCACATGCTGCACCTGGCTGGGCCAAAAATTCCTGGATCGGCATGTCCCATCTCCCCGTAAAACCAAACCAAACCAAAATGAGCCCCACGTTGGGTGCAGTGATTACTTGAATGAATGAATGAATGAATGAATGAATTTTAAAATATATCCAAAAAACAGGGGGGTTCAGCTTTTTATTGAATAGGTTACGGAAGAGGTTTAGTCAAAAAGACCAAAGTCCACGCCATCAGCAGACTCCTCGGATTCTTGCTTCCACTTTCTTCTCCTCAGCTGGGCAGCAGGGGTGGAGGGAGCAGGGTCCGTCAGCCCCAGCCCTGCAGTTGAGGCTCCCGATGTAGACATTGGCCAGGACCTTTGGAAGCAAGCCTGGCCAGAAAGGTTCAACATTGACCCCCGCTGCTTTAATGAGGGTCTTGACCTTATCCTCATTGACTGTCCGCTCATCGTGCAGGACGAGGGCCCGGCAGATGCAGGCGAGCTCCGAGGCGGAGGCCGTGGTGCGGACAAGTACTGTCAGGCCCGGGCCCTGTGCTAGTCGCTGGATGAAGTGGCCTTAGCGTCTTCGGAAAGGTGAGCATGTCCGCGCCTTTGGCCTCACTTTTAATTATCACAGTATACAAATATATCCCAATCTATCCACACAAGTCCAGCCACATTGGACTTCTGGAGCTTCACGATGGCCCACGTCTGCTCGGCCTCTGTGCAGGCTTTTCCTTTGCTTTCCTTTGCTTTCACTGTTGCTCTCTTAGCTTGCCTGGCTGAAATCCTCTTCACTCGGAAGCCAAGTTCATATGCTGCTGCTGCTTTTTTTTTTTTTTTTTTTTTTTAAGATTTTATTTATTTATTCGACAGAGATAGAGACAGCCAGCGAGAGAGGGAACACAAGCAGGGGGAGTGGGAGAGGAAGAAGCAGGCTCATAGCAGAGGAGCCTGATGTGGGGCTCGATCCCATAACGCCAGGATCACGCCCTGAGCCGAAGGCAGAAGCTTAACCGCTGTGTCACCCAGGCGCCCCTGCTTCTTTTTTTAAATAAATATCTATTTAAGTAATCTCTACACCCAAAGTGGGGCTCGAACTCATGACCCCCTGATCCAGAGTCCTATGTTCCACCAACTGAGCCAGTCAGGCACCCCTCAAATGCTTATTCTGTTGTAGGCTTCACTGGTCTATCCGGGCTCATCCTCTCACTAATAAGGGGCAACCACTGTTATCTGCTAGTGGGCTTGTCTCACCAGCTCTAGATTCTCAGGTTGAGGACAATGAAGTTCTTCTCCTCCTCAGCCTGTATTTGCTCATTTAAAAAAAACTGTGTCCACTGTGCATAGAGGTGAAGAAGAACAGCGTTCAGTAAGTGCTGGCAGAGCTGGTGGTCAAACGGGACTCGTGCCGGCTGGCGGGACGCTGGTCGTGGCGTGACTTGTCATTCTCTAGGTTGATCTTCTATTCTCGGTGTTACCATATTTGCCAAAACCCTTGCCTCAGTGGGCCTTAAACTCGTAGGAAGGCTGAGTTTCTACGCTAAAGTGAAGGAAAGAACTGAGACAACTTAATGAGACATTTTATAGATTGCTCAGGGGAAACAAAATCTCTCTTTGAAATTGCTGACTCATTTCAGTTTTAATTCCAGAATCATACAAAGCACGGTAATCTGTATTATTTATTTATCTATCTATTTATTTTTTAGAGAGGGAGGGGGGGATAGGAGGAGAGAGAATCTCAAGCGGATTCCACCCTGAGTGCAGAGCCTGATGCGGGGCTTGATCTCCCAACCCTGAGAGCGTGACCTGAGCCAAAACCAAGAGTCAGATGATTACCTGACTGAGCCACCCAGGCGCCCCTATCATCTGTATGATTGAGCAGTGGCTTTCACAACTTTTTTTTGCCATGACTCACAGTAAAAAACAACAAAAAACCCTTTCCATCACGACCCAGGTCATATATATTCATTCATTCATTCCTTCAGGTACTGGTCACCCTCTATATGCCAAATACTCGTCTAAGCAGAATACAGTCGTGAACAGAAAGGAAAGTAGGGAAGAAACACAAATCGTTGCCTCAAAGACCTTACATACTGGTACAACATGCAACAAACAAAATAAGTAAAACACACAGAAACAGGAGATTCATGAAACAAAACCTATTACAGCATGCCATGCACTCTCATGCTTCCTGTTTTCAAAAAAAAAAAATGCTGGTCACGCTCCATTAAACCATTAAGTTGGCTTCTCATTTCAGTAACAGGCTGAGGCCTGCACTTTGAGAAATACCGGTCTAGACAATTTATAAAGTAGGGGAGTGTGTGTTCCTACTTCACAAGCGAGCCAAGAGTGACATGCCAAGAGAGGTGAAATGAGTTACCCCCATTCCCCCCCAGTCAGGGGGAAGCAACACCGAAGCTTCACCTCAGGGCTTCTGACTAGCGCGCTGCTTTTCCCGCTGTGCTCTGCAGTCCCCCAACGGTCTTAGTCCCTCCTTCTCTTTCACTGTGAGACCCTGACCTTTGCCTGGAGCAGCTCTTGCTGCCCTTCCAGGTAAAGCCTACCAATCCTTCCAGGCCTATCTAGACTGTTGTGTGCTCTGGGGGCCTCTTCTGTGGCGTGCTACCCTCCGCCTTCCTCTGTCATTTCTGCTGTCCCACAACAGGCTCCTCTCCCTGTGACCTCCTTCAGAGCAGGTCTCCTCTTCTCACCTCCCCCCACCCCCTCCGTACTCCGGTGCTTTACAGAGTGCGTACCCACGAACACGTGTGGAACTGACCTGAACCTGTCAGGGGCTCACAGGAGAGGGGTGGGAGGAAGTGCTTCCCAGGCAGGACTGCAGGATTTAACAACATGTAGTTAAAAGGCTAAGAGCTTAGAAAACATACCACTGAGAAAAGATCTCTTTACTACATTATAGAAGTCACACATTAGGTAGAGACTTCAATGGCATAAAAAGTATACAATCCAAATTGTTGATCTCCTTAGCAGCAGGAGATATAGAACCATGCCAGTCGGTCACGTGGTGCACAGAACATACACTCTCAAAATAATTCAAGAAAACGAGGGCCACTGTAGAAGGCCCAAGGAAGCGCTAGATGGCCCCGCGGCAGGACAGGGGCCGGGGACCTCCTCAGCCGCAGGGAGTAAGGGCACCTTTGCTATAATAATGACCGTTATAATGGGAACGGCTGTCACCTCACCCAAGTGCAGAAAATTAGTTCAAATTCTAAAGAGAAAGAATCTTAATGGCACTGCCAAGTCTAGAATTCTCTACTTCGACTTTAATTAGTTTGGGTTAAGCTAGGGCTGTGCGGTTGGTGCAAATATCTAGGAAAGGAAGGAAAGAAACTCTTCGAAAAGGGAGATGAACGCCAATTAAATATTGACCCAAACTGGAATTTTAAGTTTAAATTTCATCCTACCACCAGAGATGATGGAGACTTAAGGCTAATATGAGGTCAATTATAAGTAGTTAAATAAAGTACTATATCTGTGATATAGTATAAAATATAATTTCAATCCTATTAAAGGTTAAAAAAAAAAAAACCCATGTAGATTTTAGCTAATTTTAGCCAAGTTTCAGGGACACAGAAATCTATGAGTTTAAGATAGATATAAGGAAAATCGAATTCCTTACTCAGGTTTTTCAGACTTTGTTTTGAATTAGAGATTCTAATTCCCTAGGACTGGGGTAAGGTAGGAGGGACTGCATACTTAAATAAACACCCCAGATTCTGTTCAAGATGTGTCATATTGAGAAACTTGCTTAACCTAACTCCTGTGAGTAATTAAAAAGGGGCTCAACTTGCATCTGTTTTTAATTAGAACAAAAATGGACAATAAAACGTGGGCACACCATATGTGTCGTAACCCTACATAAGAGCACGTACAAACTTTTAAATCACATTTCTTATCATTGTTTTTAATCGCAGTTAGTCACATAATTTATAGGAGCATAGGTTTATAAAAGATGTTTAAGCCTGGTTGGTAACTTAGTCTTACCTTAGATTTTCTTTGAAAATGGACAATAAGGGAGTTCGTTATGAGTTGAAGAATATTTCAGGATGACATGTTGACTATAAACACAAAAGGTACACTGATAGCAATTCTACAAACAGCAACTATGAATGTAACTTATTTAAGCCTGTTGGTTCACATTTTTACAAGCACCCTCGTTTCTTTGAAGTTAAGTACTATAAATGGTTCGTGACCGTCTACTGTGGACGATGATATATTCGATCACCTAGGAGAGGGGTGGGGGGCGAATTTATGTGACCGTCCAATTCAGAGTCTGATTTGGGTTCAAAAATCAAACTGTGTTCCAGTACAGTCACAGTGGCATCATCAGTTCCTCAGGTAACACAGTTCCCAGAACTCTCATCCTCCTGGTGACCCTCTTTTTCTGCTCTGACGTACACGTGCCTTTCTTTAAAGAAGCAAAAAAGTACAAAGGTTCACCAAAGTTCTGGAAGTCGGTCTGTACAGCACTAAATGACAGCAGCCTTGGCATCTGATATCACAGTCACTTTTGCTACAAATCTTTTCTTCATTCTGGGTCAAGGCGAGGTAAGACGGGAAGAATAAGATTCCCAAAGGCAGAGTCTTGAGTTATGAAGTATCCAGAGGAGTGTGCGTGTGCGTGCTAGGGAAGGTGAAAAAACAGGCAATTAAGCTATTAGAAATCACGATTTTTCAACCAAGGCGTTAAAATTACTCATCCTTTCTGAGTGCTTAAGACCAAATTTATTTTAAAAATCAGTTCTGCTGCTGCTAATTTTGTTTAAATACACGGGAGATGGACAGTAATAAGGAATTTATATTAACAAGCTGCACCAGGCACTCATTTATCAGACCCACTCTGTCCTCTGGGATTCTCTAAAGTCAATAATGAGTCAAAGACATGAATTACTTTGTTCCTTGGAGTGGGGAAAACTTGCAACAAAGACCCCAAAAATCGGCCTTTGATCAACAAAGCAGGAGCTTGAGAAGGAAGGGCAGTAGTTGGGAAGGGAGTGGGGTGGGGTGGGCAAGGGAGCTGACTACTGGTGATTAAGATCCTGACATTTTGTGAAGAATGTTGAAATGTAAGTAACAGGAAATCACCAGTGACCTCCCTCTGTCACTAGAGAAGGGAAGACTGTTTTCAGGTTGCCTTAAGTGAGATGGTCTCTTATATCTCTTCCAATTCTGAGATTCTAAGGTTTAAAAGCATAGGTAATGATGGCTTCGTCAAGGTCTGTGGGAATGTTAGTGAAACTATCCAAGATCACTGTAATACTAAAGCTGTTTATTACTATGAAGAACAGTATTTTTTTAAATCGATGGATTATCATATTCCCATGGTGAGTTAGTCTTTAAGCATTTCCTGCACAACTGGTATGCTGACCATTTAAAAGAGAATCCAAACAACAATAAACCAGTAAGATTATCAAGGGGTGGAACAGCATGACAAATTTGAAAAAAAAAAAAATGTATGTACTATTAAACTAGCCAGTTCAGCTTTTAAGATCATTCTGTGCACCCAAATATCCTGAATTCTTGTACGCAAGCGATCCCTTGCCAGGCACAACACATGACCGTGTCAGAGCCATACGAGATACTTTCGTGACTGCTGTGTTGGTCCTTCAAATCCTTTGGGCATGACTGAACGTCGGAAAACCACTGCAATTACGTGTGGAACGTTTTTATTGATATTGCCCCACTGAAATACGATATAGGAATTGTGCTGGCTTCCAAGGCCCAGGGATTCTCCAATGAGACGGGAATGTCAGTCCACTTGGCTCACCTGCAAAGCCGCCTTTTGTTGGGCTGCGATGTGCTGCTGCTCGGCATGATCCCGGAAGTCCTTATTAAGAGAGGGTCTCGAGAGCGCGATGCTACAATGGGAATCTCGGTTATTTGGCTGGTTAAGGTAGTAGAAACTTCCTGACTTTTTTTTTTTTTTTTTAAGATTTTATCTATTTATTTCACAGAGAGAGAGACAGCCAGCGAGAGAGGGAACACAAGCAGGGGGAGTGGGAGAGGAAGAAGCAGGCTCCCAGTTGGAAGAGCCCAATGTGGGGCTCGATCCCCGAACGCCTGGATCACACCCCGAACCGAAGGCAGACGCTTAATGACTGAGCCACCCAGGCGCCCCGAAACTTCCTGACTTCTGAATCACATTTTTCATTATATATTCTTAATAGGGATTAAAAAAAAAAGGCCTTCCAGAATAAGTCTTTTTTTCCTTCTCCCAATGTTTACATTAATATATATGAAGAAAGCCCATGTTATTTTACTGGGGCTTCAAATTACCTCTATTTTTGATTATTTTTTTGGATGATCTATGATCCCCTACTTTCCAACTGGGTTGAGGTACTCCAGTCTAGCATAAGGTTATATTTATGATGAAAACAGAAGCACTGAATGCTTCAAGGTACAGCATGTGAAAAGCCCTGGGCTAAAGACCTTGGCGTGTTTGAAGAAATTAAGAACCTGATAGGACTGGAGGTCAGGGTTGAAAAGGGGTGAAGTGGGTTGGAAGAAAATGATACTGGGGAGAGAAAGGCAGGTGCCAGGGTATGAAGAGCCTTGTGAAATAAATTAAGAAATGTAGATCTTATCTTCAGAGTAAAGAGAGACTCCCAGAGAGTTTAATAAAGCAGAGGAGTGACAAGATCACAAGTACCACATGATGGCTCAGAAAGACCCCCGCTAGGCAGACTGTGGTGGTCACCTCCTCAACAACTGTTTATCTCCCCATTTCCTTGCTAATGGAATCCAAACTTCGTTCAATCATTGGTGGTCCCATGCTTCAGGACTGGCCAGGCTCCTCCCTCAGGGGAGGCAATCCGATCGGTGTAAGACAATGCCATTCCCCTTGCTGGTTTCTGGTCTGGACAAGAGAAAGATACACGGTTCTGGGCAACTAGGCTTGATGGGCAGTCTGCTGGAAGGCTTCTGGGAACATTCTCTGCACTCTTACAAAAGGAACATAGGACGGGAACCTTTCTGGTTTTGGCCTCTATAGTGTATAGTCTATCTAGTGTAGGGTGAGGCTGGGACTACGGCAGTCATATTCGGACAATTAGGGAGCTGCTGGCCCACAGAGAAAGGTGGAAAGGAAGGCTGGAGGGAGGCCGGAGCACGGCTCACACTGTTGGCCACTGCGTGAAGCCACTCTGGAACCACTGGCTCTTCACACTCCTGGGAAACAAACACCGTAATGTGTATGCCAATTTTCTTGGTTTTCTGTTACTTCCAGAGTAAAATATCCTAACTGACACAAATGATAAATATATTCAGGGGGACTGAAGACTATGGGAAATTCAGTGAGGAAGCAGCTGTTGTAATGGAGGTAAGAAATGGGAATGGCCAGGACGAGTGTGGCATCCGTAGCCATGAAGAAAAATAGGCCGATCTGAGACATGTTTCAAAGTATACACGTAAGAGAACGGCAGTGGCTCAGAGGTGGAAATGAGAGGGGTAATAAACGAAGTCCACACTCCTGACTCTGAAGACTAGTACATCTGTGCCATTCGCTGAGACGAGAAACCCAAGACTAGGCAGTGGTTAGTGAGAGCTCGGGAAGGGAAGAGGAGTTCAGCCTGGGACACACGAAGTCTGAAATGCCTAAAGGATATCGGGGTGGAGCCACCCAAGAGGCAATCTGGGACTTGGGAGAAAAGACTAGACAAAAGTTATCGGCACATAAATAACAGGTTACAGAAGTGGAGGCAACTGGCCAGTGAAAAGCTGTATGAAGACAGGAAACTGGCTGTAGGACTGAACTCTGAAGAGCACGGACATTCACGAGACAGGCAGTGGAGACATGTCTGCAAAAGAAACCAAGACTGTGTGTCACTGAGCCAGTGAAGCTGAGGAAAGAGAGTATTTTAAGAAGGAGGGAGAGATCGGTGGTGTCCAACAATGCCAAGATGTCTAATAAGAGAAGGTCCTCGGTCTACCAGATTTAGCTACCACGAGCTGCAAGTGACCGAGGGATGCACCTATTCTTAGGAAGGGGGAGAGGGGCTCTCGAGTCAGACTGGAGTGCGCTGAGGAGTCAGTAAGTGAGACAGTAAAGATGAGGACAGACAGCACTTTCAGCACTGGCTGAAAAAGAGGGGGAAGGCCAGGGTGGCGGCTTAATGCGATGGAAGGAGGCAGAAACTGAACACGATAAAGATTAAGCCCCTACATTTTACCTGCTTTGCAGAATGCTTAAAAAGTGGGACGCTGACAATAATTTCAGCAACAAACCAAAACCACACAAAACCCTTTTCTTTTTTTAAAAGTAGGCTGTGGGGACCATTAAATATTCTAGTTAGAATTGAAATATTTAAGATCTAATCAATTCATCTAATTTTTTCAAATCTAACTAAGAAACAAAACATTACATGTAAATTGCAACGTTACAAAGACAAACGCCTGCCAACCAACTTGAGGTATTTTGTCCAAGATCTTTTTTATATCACTGAATATGAAAACCACATTATTCTTCAATACCTCGCTCCAGGATGATTAGTTGAAGATTGGTTCTGCATTAGTAATTTTCTTTTCTCTTTGTCCAGTTCTGCCAAGATCGCAACTCTGTTTTTATTTTGAAAACCTAGAAAAAGGGGGTTGGGAGGAAAGACAGCGAGAGAGAGAGATAAAAAACATTTTAGAGCTATTTTTATACACCCAGGCCATCTAAAAACCCAGCAACCAAATTCTGTTCTCTAACAAGATAACAAACCCACTCGTGAGTAGTTCCCCTAGATGGTTACACCGTGTTCCTCCTGCTTCCCAGCGACTTTACCAGCACAGCCCATGGCTGGATGCAAAGTAGAATGCTGACTGAGGACTTTGAAGACTTAGTTTTAAAGAACTGTAATCACTGAGGTTTTCAGGAGAAAAACATCAACAGTCATGCTCAGAGCCAAACAAAATTTCTTTTTCTCAACTGCCTTTATTCAGAAATGGCACACAGTCTTTGAAGGAACAAGTCAAAGAACTGCAACCGACTACATAGCAATGTAGTCGCTACGGGGCACGAAAAGGTGTGTCCTTTATCAACTGCTTAATCCTGGGCTTGATTTTGACCCTCAAATTACATAAGATCTAGAGCAAAGGGTGCAAAGTTCTGGCCCAGGAGCAGCATCCAACTAGGTTTTAAAATCTGAATTAGGGGCAACTGGGTGGCCCAGCTGGTGAAGCATCCTCTTAATTTCGGCTCGGGTCATGAGACTGAGCCCCACATGTTCGGCATTGTGTTCAATGGGGAGTCGGCTTGAGATTCTCTCCCTCTCCCGCTGCCCCCCCCATGGGTCTCTCTAAAATTAATTAACTAATTAGTTAAAATCTGAATTACATGCCAACATGTAAACATGGAGAGAATGTAAACAAAATCCTCAGATTTCTTGCTTCTCTTGAAACATCTCAAACACTAGCAACAAGGGATCTGGATACCCCCTTGGTAAAAATTAACTAGAACGAAGAAATAATCATCACTATTTCATCACATTAAAAAGACACCGGGTCCTCTCTAGCTTATTACAGTCCTTATCAACTTGTTTATATGCCTGTGGGCATTTGAGTTTGATCCCTGATTTAGAACAAAAGAAGTGGAAACATAAAAGGCTGGAAAACCAAGTCCAAAGTGAGTTCCCTGTAAAGTGGGGAATGCTTTCCAAGGGAGAGTAGCGCTCTCTCATTTGTATAATGAAGATGCATAGATAGATATAAAGCAAGTTACACCACTGGGTGTATTTCTAGCTAGAGGACGAGACGTTTTTCCACTTCTCAGAAGAGGCTGATGAGTTCTTAGAAGATAATTAGGTAGTTCCCATCTTTGTAGGAACTTAGAGATACTGTAAATATAAAATCTGATAGTGTCTAAATTATATGATGAGCAAAATAAATAACTGCACTGAGAAGTACTGATGTGCTGTTTACAGAAATATCCATTTCTCTCAAGATTAATTTGTTCACAAATAATATTTGAAAAATAATATTTTAGGGTCACTATCAGTAAAGGAATTGTATATACATAGAAATTATATGTACAAAGCATTAAAAAGACTACATGAAGATAATTTGATCAATAATGTTCAGATAAATACAAGCACAACTGAGCTTTTCAATGCTCTTCAATGTGTTTAAGTTTACCTATATTATTTTTAAATGTCCTCTGTGAAAAGGAACCAGAGTTCTAGGGAGAGTACTAGCTGCATGTCTTAGTGCAAGAAAAAAAAAATCAAGATGTGCCTGGAACGTCTTGTTGTCAGAAAGCAAAAAGGTGTTTTGTTTTTGTTTTTTTTTAAACATCCAGGTAGTGCTGAAAGAACAAAGAAGCCGGGCGCCTGGGTGGCTCAGTCGGTTAAGCGTCTGCCTTTGGCTCAGATCATGGTCTCGGGGTCCTGGGATTGGGCTGCATGTTGGGCTCCCTGCTTAGCAGGGAGTCTGCTTCTCCCTCTCCCTCTGCCTCTCCCCGCAACTCATGCTCTATCAAATAAACAAATACTTACCAAAAAAAAAAAAAAAAAAAGAAGCAAATTTGAGGTTAGCCAGGCTGTCACAGTTGGAACATTAAAGAGAAAAATAATTATAGCTAAATGGAACAAATTGAATCTAGGATAAGCCATGACTCCAAAATAAGATACAAAAGGGAAACTTAAAACACATAAAAATATAGTTGCAAAGAAGGGTGAAAATAATAATTATTATAATTAATAATTAGGTCAGTTGTAATAATTATAGTTAATAATTAGGTTAGTGTTAACATTTAGGGATTTGTTTCTCCTATTAAGTATATGTCTGTTTATAAAGCATAGCTGTATACTTTTTTGTTTAGGTACACGGAGGCAGGGGTAGATACAGGGAACTGGGGCTAAGCCAAATAGTTCCGGAAAAAGCAGGTTATGGACCAAGAACAAGAGAGGCAGACTCAGCACAGGTTCGTTCACACACACACACACACACACACACACGCACGCGCACACACACACACACCATTTAAAAGGAGCCCCAGTGGTGATGAGCACCCATGTCACACAAGGACCAAGCAGAAACTGTGAGTTCTTTTTTTTTTTCTTTTTTTTTAAGATTTTATTTATTTATTTGACAGAGATAGAGACAGCCAGCGAGAGAGGGAACACAAGCAGGGGGAGTGGGAGAGGAAGAAGCAGGCTCCCAGCGGAGGAGCCCAATGTGGGGCTCGATCCCATAACGCCAGGATCACACCCTGAGCCGAAGGCAGACGCTTAACGACTGCGCCACCCAGGCGGTCCAGAAACTGTGAGTTCTAACTGGATGAGCTGGTGAAACTCTTAAAGAGAGCTAAGTGTAAGACCTAATGATCCCTGACCTGTTGGGAGATGAAATGCATTAAATCCTGGCAGTAAAGCTACCAGAAAAGGGCAATTCATAATGAAAACAGAACACAGAAGTGTTTCATTTAGGAACTAACTCCACGTTGCAAGAAACTAAAAATCTACGAGACAGGCATGAGCTTAAAAAAATCCCATTATAGGGGCACCTGAGTGGCTCAGTTGGTTCAGCGTCTGCCTTTTGCTCAGGTCATGACCCCAGGGTCCTGAGATCGAGTGCCGCTTCGGGCTCCCTGCTCATCGAGGAGCCTGCTTCTCCCTCTCCCCGGCCCCTCCCCCCTCCGTTCATGCTCTGTCTCTTGCTTTCTCTCTCTCTCTCTCTCTCTCTCTCTCAAATAAATAAAATCTTATAAAAAGAATCCTACTATTAACTCAGCAGGTAAGGTTTAACGATAGAAGGGACCCAGCGCACCAACACAGCTTTTAAATCATCTTTAAATGCATAACCAAGTCTTGCGCTTTGGCTGAGAATCAAACTTATCAAAAAACACTAAATCTTGACTTACCTGAAATTTTGTTTTGTTTTGGTAGTGGTAAGATTACTGTAACCCTAGGAAGGTATAGAAAGATTACTATAACCCTGAGTAAGTACAGAAATAAGAATCTGGGAAGATTATTATAATCCCAGGAAGATATAAAAAAAAACAAGTACAAAAAGGATCAATTAATTAATTAAATATTTTAAAATAGATTTACGTGTACTAAGTTTGGCAATGATTACAAAGTAAAGTATTACATAGTCATATTAATTATAATTCTAATTTAAACTATTATAGAGAATTTAACAAATAAGCTTATAACCAATTCTAAGTGTTTAAAAATTTTTAGTTTAGAAGTTACTTTATTAGATAAGTATAGGTTTAATACACCATTAATTAAATCATGAGCAGTGATGAGTAGTTTTCTCTATACACAAGATCCCCGTGGACTTTAAAGAACTCATTGAAGTATTTAAACAAGGGGTCACCGGAGTGGGCTAGCCCATAGCCTTCCCTCCCTGGTAAAGACGGGATAATGCCTATCTCTGTATCTCCTTTAGTGCCCCACATTCCCACCCAGAAGCCCAAGTTTTATCCTTATAACCCCTCCCTCTTACTACCCACATCTAACCAATCGCCAAGCCCAATGAATTTTATGTCCTGAATGTCTCTAAACAACCTCCCTTCGCAACTCCTTTTCCACAGTCTAACCAAGCAAAATTATCTTTTGCACAATATTCTAGACCTTAATATGTATCAACAGGCAGGTGAGAGCCACAAAGGCTACTTTACAGAGAAAGGGTATGGTCAGATCTTTTAGGCTTTTATTTTCTGATCTATGCTTTCTTCTTGATTTTTAAAAAATACAGTATTATTTTACATGTCTGTTTTGCACAAAAAATTTGCATTATAAAAGTATATAAAAGTCAACAGATAGCACTTAGGAAATAATAATAGCTTATTTCAAATTTGAAACTTAAGGCACACGCTAGGTGATCTATCTGGTACACGAAGTATAATGTTCTAAGGTTCTCCCACCTTTAGGGTTTATACAAACGAACTCTAACTAGGACGTCAATACATAACATTTAACTAACTGTTTTATTACACTCAGTACACGAGTTGTTTTTTTTAAACACTCACCTATCTCTTGCCATAATTTAACATTTGATTTTTACATTCTTTTAAACATATCATAGTTACATGTAACTTTTACATTCTCAGAAGCATGAGAGTTAATATTTCTTGTACAGTACTTAATATTCCTTTATAGTTAACCTTTTTCCTAATAAAATTCTCTTAGAATAAAGCAGCACACTCTAAAAAAATACTTCTACTTTTAGAACTATAACCCTATCTCCATTCACAATCATATATATTTTCATTTCTACATCCATTCATAGAAACATGTAACTCCCACACATTTTTTTGTTACTAAAAACATTCCTGAGGAACTGGCATCACATCAAATTGCATTTAAAACCTAACAGCTGATAATCACTTTATATGAATAGCTCCATCACACTTACATAAGCACTAACTGGAATTTGTTTTATTGGAAAAAAATCTATAGCTAAAGAATGAAAATTATTCTAAAATATTATTCAAATCCGCTCAAGTGGTTATCCCACAGGCTATATATTCTTCACGACTATACATTAAATCGACGTATCATACTTAAGAGACCTGTTTAGTATTAAAGGAAAGTCACTGTGGCACTATTAGTTTAACATGTTCTAAGTTATTTACTGAATCAACATATATTTATTGTGTATTCATCATATACAGGCACTAGGTAGGTTCTAAGGATACAATGATGAGCCAAAGCTGGACATGATTCTAGCTCTCATGGTTTTCAAACAGTCCAGTGAGGAGAGAGATGATCAAATAATTACAGCAATGAATGTATACTTAGAATCTAAGATGAGTAGTCTGAAATAAAGAAAGAAAATTCTATAAGCATTTATAACAATCCATTACTTTGGGAATCAATGCTGAATAAATTTGACCTAGACTGGGAGTAGGGGGAGCAGTGAAGGCTTCCAGAGAAAAGTAATGCCTGAACTGAAATCTTAAGGACAAATAAATCAGTTCATTAGGGGTAGGGGGAAAAATAACACTTTCCCCTATAACAAGAGCACTGTAGCTGCAGTGTTGAGAATAGGCTAGACAAGAGGAAACAGGAGACCACGACAGCAGAACGAGCTAGAGATGACAAAAGTTGTTACCGGCCAGGGAAATGGAAAGATAGGAACAAATCCAAGAGCTATTTAGGAAGTTAAATCAACAGGACACTGAAAGAATGTGAAGTAAGGAATGACGAAGAAGGTGTCATGGATGGCTCCTAGATTTTTGGCTCATTTAGTTAAATGGTGAATTATTTCTATTTTTCTATTGCTACTGTAACAAATTACTAGAAACTTAGTCTCTTAAAACAACACAAATCTATTATCTTACAGTTCTGTAGTTCTGTGGTTTTACGGGGATAAAATCAAGGGCTACATTTCTTTCTGGAGCCTCCGGTGAAGAATCTGTTTCCTTGCCTTTTCCAGTTTCTAGAAGCTGCCTGAGTTCCTTGGATCTTGGTACCCTTTCTCTGCCTTCAAAACCAGCAACACTGTATCTCTCTGACCCTTCTATCATCATTTCTCTCTCTGACCATAGCTAGGGAAAAAATTTACTGCTTTTTAGGACTCACATGATTAAGATGGGCCCACCTGCATAATCCAGGATAATCTTCCCATCTCAAGGCCCTTAACCTTAATCACATGTGCAAAGTTCTTTTTGCCAGAGAAGGTAACATAGTCACGGGTTCTGGGGCTTATGAGATGTGCATCTTTGGTGTGGGGAAGGGATCATTTTGCCTACCACACTCCCCAGTAATACATGCAATGTATTCAGTGGTTAAAGCTCAAACCTCATCCAGGGGAGACAGCTTGATGTCTTAAGTCTTAACAGAATAAAAGCATATAACATTATTTAATTAACATGAGTTGATTAGTACCAATAATTAGTCTTTTTGGTATCTAGTTAATGGCAAACACTTCTTGTATCTGGAGAGACTGAAAAATTATTCAACTCGGGGCACCTGGGTGGCTCAGTTGTTAAACAGCTGCCTTCGGCTCAGGTCATGATCTCAGGGTCCTGGGATTGAGCCCCATGTCGGGCTCCCTGCTCAGCAGGGAGTCTGCTTGTCCCTCTCCCTCTGCCCCTCTGCTCATGTTCGCTCTCAAAAAAATAAATAAAATCTTAAAAAAAAAATTATTCAACTCTTAGGTATTTTCAGTAAAGTCCAAAAAATAGCTATCAAAGGAAAGGAATGAACCCTAGTGACCTCCCTGTTTTCAAGTTCTCTCTCAATCCTCAAGGACTTACTCCTTGTAAGCTACTGACACTTTCTCTGCCCTTTTGACGTTTCCCTTCTTCAGGACTGGCTAAATAAGATGAGTTATCTTCTGCTTGAACCGACCTTCCCTCATCACTCATTTTTCTTTTCCTCTTTCAAACTCCCAGGCCCGTTTCATTGCAAGAATTTTCTGCTTAATAACAGATGCAGAAGAGATACAAAGATTAAGAAGTCTTTTTGTATCCTAGAGCTCCCAATTTTTTTCTTAGATGCTACAATTAGAATGTTCTAATCCCTCAGCTAAAGTGCAGTATGGAAAAACAATGAACAGGGTACTGGGGCAGAGAATCAATTTGACTTCTCATATCAGTACTACCAGTTACGATTTAATATTGAGAAATTATCTCACTAGACAGGACCAATGGAGACAACAGTAACAACTTTGAAGGGTGGTTATATGAGGTACAGAAAATAGAAGTAAAATACCTGGCATACAGCGTGCCTTGTGGTAATTGCTTAATAAATACTAGCTATTACTATCATCTTGCATTCTGTATAAGTTAGTTAACATCACTAGATTCTTCTCAGCCCCATTCTGCCAATTCACTTTCAGTGAATAGTTTTTCATTACAAAGAGCACAACTGATCAGCACGCCGCTTTCTAGGTTACACTCACATGACAGGCCTCCCAGGCCAGTCCGAATGGGCCTGGGGATCTCAAGCTCTCTCCTAACTACACACAAGATCTGAAGCTCCTTTACAACATATTCTACCCCAACTCAGTTTCAGTCCTGTTGCAACCTGGGGCCTACAGACCATTCCTAGCACATCAGAAAAATACTGTGCTTTGCCTTCGCAGCTAAAAATGAGACAAAAAGAAATCTAGCTTAAAAAACCTACTGCAAATTGCATCTTTGCATCTACACTCCCCTTCTAAAAAGTACAAATACAAGAATTTTTAATTATTTTTACATCAGCGTAAATTTTAATTTACATTTAATTTACATCTTAATTGAGAGGTAGCATACCTTGCTTTTCTTCTGGACCATAGATGGTTTGGGGTAAGACTTGTATTTGGGCCTGAGGCCAAGCAAGACACCTCCCAAGAGCTATGCCACCCCACTCCTACATAGCACCCTGAAATCACGGCTAAGAGCACCCAGAATGGCCCCAAGTCAAAAGTTCCCACCACCTGATCTTCAGGGCTTATAGTTATTACTATAAACATTTTAAGATAACTAGAAAATAAAAGAATCAAAGTATTTCACTGGGTTTCTGTGTGTCTGAAATCAGGTGCCACCACAAGATCATAGGACCTTGATATTTACGAATAATGAAAGATTCTTTACATAGTACGTTGGCCAAATTCCAATTTGAGAATCTGCCTCTACATATGAAAATTCTCAAAATGTTACTTATCAATCACGTGGTTATTAAGAACCAACCAAATGTTCCATACTACGATGGATGGGGAGGAGGCTTCAGTGACTGTGTGCCAAGAGCTTAGGAAATTTAGCATTCCTGACTGCTTACCACAGTACGACAGACTGCTAGATCTGCTAGAGGGCTCAGTGAACACAATGGGATTCTGTCTCCTACACCAGAGACACTAACAAATTGCAATGTACAGATCAGGATTTTTTTTTTTAAGTCATGGTCCTTTCAGCTATCATTGTAAGATAATTACGGCACTTGGCATTCAAACTCTGTATTAAGTAGTTCCTATACATATAAAGAGTGCAGAAATAATTTAATATAGAAAGTAAAATGCAATAGATCCAAACAGATTAGAATTTTAAAATGGTCACTGGGAGTCTATAGAGCATGATAGGGACTCCCTCTGCTGGTGCCTAACAGCAGCTCAGGACAGCACCAAAATCACTGACAAAAGAACAGCAGCCAAAGCCTTATCTAAATTCACTTCTCTTTAGATTAGAGGATGTTTCACAGCAGATGTGATTATGGATCAATCAAAGGCCACCCTAAAAATGATTGTTTTATTGCAAATGCTAAAAAAATAACCAGCAAACTGTAAATCTCAATTATTGTGCTATTAGAACAGATAGGTAATTTAAAATGTCTTTTCATCTGGACTGCATTGTGTGATTTTTAGCAGTATATTTTCCTTCCAAAATAGACATCTCTTTGTTTTCATTTTGGTTCAAATTAAATTATTTTTTATCTGATAATCTGATGAAAAGAAGAGATCAAAGATCAGAAGGAAATGTTGACCTGTGATTAATCCATAGAGCACACAAATCACACATGGTTACTTGAGAGAACAGAATGGTATTAGCTCGCTACAGATGTCACCGTAGCTAGGTTTTTACAATACTACACTTCAGTAAAACTCACGGAACCTTCAGGGTGCCCTAAATGCAGCTAATATACTAAAACAGGCGTAACAAAACAGCAGACTTCCAGTAGTTGCAGAGTGGTTCGGTTACACTAACCCTGCCACGGTATCATTATAAATTCTGGACAAAAGATTAAAAATTCATTATTTGGGGGCGCCTGGGTGGCACAGCGGTTAAGCGTCTGCCTTCGGCTCAGGGCGTGATCCCGGCGTTCCGGGATCGAGCCCCACATCGGGCTCCTCCACTATGAGCCTGCTTCTTCCTCTCCCATTCCCCCTGCTTGTGTTCCCTCTCTCGCTGGCTGTCTCTATCTCTGTCGAATAAATAAATAAAATCTTTAAAAAAAAAATTCATTATTTGAAGGCACCAGAGACTGACCAATATCAGACAGAAACTGCAACTAGTGAGATTTGGGAATTTGTGACCTTTTGTTCAGTCCACAAACAGTTTGGATAGCCTCACCTTACTAGCTTTGAGTTATCAGAGGACAGTTCAGGGCTGGCAGAGTAGCGAGAAAATGAGAGGAGAAACCCAAGAGGGAAAGGCAGGAGGACTAAAGCCCAAAACATGCCTATACAATCCATCCAACGTTTTTGCTTCTTGCTACGACTACACACGGCAATCCCAGGGGGATCAAGCAATAAAGCAGCACCTGGAAGCTGAAAAGACTGAGCAGAGATTTCAGCTACTGCCCAACACAAGGAAGACAAGAGTCTGAGTTGTGTTGAAGGCTTGCATTTGCTAGAACAAAAATACATTTCAGAGGAATACAAAAGAATCCAGAGTCTCTATAATATTAGTCATAATATCCAGTACCCAATAACAAATCACTAAGTATAGCGAGAAAAAGGTGACCCACACTCAAAAAAAAAAAAAAAAAAAAGCAGTCAACAGAAACCAACTCCAAGATAATCCAGATGATGCAATTAGCAGTGACAACCTGTATCTAGACTCTAAAAAAAAAAAGAAAAGTTAATGATAAACCAGTTTTTAAAAAATGAGCAAAAGACTTAAGCAAGTTAAAAAAAAAAAAAGGTTTACCAGGGCCAGGTAGGTACAAAAAAGAGCTCGACATTTGTCATCAGGGAAATGCAAGTTAATACTACAATGAGATGTCACTTTACCACTAAAATGGCTAAAATTAAGATGACCTATAGCACTATATATAGAGTACCCAGAATTTTCACATGTTGCCAGAGGGAATGTAAATTGGTACAGCCAGTTTGGGAAAAGGCTTGGCAGTTTTTCAAAACGTTAACCATATACTCAGCTATTAATCCAAATATTCACAAAAAGACTTATAAACGAATATTCAAAGCAGCTGTATTCACAATAGCCAGAACTGAGACGACCCCAAAGCCCCTGAACAGGAGAATGAGTTTTTTAAAAATGCTGGTAAATATATACAGTAGAACTACTCCATAAGAAACACAATGAACTATTGATACGTGGCACAACATGGATGAAACTCACAGTTTAGTGACTGAAAGAAGCTGGACACAAACAAGTACACACTTTATGATTACATTTATATGAAGACAAAACTAAGGTAAAAAAATCAGAACAGAGATAAGTAATAAAAAAATATGGGTCAAACAAGAGTTCAGAGTTGAGAAGGAAAGGAAATAGAGGTTTGCTTCAAATCTTGAAACGACATAACTTACAAAGTGGGATTTAATACTTTCTCGAGATTAAATTTTATTTTTTAAAACTTATTTTTAAATAAAAACTTCTCTAGGATGTGTCTGACCTAATCTGTTTCAGAGAGCTTCTAAACAGAGGTGATGTGTATGAAAGTTTCTGGAGCAAATGAAGATAAAGGCATGGATATTGCCTGGTGACGATATAACCTCTTTAAAAGTGGTTCTGATTTAAGTAGACAACACAGATGTCAGAGGAGGACCTAAGGTTTGTGATGTGAATAATCTTTTTATTTTTTTTTTAAGAGTTTATTTATTTATTTGTCAGAGAGAGAGCGAGAGAGAGAGAGCTCACACACGCACATGAGTGGGGTGAGGAGCGGAGGGAGAAGCAGGCTCCGAGCTGAGCAAAAAGCCCGATGTGGGACTCGATCCCAGGATCCTGGGATCATGACCTGAGCCAAAGGCAGACGCTTAACCAACTGAGCCAACCAGGGGTCCTAATCTTTTTTTTTTTTTTTTAAAGAATGTTATATATTTATTTGAGAGAGAGCAGACTGAGACAGCGCAGCACACACGAGCAGGGGGAGGGGCAGAAGGAGAGGGAGAAGCAGACTTCCCACTGAGCAGGGAGCCTGATGCGGTGCTCAATCCTAGGATCCCTGGGATCATGACCTGAGCCAGAGGCAGACGCTTAACCATCTGAGCCACCCAGGCATCCTCGATGTGAATAATCTTAACACAGGTTAAAAAATAGGATTAATAGCTATTAAAAATGTTATATATCTGAAACAATGTTGGACTTACTTTAAAAACAGGGTTTTTACTTTGCTATTCATTTTTTATTCTGACTACAGTAACTGTTCTATCCTAACTTTTCTATTAAAACACGTTTATTAAATGGGGGGAAAAGTTCCTAGTAGTAAAAAGTTCCAGCATGCATTACCTTGTCCTGAAGGGTTTGTTGCCATATCTTCCTATTTTGTTTCAGCTATGCTCAGTGGCAACTGGTCAGCACTTTATAGTCACCTGCAAAAAAATATGTGTACACGTATATAAAATGCACCATACTTCAGCAACAAACTACAAGTTGTCAGGAACAGCTCGCCACGCTACAATGAAATGTTTTCAGTTTTATCATCTTTTCAGAAATACACATCTGAAAAGCGCACAGACTTAAATCATAAATTTAAATTCTGCAAGCCCCTCACGCATTTAATTAAAACAGTAAGGTTAAATGTTTACTCTTGTAGATGTTGATGCCAACATTTAGCATTGCTGTCTTTAATATTCACCATTACGTTGTATTTACCAAACACTACCAAATGTATCAACCAACTGATAGCAGCAATACAATCAGTGCTAGACAGAAAAAAAAAATCACTCTATTGTGCTTCTTGATTCACTTAAAAAAATATATCCAGCAACTACTGTGTATACTGAAAGCTAAAAAGGAAACATGCCTAAAATTTATCAAGTACACACTCTGCACCATACACTGTGTAAGATGTTTGAAATTCTTTTACTTATCACCATTTTATAGATGGGGAGATCAGTACCCAAGGCCGCAAAGCTAGTAAGAAGGCTGTTAGTTTCCCAACTTTGTGGGTTTTGTATTAGGTCTTGGGGAGATCGCAAATGAGCAAGACCCTACTCCTGTCTTCAAGGAACACACGATTCCAGCGGGAAAATACACTCTCATTCAAACAACCATACTAAAAAGTTTAACAAACGCGCTCTTTAAAAGGAGCAGACAGTGCTCCGGAAGCAGAGAGGAACTGATTCTACTGGCGTGATGAGGGATGCCTTTAGGGGAACCAGGGAAAAGTACAAGGGCTGGCAAATAGATTTCGGTTTTGAACAAAATATCCTTAGGTGCTCCTGCGGCAGAAGCACAGGGCGAGCCAAGGCGGATGGGACGAGAGGAAAGAGGGCCACCTAGTGAAGGGAAACGTAAAGCAGGGATGTGACAGGGCGGCACCTGCGTCTCAAAGGGTCCTTGCAGGAGGGGATGGAGGGCAGGCCGGGCGGGGCTGCGACCAACAACATCCAGAGAAAGGGAAGTGAGGAAGGTGGGTGCCACGCTACCCTAGGGCAACAAAGACAGCAGCAGCCGATCAGCGCCGGGGCCACACACTTTCCTCCCCCGGGGCCGTCAGGCGGTCGTACTTACCGGGGCCACGAGAGCGCCCAGGACCCTCCTCGCTGTCCGATCGCTCTCTCAAAGGGGGCGCGACCACTTAGGGACCTGCAAACAGAGCCCAACTAGCGGCTCTACAACCTTCCCGCCCCCGCGGCGCTTCCGCCTCCTGCCTGTCGTACACCCGAGGGAACGGAAGTCCCGCCTCCCGCCTTCGTCCAGCAGTGGCTGCCCGCAGCGATCCGTGTTTTAACTGCTGCCCCGGTGCAGAAGGCCACTTCCTCTCCGAAGAGTGGCAGCCGAAGAGGCTCATGGGAGATGCAGGCCGCGCTGTTGGGGGCGGGGCCCGAGTGGGGCGGGGCCCAGGGGGGTCGCGGAAACGCTTGCCTCTGGCTCCGCTGGGCAGAGGCGGGGCCGACACCAGCTGGGTCCCCAGCACCGCGAGTGGCTCTTTTCTCAAGGCCCCTACTGTTCAGAGAAAAGTCGCCAGCCCGGCCAGGCCTGTGACGATAGGAATGCACTTCGGCTGGGATGAGGGAAGGGCCAATCTTCCTTCACAGGCTGGGCTGGCTCTCGAGATTCAACAACCATCTGGGGTTGTGCGCCCACACACATCCACAAATCCCAGGGATATGTTTTTGTTTGTTTTTTATAGTTCACATAATTATACATAAGAAAAGCACAAAACATGTAGAAATTTTTGCTACTGTGCAATAATCTGTTCAAGAAATGGCTGTGCCACATCTCAGAACACCAAGACCCTCACTGATGCCAAAGTCCAGTGCAACGGATCTGCATATTTACATTGAAAGGTAACCGTGTATTGATGTGTGTCACCTGTTCTGTGGTCGGTAACCCCTGTTACGCATATTTTCTAGAATTTGAACATACATTCTTAATAATCGGTATTTGCTCAATGGTGAATGTTTATAATGCACAATTTTGTTGTGCATGGATCTAGGACTGAGGTAATAACACTACCAAGCATTTATTGAGTGCCTTCTGCAAGCTAGGTTCTTCTTCTGCATCAGCTCTGGTCCTGTCATTTCCTGATTTATGTATGATTTATATTTATCTATTCATATATGAAACTCAGAAATGTCGAGTTACTTTATGTGAAGTAACAAGCAGAGTTTCAAAGGAGTAAATGTTTGCCAGATGCTAAGGCCCGCGTTCTTAAATCTCACACATTGTCTGTGCTCTGGAGGAAGGAATTCCTTTGAGGCCAGGTCTTGCTGACATCTTTAATACAGATATAAAGTGTAATATGTGAGCTTTCTGGTAGTGAGCCAGGGCGGCTTTTCAATTAAGAGGGCTTTTTGAGGGGCGCCTGGCTGGCTCAGTTGCAAGAACATAGGACTGTTGATTTCAGGGTTGGGAGTTGGAGCCTGAGGTTGAGTGTGGAGATTACAATCAATCAATCAATATTAAAAAAAAAAAA
>NW_024424119.1:39788261-39924465 GCF_017311325.1 Ursus maritimus
AAAAAAAAAAAAGAGAGAGAGTCTTGTGGTTCCTGGTTGGCTCAGTCGGAAGAGCATGGGACTCTTGATCTCGGGGTTGTGAGTTCGAGCACCATGTTGGGTGTAGAGATTACTTAAAAAAATAAAATAAAATCTTTACAAAAAAAGGGGGGGCATTTTTGAGTCCTAGACTGACTAAAAAGACAGCTGGGATATATACGGCTGACAAAACCTTAATGAAATTTTTTTGGCTTTAGGTGGCCTGACTAGACAATACAGAAACCGGGGCATAAGAAAACTCCAGTCTAAGTCCGATTTGTTTGTTTTAAGTTTTTATTTAAATTTCAGTTAGTTAACATAGAGTGCAATATTAGTTTCAGGTGTAGGATTTAGTGATTCATCACTTACATAAAACACGCAGTGCTCATCACAAGTGCTCTCCTTGATGCCCATCCCCCATTTAGACCATCCCCTACTCACCTCCCTCCAGCAGCCCTCAGTTTGTTCTCTATCCTTAAGAGTCTGTTTCCTGGTTTGCCTCTCTTTTCCCCCCTTATGTTCATCTGTTTTGTTTCTTAAATTTCATGTATGAGTGAAATCATATGGGATTTTTCTTTCTCTGACTGACATTTTGCTTAGCATAATACTCTCTGGCTCCAACCATGTCATTGCAAATGGCAAGATTTCATTCCTTTTAATGGCTGAGTAATATTCCATGGTGTATATATACCACCACTTCTTTATCCATTCATCAGTCAATGGATATTTGGGCTCTCTCCATAATTTGGCTATTATTGATAATGCTGCTATAAACATCAGGGTGCATGTGTCCCTTTGAATCAGTATTCTTGTATCCTTTGGGTAAATACCTCGTAGTGCAATTGCTGAGTCATAGGGTAGTTCTATTTTTAACTTTTTGAGGATCCTCCATACTATTTTCTAGAGTGACTGCACCAGTTTGTGTTCCCCCCAACAGTGTAAGAGGGTTCCCCTTTCTCCACATCCTCCCGACATCTGTTGTTTCCTGTGTTGTTAATTTTAGCCATTCTGACAGGTGTAAGGTGGTACTTTGATTTGTATTCCCCTGATGATGAGTGATGTTGAGCATCTTTTCATGTGTCTGTTAGCAGTCCAAGTCCTAATGGACATTCTGAAAGAAGCTCATTTGTGGAGAAAAGGAAAACAAAAGAGTTCTACCCCCAGAACAATATTTTGTAATTTCCTGGCAAGTTCAGCCTCCAAGCATTGGGAGAACATTATCAAGAGAAAGATAAATTTAACTTGCTTCTAATTTTTTTGCCCTTTACTTGGTGGGTGTTAGTCCTTGAACCCCTTCTGTCTTCTCCTTGAGAGTTTTGGAACTTCTGCCTCACAAGAATTTTGACATATTGCTTAATAGTGGGTCAGTTTACTTGGGTTCAGATCCTGGCTCTAACACTTAATGATTGTGAGTCCTCGTTTAACCTTTCAGTGCTTCAGTTCTGTCATCTATAAAAAGGAAATAAAAATTAAATGAATAACCACTTCACACCCATTGGATGGCTACTAAAAAAACAAAAAATAAAATAATAAGTGTTGGCAGAGAAATTGGAACCCTTATGCACTGTTGGTGGGAATATAAAATGGAATAACCACTGTGAAAAACAACATGACAGTTACTCAAAAAATTATAAATAGAATTACCATATGATTTAGCAATTCCACTTCTGGGTATATACACAAAATAATTGAAAGCGGGGCCTCAAAGACGTATCTGCACACTTGTATTCATAGCAGCACTATTCACAGTAGCCAGGAGGTTGGAAGCAATCCAATTGTCCAGCAAATGAAAGGATAAGCAAAATGTGATATATACACACAATATAATATTATTCAGCCTTAAAATAGAAGGTAATTCTGACATATGCTACAGCGTGCATACCTTGAGGACATTATGCTAAGTGAAATAAACCAGTCACAAAGGGCAAATACTGTGTAATTCCACTTATATGAGGTACTTAGTATAGTCAAAATCATAGAAAGTAGAATGGTGTTTGCCAAGGGCTGGGGGGAAGGGGAGAATGCTGAGTTGTTTAATGGGTTATAGAGTTTCAGTTTTACAAGATGAAAGGAGTTCTGGAGATGGCTGGCGGGGATTGTGGCAACTATGAAAGATCTGCATTTGACTGCACATCTTGGTATTCGGTCATAGGTCAGCTGATAAATATACAGATCCCACACATCAACTAGGGAAAAGTCCAAGACAAAAGAAATGCATATGACAGTCCCATGGCTCTGTTAATTGATAAGGAAATGCCAGGTAGCAGTCTATGAAGGCATTATGATTATTATGGGCCTTTAATATCAAACTAGAGAGTTGAGAATAGTTCCCAGTTTCCAATTGGAGCCACTTAACGCTCTTTTGCTATTTTGTGATTAAATATTTATGGGAAATGCATTAGGCTAGACAGCCTTTAAAATAAAGTGTGTAGAAGTTTAAGAAAATTGCCATATTAATTATCTATTGCTTGTAACAAATTACCTCCAAATGTGGCAATTTTTTAAAAGATTTACTTATTTCTTTATCTGAGAGAGCACGCGTGTGCATTGAGAGAGGTTAGTAGGCGGAGGGAAAGGGAGAGACAGAATCGCAAGCAGACGCCCCATTGGGCACAGAGCCTGATGCAGGGCTGGATATCAGGACCCTGAGATTATGACCTGAGCCAAAACAAAGAGTCAGACACTTAACCAACTGAGCCACCCAGGCACCCCCAAACTTGGCAATTTATAACAACAACTGTGCGTTCTCTTGTGGTTTCTGAGGGACTGGAGTGTAGGCAGCATGGCTGGGTGGCTCTGGCTTAGGGTCTTTCATAAGGTTGCAGCCAAGATCCTAGCTGGGGTTATAATCCTTTGAAAGCTCAGCTCGATTGAAGGATCTGCCTACAAGTTCACTCACGTGGCTAAGGGCAAGAGGCTTCAGTTCTTCAACCTGCAGGCCTTTCCACGGGGCTTCTCATGACATCGCAACTCACAGCTAGAGCACGTGATACAAGAGTGAGAGAGTGACCAAGACAAGCCACAGTGTCTTTTATCACCCGATCTTAGGAGTGACACAGCATCTCTTCTGCCATATACTGTTGCTCACAGACCGGCCCTGACACAGCACAGAAGGGACTGCACAGCATACGGGGAGATAGGAGCACTGGGGGCTGTCTGGGTCCATTCAGGCTGCTGTCACAGAAGACCATAGACTAGGTGGCATCCAAAGAACAATTTTATTTCTCACAGTTCTGGAGGCTGGCAAGTTCAAGATCAAGGCAGCAGCATGATCTTGCTCTGGTGAGGGTCTGCTTTCTTATTCATAGATAGACAGCTGTCTTTTTGCAGTATCCTTATATGGTAGCTGTGTTGCCCAGCAGACTGGGGATACCCTGGGGCCTTGAGGCCTCCACCCAGCCCGTCCCCCAGATGTCACTAGGGGCATAAATAAATCTTAAAAAAAAAAAAGGGATGCCTGGGTGGCTCAGTCGGTTAAGTGTCTGACTCTTGATTTCAGCTCAGGTCAGGATCTCAGGGTCCTGGGATTGAGCCCCTAGTCGGCCTCCCCGCTTAGCGGGGAGTCAGCTTGTCTCCCTCTCCCTCTGCTCCTCCTTCCTGCTCACTCGTGCACTCTCTCTCAAATAAATAAATAAATAAATCTTAAAAAAAAAAAAAAACCACAAGAGTACACTCTAAAAATGTGAGAGCCAGAGAGCTCAAGAGAGAGCTGCATCAGGGATTTGGGTCCCTTATTGACAGTTGTTAACTAAGGGGTTGGAGTATTTATTATTTCAGGAAAGGATTTCTCAGTGTTTTGTGCTTTTTCTCCCTTAATTGGTCAGGGTGCTGGCCTCCTTTATTTTGGGCCTGTCTGGTTTAATCCAGTTTCTGTGGCTTTGGTTTTGGAATGCTGCCAAGACAGGTCTCTAACTTTCCTGATAATGGGCCATGACTCCCCCTTTGCTGGCCTCCAGGCATCCTGTCAAAGCCTAACTAACCGCCTACTCTAACAGTAGGGGTAAAGGATTTCTCTGAGGTCACTTTTATTAGGGCACTAATCCCATTTATGAGGGCTTTGCCCTTATGACCTGCACACCCCCCCAAAGCCCCACCTCCAAATACCAGCACGCTGGGGACTAGGATTTCTTTTCTTTCTTTCTTTCTTTTCTTTCTTTTTTTTTTTTTAGTAATATTTATTGTGTTATATTAGTCACCATACAGTACATCCCCAGTTTTTGGTGCAATGTTCCATGATTCGTTATTTGCATATAACACCCAGTGCACCATGCAATATGTGCCCTCCTTAATACCCATCACCGGCCTATCCCAATCCCCCACCCCCCTCCCCTAGGATTTCAACCTATGGATTTTGGTGGGGATGCAAACATTCAGGCCAAAGCAGGGATCATCATAGAAGCTGGCTACTAAAACTACATTGCTTAAAAAAAAAAAAAAAAGTCTTATTTCAGATCCTGTAACATAAAATGGGGTAAAGTTAGTTCAGGAGACTCTTAGCTACGAAAGAGCGGTAGAATTGCCCACTGGTTAAGAGAGCACCCTCTAGAACCAGACTATCTGGATTAAGATTCTGGCTCTACCACTTACTGAGTTAACACTGTTCAATTGTTCCATTTTCTTATCTGTGGAAAGGAGTAATAATAGCGCCTTCTACCATGATCTGTATTGTTGGACTTGAGCATTTTCCACCTGTTAGTATCTGAGGGAAGCTATCCTTGAAGGAGAGTAGGTTTCAGTTAAATCAAAAGGTAGAGAATTTGCATACCATGAAATGAAACCTCTAGAAACTTTAGAAGTAATTGGTATCTGGGGCACATGGGTCGCTCAGTCCGTTAAGCGGCTGCCTTCAGCTGAGGTCATGATCTCAGAGTCCTGGGATTGAGCTCGGTGTCAGCCTCCTTGCTCAGTGGGGAGTCTGCTTCTCCTCTCCCTCTGCCACTCCCCCGCTCATTCTTTCTCTCTCTCAAATAAATAAAATATTAAGAAAAAGAAGAAGTAATTGGTATCCTTATGGAATCTTTACTATAATGCTAGGACTCTACACACATTGTCTCAAGACTAAACTTTGAGAAGGATACAGTGATCATCTTTAAGCTTTAAAGATGTAGGGACGTGGGGCTCCTGGGTGGCTCAGTCAGTTAAGCGTCTGGCTCTTGATTTCGGCCCCAGGCATAGTCTCTGGGTCATGGGATCGAGCCCTGCATCAGGCTTTGCACTCAGCGGGGAGTCTGCTTGAGATTCTCCCTCTCCCTCTCCTTCGCTAGTGCTCGCTCTCGTGCTGGCTCTCAAATAAGTAAATAAAATCTTTAAAAAAAAAAAAGATGTGGAGACATTGAGACTTTGAGAAATGATATAAGCTGTCCAAGATGCCACCGTTTTCTGTTTACAATAACAACCTATTAAAGGACAAAAATTTCAACCTCTAACTGGCTTTATTCAGCCACTCATGAATTAAACAGCATTCTATCTAACAAATAGAAGGATACTTTAGAACTAGTACAAAGTGGAAGGCCTTTATAAGCAGAAACAGGTCAGGGCAAGGAAATTATCAGCAAAAGGAAAAAAAAGGATTGTTTCAGGCAAGGTCACCTTCCCTTAGGGGGAAAGGGCATGGGGTCTTAGCATGCAGATTTCTTCACCAGTGCTGATCAGGAAATTCCAGACAGATTGGGTTAAAATTTCGCTCCTGGGAGAGGCTGAAACTGCCATTAGTGCAGGTGGTAAGTCTCTGTGAGGCTTAACCTAAGTGATTCCATTTTGAGCCTATTTCTTTTTAACAAAGGCAACGACTAGGTGAAGTCACCCCTTGTGTTTATAACCATGGCCAAGTGTGTGGTGTGGTCACATGCCACCACTTGGTGCAGATTGTGGTCCCATGTGGAGTCAGGTTTAGTCCAGTTTGCCGGCCAAGTCTGTGTGGCACAGACACCAAGGGGTTAGGTCACTCTGCCTCTTTCCCCATGGAGGGAGGTCAAGGGTACTTCCTCCGGTGGGGAAAGGAGAAGAGGACCACAAGAGTGGGTAAAATTAGTTTGGAAATACTTTATTTAACAGATTGGTTGACTTTAAAAAGTAGGAGTTTTATTTTACCACTGGTTTGTCCCCTTAATTAAGCAGATTGAACCCTGACATTTTCAGGGGGTCATGAAGCGGACTCGCAAAATTGCGTTAAACTCCTCACGGAGCGTGGCCATGTGACCACAGAGTAATGCTTCATGTCGTCTGCTTCTAACTGGGTCACCTCTAAGGGGCCAGGTTTCTAGTACCTTTTGGTATCTTCAGAGTTTCTACAAGCGTGCTAAGCAGACACACCCAATGATTGATCTTTCTTTTAAATCCAATAGAAGTGGAGATGTGCCCTTTGGTTCATTTATTCAACAAACATTTAGTGAAAATACAAACGGAATGTCCTTATCTCTAATGTTGAGTGTGCTTTTTCACTCTTTTGAAAACTAATCTAATCCTAAAGGATGCTTTATGGACTCTTCCTGTATGCAGCTAATATGCTCCTCAGCATTACTGTTCCATCAAAGTTCAAGGTGTTTGCTCGTCTTAAACTACACTACCATTGTTAACAGCTCCCCAGGCTTAGTGCCGTTTGTAAAGTTAATAAATTGCCCTAAGGGCTCTGATTGGAGATCGTTAATGATAAAATACCAACCCAATGCTGAATGCTCCAAATCCCCCAGCATTCTTTAAATTCCTTTTTAATTAATTAGTACCTTTAATTTACTCTTCTTGGGCCAATTTTATTCAACCCCAACCTTAGGAATGGACTACATTCCTATTGTGACTAAAGGTAAAGTTATTTGTGGTCACATCCTAATCCCTGGAGCCTATCAATGTTACCTTATATGGAAAAAGGGTCTTTACAGTGAGATTAAGAACTTTGAGATGGGGAAGTTTTCCTGGATTATCCTGGTGAGCCCTAAACACAGTCAGAAATGTCCTTATAAGAGAGAGGCAGGGAGGGGTGTCTGGCTGGCTCAGTTGGTAGAGCATGGGACTCTCGATCTCAGGGTCAGGATTCGAGCCCCATGTTGGGCATGGAGCCCGCTTAAAAAAAAGAGAGAGCGAGCGAGATAGGGAGATTTGACATGAGCAGAAGAGAAGGCAACGTCCCGGAAGAAGTATAACCCAACCAAACAAGAGTTCATCGGCCCAAGACACGGCAAGCCCGTGAAAAATCTGACACTCAGAAAAATCTGAGCTTTGCCGTGAAGCAAGATGGGCTGTTGATTGGTGTGGTGCCTCCCTGGAGATGAGGGGCTAGTGCTCCAAGTCCTGAACTCCCAGATGGCTTGTGAGCAATGGTTTTCGAAGGGTGGAAATTCAGGCTAAGGGACTCAGGGTCCCGGATCATGCTGATTGATTAGGGATTTGACCGGCTGTAACAGTCCCTTCTGGTGACTCCCTGTCGGGTTTCAGTGTGACTGTAGGGAGGTGGTCGTTCTGCGCCAGGGGCCTGGCCCTGCAAGACGTTCGCTGCAGACTGCACTAGCGATGTCGCCTCTAGACTGCTCTACATCCTCTCTTACTAAACTGCACACTGTTAATGTTTTTCTTGCAAACACAGCACATCATGTTTGCTATCTTAGGTGGAACAGCATCCCACAGACTTTTCAGGAGGCAACTTGATGTTATTTCTTGAGGCAATTTTACAGGTTTCTTTCTCAGTAACTAAGGGCTACGTGCCTCTGGTCAGAGGCAGCCGGAGCTGTATGTCCTAATTGTGGTGTCCGCGGGGACTTACGTCTCCAGCTACCTTCTCCCCTCCTGTGGATGGAGCGTGCCCTCGATATCAGCACAGACTGATTTCGAACTTTCGGCCTCCTAAACTGTGAGAGGATCAATTTCTGATTTTGTTTTTAAGATTTTATTTATGTATTTGACAGAGAGAGAGAGGGAGAGAAAGAGATTTAGAGGGGCACCTGGGTGGCGCAGTCGTTAAGCATCTGCCTTCGGCTCAGGGCGTGATCCCAGCATTCTGGGATCGAGCCCCGCATCAGGCTCCTCTGCTAGGACCCTGCTTCTTCCTATCCCACTCCCCCTGCTTGTGTTCCCTCTCTCGCTGGCTGTCTCTCTCTGTCAAATAAATAAATAAAATCTTTAAAAAAGAGAGAGAGAGAGTTTTAGAGAGCGCGCCCAAGCACAGGGAGCCTCAGAGGGAGAGGGAGAGGGAGAAGCAGACTCCCCGCTGAGCAGGGAGCCGAAGTGGGGCTCGACCCCAGGACCCTGAGATCATGACCTGAGCCGAAGGCAGACGCTTCACTGGCTCAGCCACGCAGCTCCCTCAATTTCTGTTTTTTAAGGCACCAAGCTTGTGGTCACTTGTTACAGCCCCCACAGGAGGCTAATTCAGTGCTATTCCTGGCCCCTTGGAGCAGATGTGAGAGTGCCTGAGAACAAATACTGGAGAGGCTCTTTTGTCTGTTTCATTTTATTTTGTTTTATTTTCATTATTTATTTATTGGGGTTTTTTTAGTGTGTATCTGAATAAGCTGAGAATCTTCACGTTTTATTAGGAAAATATCATTACCTTCACTTTATAAAGGGAAAAACCGATCTCAGCTTAAGTGTCCTTTTTTTTTTTTTTCGTTTCAGGAGTAGAAATCGGTGATTCATCACTTACATATGACACCCAGTGCTCATCATAACAAGTGCCCTCCTTAATCCCCATCACCCATCTAGCCACTCCCCTAACCACCTCCCCTACCCACTCCCTCCAGCAACCCTGTTTGTCCTCTATCATTAAGAGTCTCTTATGGTTTGCCTCCTCCTCCCTCCTCTCTTTTTTTTTTCTCTTCCCACATGTTCATGTGTTTTGTTTCCTAAATTCCACATATGAGTGAGATCACATGGTATTTGTCTTTCTCTGACTTATTTCGCTTAGCATAATACTCTCTAGCTCCATCCATGTCATTGTAAATGGCAAGATTTCATTCTTTTTGATGGCTGAGTAATATGCCAGTGTGTGTGGCATATATATATATATACACACATATACATATATATACACACACATGTACATGTATACACACACACACACATATATACACACACATGTATACACTTAGTTACTATATATGTACCACATCTTCTTTACCCATTCATCAGTCGATGAACACTTGGGCTCTTTTCATAGTTTGGCTATTGTTGATAATGTCTGGGTTACATTTTTTGACCTGTTTTCAGGCTTCTAAAAATATGTAGCTAATAATATAATAGACACCCTGGAACATACCACTTAGCCTAAAAAACAAAATGCTTCAAATACATTTAAATCCTCCCAGACACCCTTCCCATTCTGTTCTCCTCTCTCTACCTCTGAGGCAAGCCACTTTTCCTGCATGTAGCCTTCTTTCTTTTTTAAAAATATTTTATTCATTTATTAGAGAGAGAAAGAGAACACAAGCAGGGGGAGGGACAGAGGCAGAGAGAGAAGCAGGCTGTCCACTGAGCAGGGAGCCTGATGCAGGGCTCCATCCCAGGACCTGAGCTGAAGGCAGACACTTAACCATCTGAGCCACCCAGGTGCCCCCTGAATGTTGTTTTCATTGCTCCAATACATATCTTTAAACTTTTACTACATTATATCCCTAAAACATATATTACAATATTTTAAAACTTGGTAAAAAGTGCATACGACCTTTTGCAATTTGCCTTTTTTTCTATAACCATCTGAACTTTTCACTGAGTGCTTTCTACATGTAAATCACCACGTTGGGCAGTGTGGATGATACCAGACCAATCAGACGGGACAATGTTGCACCAACATGAGCCTGTTAGAAGAGCTACAGATGTGATCTCTTATGCGTATTTTCCCATTGTTTTAAAGAAAGGCTCTTGCTCAGTATCTACCATCTGATATCTAACTGGCGATAGGAATGATGATTTTCAATATCTCTTAGCGCCCGTAAATCAGTACAAGTCCTGTGCCTCTGTGTGAGGATTACTTACCTTTGCAAGACTTCCAAAGTAAATATGGTATTTCTCAAAACTAAGAATTGTTTAGCAACCAGGTTTATGACCTCAACACCCACAAAACCAATACACTCAAATCAATACATTAAATTTTACATAACAGTTGACGTTTTGGCAAACCTGAATCTCTGTGGACGGCGTGAAGATGATGCTCTTACTAACGCACGTGTTTCTTTGGGTTTGCTTGCCTCTCCCACGAGTTTCCTTCATTCAGAATGTAGCTGTGTTCCAAGCAGCCTGAAGGCTACATATCTCTAGCTCATTAACCGGCGCCTTCTAGCCTCTAGCTTGACTAATTATAGCTTCTTTGGGGTCTCAACAGAACACTGACCCTGGGGAAACAAGGAACCAGGTGTTCCCAGAAAATCAAGCTTGACCACACTGGAGAATAGTCTTGCCTGATGCCAGCAAATTTGCATGAGATCACATTGAGAATGCTTTCCCTGCATGTCAGCCCTCACCAGTCCCCTTGCTTGGTCCAGGAGTTTGGGAAAGGGTCTTTGGACATTAGTCCACCATCTTCCCAGGTTGCCGGCTTCCTAAATAAAGCAAACTTTCCTTTCCAACCAACACTTGTCTCTTGAGTATTGACTTTCAAGCTGTGAGCAGTCAGTAACAAAGTGACTTTAAAATTTTCACCTCTGTAGCGTAATGTGAAGTCATTTGGCTTTCATTGAGCCCAGGATGACCTTTAGACCCAAGCAGGAAGGGCTTCTGCGCCCACATCTTAGAGGATTCTGTATAACACACATGTGTGCACACAACATACACACACCTGTTCAAGAGCGGATGAAAACCTCTGTCTCTTGAGATCTGGTGGTCAGCACTGGCTCATCACAATCTAGAACTTTGGACATCTGCTGCTATGACTATCACTATTCAGGCCCCATGGAAACACTTCATATCTCTTGCCCTATTTTTTTAAATAAAGTTTTTTATTTATTTAAGGACTCTCTACACCCAATGTGGGGATCAAACTCACGGCCCTGAGATCAAGAGCCCCACACTTCTCCAATTGAGCCAGCTGGGTGCCCCTTGCCCGATGTTCTTGAATCAAAAGGCGGCTGAGGTAGAAAGTTGTGAAGATTTATGGGTTATGCCCTTTCAGGTCTGAGTTGGGAAAAACCCAGTCTTCCTCTTGTGTGTCTCCTGTACTCTCACACTGCTGCCACACTCACAGCACTTCTGACACCAGGTGGGACCGTGCATCTCCCACAGCAAGCAATTCTGCAACACCAGCTGGGTGTGCTGCAATTTAACTAAATTCTGATACCATCTTCCTGGAGATAGTGTCAGATCCCGCAGGTTAAGGGCTCAGTCCCATGAGACTGCTCTCCCTCTCCCCCTTCTTCAGATGCCAGTCGCAAGTAGAAGGTCCCCAGGTTACCCACAACTTCCGTCCAACTTGACTACAAATTGGAGGCTTCTCCCCCTTGGATTTGATTATTTACTAGTACAGCTCACAGAAGTCAGGGAAACCCTTACTTTCATTTACTGGTTTATTGAAGGATCTGCTAAAGGATACAGATGACCAACCAGGTGAAGAGATACATAGTGTGAACTCTGGGGAGGGTCCCAAGCTCAGGAGCTTCTTTCCCATGGAGTTGGGTCGTGTCACCCTCCTAGTATGTAGATGTGTTCACCAACCTGGAAGCTCTCTAAACCTTGTACAATTGGAATTTTATGGAGGCTTCCTCCCAGAGGCATGATCGATCACTAACTCCATTTCCAGCCCCTCTCCTTTCTCTGGAGACAATTCCAAGCTTCCAGCCCCACTTCCTGAAGCCACACAGGAGCCCACCTAGTCATCTCATTAGAACAAAAGAGACTCCTGTCACCCAGGAAATTCCAAGGGGGTTAGGAGCCCTGTATTGGGAGCCAGGGTCAAAGACCACATTTTAGAACAAAGTTGCTCTTGTGTTCTTATCACTTAGGAATTTACAAGGGTTTCAGGAGCTCTGTGCCAAGAATGAGGTGGGAGAAGGGGCAGAGACCAGTGTATATTTTTTTCTATTACCTCACAAGGCCAGAAACGGACACTGCCTTTTAGTGCAGGGAATAAGTGAGCAGCAGAAGTACTTAGGTAAGACAAAAAACAGATTCCTAATACTGCGTCTCAGATCAGATGTGAATTCAATAAGTTCTTGCATAACCAACAATTATTTGTCTTCGGTGCTGAATTTTCCATTTTCTTGCTTTTCTTCTTACTCTGATTTGTGATTCTGGGGTTGCTCATGAATTACTAGAGCATTCGCAACAGCTAAACTGGTGACTGAAGACTATTTCTGCAATATTAAACAACTGATGTTCCTCTTATGTTGGTGTACATGTCAGTTTACGTACGTCATGAGTGAAGCATAATACTGATTCTTTACTGTAGGACTCTAAAGATCGCTTTAAGAGATGGTAAAATTTCAATATAAGTGATAATTTATGACAAGATTAAAATATATTCTAATATTCTGTGATAAGTTCTCATGCATCCCCCATTTCAATGTTTTAATGATATGTCAAATTCACGATTCATTTCTGCATGTGAGTATTACTTTAAGAATTTAATTGCCAATTTCAGTTGTTTCCTTACCAGAGAATACATTTCCTCCACATCGAAATGAAGAAAACACTGTCTAAGAAATACAATCACTAGAGAAAAGTTTAGTTTGTCTAATTCGACATAGCTGTTGTTAAATTAATTAAACAAGGAGGCCATTAGACTGGGGTGGCTCTAATGCATTTTAAGCCCGTGCATGCTTCAGGGTAATGAAATTGAAACCTAAGGACAACCAATCACAAAGAACCACCTAAACTTTAAACTATAGCCAATTGATAATTTCCTTGGCTTCTGTCTTTTCTTTATAAAAGTTTCTCCTTAGCTCGTCTTGGTGGAGTTGCAGTTTGGCGCTGCCCCCATTTGAATAGTTTTTTTGCTCAAGCTCTTAAAATTTTAAGCATGTCTCAGTTTCTCTATTAACCCTGTCAATGGTACACAAGTTATGTGAAAAATCTTATAATCTCATAATGTAAATGATTATTTTGCTGCTATAAAGGCAAGGAAAAATTTATGAGCTGTGTATGTATTTATTTTATTACTCATATCAAATATCAACAGACTACCCAGACATGAAAAATAATAAAGTTAGTTGTCTTTGATAGTTTGCCAACTTTCAGTCATTTCAGAGCCATAGCTTTATATGTATTTATTAGCTTGATTTATAACTTATAAATATTTAGACATATGGAGCTTGCATCTGGGCTGTGGCCCCAGGCCCCCCAAATGCTCAGAATCGCCTGACCAGGCACAAGTTTACATGTGTTACATTTGTCATTCACACAAGGAAATTGAAGTTGAAATATTTGGTAGTTTCTTGATCTTAAGTATAAATGTGGGAACTGTTATCTATTTCATTAGTCAACTAAACAGTGGTCACCCAGACAATTCAGAATATGCTGTTCTATTTTATATCTATGTAGTATTCAGAATATTGAAAAAACTTTTAAGATCATCAAGATGAGATGTTGAGAACATACCAGTTCAGTTAAATTAAACAGTATATATACAATTAACAGCAAGTAGACACATACTTCTGAAGTGTTAAAAAGAATTCTAATAAGTAAAATTGAAGTTCTTTTCTAAAATTGGAAATGCTTCTGTAGTGTACGTCAGATTATATGATACAAATTCCATCTTGCTTGTTAACACATGTCCCAAGACACATCTGAAAAAAAGTGAGATAGGACGGAAGGGAGTATGTCATAAGGTGGAGGAGAGGGGTGGGACATAGCTGTTACGTGGAGGTCTAGGACTGTGTCTGAATTTGTCTTTGTTGTTGTTGTGTAGCATATAAATATAATTTGAAATAGAAAGTGATACCTGGGATGGGGGCGCCTGGGTGGCTCACTCAGTTAAGCGTCTGACTCTTGATCTCAGCTCAGGTCTTGATCTCAGGGTGGTAAGTTCAAGCTCTGCA
The DNA here is from genome assembly GCF_017311325.1 of Ursus maritimus. Lineage (NCBI taxonomy): Eukaryota > Metazoa > Chordata > Mammalia > Carnivora > Ursidae > Ursus > Ursus maritimus. The sequence goes on from NW_024424119.1 coordinate 39,802,232, forward strand.
CTGGGCTCCACGCTGGGCATGCAGCTTACTTAAAAAGAAAAAAAAAGTGATACCTGCAGCGCCTGGCTGGCTCAGTCGGTAGAGCATGTGGCTTTTGATCTCAGGGTTGTAAGTTCGAGCCCCACGTTGGGTGTGGAGATTACTTAAAATTTAAAAAAAAAGTGAAACCTGTCATAAGAGATTTTTTTTAGGTGCTGTTAATTGGGATATAATGGAGATATCTTAAAGTTCTTGTAATTATATCACTTTAGGAGTGGAGAAAGGTTAAGTAAAAGGTTGACTTACACAGAGAATATTGCTTAGCCTTGGAGAAGAACTAGGAAGTATTGTAAATATGTTTAACTCAGATGGTTCATGCTTTGATTTAAAAATTGTTCCTTATTAGAATTCTTTAATTACAAAAGAAATAAATGCTCTTTGTAATGTGCAAAAGGAAACAATATGCAGTTGTAGAAAGAAAATGTGAATCTGGTCTACTCTTGCCCTGCTGCACCCTCACCCCAAGATAAAAACCTTAACCATCTGGTGCATATCCTGTCCTTTTTTTTTTTGTTATTCTCATATAAACCTATACACACCTATGTTCATGTATGTATATATCCATATATACATTCATATATAGTGAACCCACTATAAATGTTATCTCACCACTTTTTAAAAAATTAATGTATCATACTACAGATAAAAGACTGGTATCCAAGATCTACAAAGAACTTCTCAAACTCAATACATGAGAAACAAATAAACAAATCATAAAATGGGCAGAAGATATGAACAGACACTTTTCCAATGAAGACATACAAATGGCTAACAGACCCATGAAAAAATGTTCAAAATCATTAGCCATCAGGGAAATTCAAATCAAAACCACACTAAGATACCACCTTACGCCAGTTAGAATGGCAAAAATTGACAAGGCAAGAAACAACAATTGTTGGAGAAGATGTGGAAAAAGGGGAGCCCTCTTACACTGTTGGTAGGAGTACAAGTTGGTACAGCCACTCTGGAAAACAGTGTGGAGGTCCCTTAAAAAGTTAAAAATTGAGCTACCCTATGATCCAGCCATTGTATTTACCCCAAAGATACAGACGTAGTGAAGAGAAGGGCCATATGCACCCCAATGTTCATAGCAGCTCTGTCCACAATAGCTAAATCGTGGAAGGAGCCGAGATGCCCTTCAACAGATGACTGGTCCATATATACAACGGAATATTACTCAGCTATCAAAAAGAACGATTTCTCAACATTTGCTGCAACATGGACGGCACTGGAGGAGATAATGCTAAGTGAAATAAGTCAAGCAGAGAAAGACAATTATCATATGGTTTCTCTCATCTATGGAACATAAGAACTAGGAAGATCGGTAGGAGAAGAAAGGGATAAAGAAAGGGGGGGTAATCAGAAGGGGGAATGAAGCATGAGAGACTTTGGACTCTGAGAAACAAACTGCGGGCTTCAGAGGGGAGGGGGGTGGGGGAATGGGATAGGCTGGTGATAGGTAGTAAGGAGGGCACGTATTGCATGGTGCACTGGGTGTTATACGCAACTAATGAATCATCGAAATTTACATCAAAAACCAGGGATGTACTGTATGGTGACTAACATTATAAAAAATATTTTTAAAAAATTAATGTATCATAGACCTTTTTTTTAAAAGATTTTATTTATTTGAGAGAGAGAGAGCATGAGAGAGAGCTTTTGTGAGAGAGAGAGAGTGCGAGCGCGCGAACACACAAGCTGGGAGGAAGAGTAGAGAGAGAAGCAGACTCCCTGTCTAGAAGGGAGCTGGATGTGGGACTCGATCCCAAGCCCTTGGGATCATGACCTGAGCTGAATGAAGGCAGACGCTTAACCATCTGAGCCACCCAGTCGTCCCTATCATAGACCTTCTGATACATAAAACTAATTTTTTATTGCTGTATGATCGAGTGTGGATGTACTATAATTCAATCAACCTTTTCCCTAGTGATGTCTATGTAAGTTGCTTCCACCCTCTTTGCCTCTGCAAACAGCGCTGCAGTAAAGTCTTTGCACATATATCCTTAGGGACTAGTGCTTTTATTTTGGTAGTGTCACAAGTTTGTGCCGACACTGAGGACACCCGGTTGGCCCCCTGTACCCTTACTAGTAGTGGATGCGGAGGCAGATTTCATGTGAAGCGTGTTTCAGGGCTCTTTGCTTGAACATGTGGCTGACACTGCTACCAACACCCCCCACCCCCGCCCCCAGGCCTTGAGAGAAGTCTTAGCAATGCGCTCACTGGGGTGTGTATTTTTGTGATATTTGGAAAAGTAGGTTCCTTTATCCACAACCATGTAAAACAACTGTGCCTTTTCACTCCAAATTTCCCTCCCTTCACACTTCACCTTGGGTTGTATGGCCTTGGAGTGGCTTGTAGAAAATTCTTCCCATCATCCAGGTGATAGAATTCTAAGCAAGTGTCTCTGTTCTATCCGGGAGATCCTTTGGTCAAGCGGTACATGCAATTATGACCTCACTTGGAACTTACCTGAAACGCAGTAAGAACTCCTGTGTCTGGAGGTTAGGACTTTGTAGCGGCACTGCCAACAGCAGGTATGTTTGGGGGGAGGGGAGCCACGTATTTTATGGCTGCCAACGTATCACACTGGATCTTAGCACGTTACCAGCAATGGATTTGGGGCTGAAAGAAACTCTTCTAAACCATCCATAATAAAAACGCAAATATTTCAAACAGCCATGCTAGTGGAAAGACTTCAATATCTTTCTATCCTTTCTATAGAAAACAACGTTATAAAATAGTTGTCTTATGAAGAAGTTCTTAAGGAATATGCAGCCAAAGACTATGAAAAATAGTATCATAGGGGCGCCTGGCTGGCTTAGTCGGGTAGTGTCGTTGATTCTTGATTTTGGCTCAGGTCATGATCTTGGGGTCTTGGGATCGAGCCCCGAGTCAGAATCTCCGCTCGGCAGGGAGTCTACCTGAGGTTCTTTCTCTCTGCCTCTCCCCCCGCTCACACATGTGCTCCCTCTCTCTCTCAAATAAATAAATCTTAAAAAAAAAGAAAAAGAATAGTATTGTAGAGATGTGTCAGGCAGTTATTAAGCAACTTAAATTTTTTTGTGATATGTGCAATCAAATTCATAAAATTTCTCATTGTGGTGATTTCTCATCCTAAATAAATATTTACCTTTGTACTGAGTTTTGTAGTGAAAATTTAAGTTCTTTTGCTTGTAAAGGGCCCTCAAATTGTTTAAATTTCAGGCCTCATAAAGCATAAATCCTCACCTAATTATAATTTATTGGTCTTTTGATGTTTGCCAATAAGTGAGAATTGTATTTTTTTGCTTTCATTGACATTTCATAGATCTCTAGTGAAATTGAACATTTTTTTTACATATATATATTGGCTATGTGTATTTCTTCTTCTTTGAATTGACAATCTACATTCTTTTGTCTATTAAAAAAATTTTTTTAAAGTACACTCTAGGGGCGTCTGAGTGGTTTGGTCAGTTGAGCATCTGACTCTTGATTTCAGCTCAGGTCATGATCTCAGGGTCCTGAGATTGAGCCCCACCTCCAGCTCTGGCTCTGTGCTGGGTATGGCGCCTGCTTAATATGATCTCTCTCCCTCTCCCTCCTCCTCTCCCTTCCCCTTCTCCCCCCCCCAAAAAAAGTAAACTCTATGCCCAATGTAAGGCTTGAATTCACGACCCCCAAGATCAGGAGTCACATACTCCACTGAGCCAGCTAGGCACCCCTCTTTTGTCCATTTTTTTAATTGTTTCTTATTAATTTGCAGGGGGCGTGTTTAAGGATATTAATACTAGTGGGTCATATGTGTTACAGATAATTTTCTCTAGATTATCCTTTGTCTTTTGTTGGTAACAGCTTTATTGAAATCGAATTCATATACCATACAATTCACCCATTGATTGATTGATTAATACTCTCTTTTTCCAGCCTTACTGAGGTATAATTGACAAAAATTGTAGATATTTAAGGGGGTGCCTGGGTGGCTCTGTCGGTTGAGTGCCTGACTCTTGGTTTTGGCTTGGGTCATGGTCTCATGGTTGTGGGATTGGGCTTTGCACTCGGCAGGGAGTCAGCTTGGGATTTTCACCCTCTGCCCCTTCCCTGACTCTCATGCACATGTTCTCTCTAAAATAAATAAATCTTAAGAAGTGGTGTATATTAAGGTGTACAATGTGATATTTTGATATCTGCATACATTGTGAAATGATTATCACCATCAAGCTAATTAATATATCCATCAATTCACCCATTTAAAGTATACAATTCAGTGGTTCTTTCTATGTCCACAGGGTTGTACAACCATCTCCAAAATCAATTTTAAAACATTTAATCACCCCCCCAAAGAAATCACGTACCCTTTATCTATCACACTCCGTCACAATTTATCTTTTGACATATGGCATTTTCAGTATCAAATTTTTGTAATTTTCCTATAGTCAAATATTTCTCTTTTCTTTTACAGCTTCTAGGTTTCCGGTTTCCCGTGTGGCTTAAGGTCTCTACTCTCTCCAAGGTTCTTTAAACATTCTGCTAATATTTTATTTTTACATTTATGTCTTTACTTCATCTGGAATGTATTCTCCATCTTCTCCTTGTCTCTAATCGAGTAGAACCCCACTTGTTGACTAGATTTTGGGAAAGGATTAGTGTATCAATGAGAGAGAAGTTTCTCTTTCAACAGGCTTGGGGGGGGAGATAAACCCTTTAGGGCCAGGAACAAAGAGCAAGAGCAAGGACGAAGAACACTCCCAAAAGGCAGAGTCCCAATCATCCCATGTGTGGTTGCTTAGGGAAGAGCATGTGTGCTCATGTGATGCTTTGAGACCTGCCTTGGCACATAAACTTTCTCTTTCAAATAAAAAGTTAAAAATGGGGTCCTAACTGCAAAGGTCAGAAAGGAGCCAAACTGCACTTAGCACTGTGTTTCCAATGACTATGGTATGGGGAGGGGTGGGGGTGGGGAGAAGGAGTAACCACAGTGAGGAAACCTGACAAACACTACTTGCACCAGGTCATCAAGGTTAACATCACGATGACAAATCATGTTGATAATATGTACCTTTGATATGATATGATGAGGACAGCACTTTACTTTTGTGGTCTTCCTCCCCCAAACCCATAATCCCCGTCTAACCATGAGAAAAACAGACAAACCCAAATTGAGGGGCATACTATAAAATGCCTGGTTGATATTTTTCAAAACCAGCAAGGGCATCACAAACAAGGAAAGTCTGAGAAACTGCCACAGACCAGAGGAGGCTAAGGGACATGTCTACAAAATGTAATGAGGTATCCTGGTTAAGATTCTGTAACAGAAAAAGAACACTAGGGAAAAACGAATACAATCCAGTAAAGTATACCATTTACTTCGTTAATAGTAATGTGCCAATGTTGCCTCCTTATGACAGATGTTCCAGAATGGTATAAAGTGTTAACAATAGAAGACGCTGGGTGAGGAGTACGTGAAAATGCTCCTACTGTCTTTGCCATTGTTCTGTAAATCTAAAGTTATTCTAAATTTTTTTAATGAAAAGGGAGGGGGAAATATTTTTGCTAGCCACATCCTTCCTGAAGGAGTATATCTAGGCCAAGAAAGCATCCTGCTTTCCCAAAGAGTTGGTGTCTCTACAACCTAGTGCTTAATTTGAACAAATTTTGTGGGTGGCTCAGAAATGAATTTTGAAGAGTCATTTCCTTTGTCCAAACTCTCCAGCCAGCTTAGAGAAGTTTCCAGAATAGCTGATTCTGGCTGCCTTGGCCACTCCATGCCTCCCATCCCAGCAAGTTCAATGGGTTACAATGATATCCCTTATCTGCTTCTGCCCCAAGAGGCTGCTCAAGACCCCCAGAAGGCTTATTGTCTCAACCTGTTGTTCCTGGTTCTTGAATCCTGGTTCTTTTCTCTATCACCCCCCTTGCTTTAGTGACCAATTCAGACCCCTTCCCCTAGTTTTTCTATCTTGGCTTCTCACTTTACTCAATTCTGCACAATTTCATGACTTCTGGACTACCTGAAGCTGCAGGTGAGAGACACTCCTTTGACCATCTTTCCCTGCCCGACTAGCCTAAGGCCCCCTGGGTCTCAGCTGGGAGTGGACCTGTGTAGCTTCTCTTACCCGTGGGGTAGAATACCAGCAGCAGCGATATTATCATATATAAAAGGCATCCTCTCTACTCCAGGAAAATTACAGGAGCTGTCCAGATGACAATAGCTTAAAAATACTATTCTATTAGTAGTTATGCTAATACATCAAATTATAATTGTGTAGATTTTTATTTATTTATTTTTTAATGAAGGGAATGACAGCATGATTTAGTTTCTGGTATCCTCTTAAAATTTCCCGATCCCCAGACAGCATTGGCCATGTACCCATGTATTAACCTTCTAGGGGGTTCTGGGTAGTACTGGTACTGATGGAGACTGAATTTAGCGGAGCAGACCTTTACCCTCAGACTGTACAGAAGTCTCGTGTCCAAAGTGAAGCTACAGCTCTGCCCTCATTTCACTGTTATATTACTTTACTTGTATCGTCAATAACTTCCTAAGACGCCACTCTGAGAGACTGAATGTGTGGTTTTTCCTAGGAAGAACTTAGGTCTGCTTTGACTTGATGATAAGAAGCAGCTGAATGAGTGGATTGGGACGACTGATGACCTCCCAAGGATACCGACCTGGAGGCGCCAAGATACACCACACACACTGGAAATTGGAAGCTGAATGAACCTTCATCCTAGTGTAGGACAGTGTGGTTTAAGAAATCTTTCAAGGGACTGGGTTTGATTTTGGAAAAAGCGAGCGTGTCAACAAGATAAAACTTCTAGAAGTTTCCATGTATTGGCCTCAACTCAAAGGCTGCTATTCCAGCAAGCAGAGAGAGTCAGACTAATGTATGTGTGGTGAGCACAGCTTCCTGGATCTGCCATTTTCTTCATGGGTGGGTGGTGATGGTGATGGTGATGGCAGGGGCCGCCTACCATATCACCAGAGGCCCCGAGTGGGAAAACCAAGCCTCCTGCTCTGCCAGTAAGAGAACCTGACGTATCAGCGTGATCAATTACCTTATCTAGATGGCGGTGTGGGGGAGGCCCCGCCTTTAGCAAGTCACCTCACCCGGACCAATAGTGTGGGTGCTGAGTGTAATTTCCTGGCTGTGCCCCCAGCACCATCTTGCTACACTGCCCCCAGGTCCTACAGAAAGATGAGGCCTCTTGCCCACAGACTCCTTGCCTCTGTATAATGAAGATGAGACTGTAGGTCTGCACCTTCCTTTGTCACCTGGGTTACAAAGCACAGGAGGGCCTGGGAGAAGCAGGCCAGGCTAGACCTGTCACAATGGTCCAGCCTGGGCCAAGGATCTGGAAAGAGCTGGTGGAATTCCGAGGCTTTGGAAAGGCTCAGGACCCCTGCCTTAGGAATCCAGAAACTCTCTCTTCCTCTTCTGTTTTACAGCTTTTCCTGCTTGAGAGAGCAGTGTTTCTCCACCTTTTTTCCTTACCACTGCCCTTGAGGGGGAAAAGTGAAGTTTCAATTTGCCCAAACAAGAAAAATTAAATATTAAAGAAGAAAATTTTGTTGGTTAGCTTTGGAGAGCCATAATCCATTATAATCTCTAAGACTTTTTTTTGCCTGACTGCGACCCCTAGAACCAATTTTCACCCCTTTTGGGGACAGTATTGCCCCCTTTGAGAATGCAGGCCAGAGAGGGGTGGTATTGCCGTGGACGTTGCTGCCCACGAAAGGGGGGCTGTCTTTGCCTGCTGGTATTCTTCCTCTTGTGAATCCCTCCAGACGAGTTCAGCGGCATGCCACAGGGATCCCAGTTCAACTGCCTGGGACCGTAGGGAGGTTTACTTGTTACTGAAGTCTGGAGCCCAGGGCCGCGGCTCCGGGATGCCCGAGGAGTGGGGATGTCTCCGCTCACGGCCACAAGATGGCTGTAGCAGCTCCAGGCATGCGGCCCTCACAAGCCTGCGTTCAGAGGGAGGGAGGAGGAGAAACCGGGCAACCATGGGGAAGGGGCCAGGGACTGGTAGGTACATAGTAGCTGCTGACACGGCTCTTTCTCTTTTTGCTTCCTTCTGTCCTCACTCCTTTACCTGGTGCCTTTACTTAAAGGAGTATTGCCCAAGCCCACATGTGAAGCACTGCGCATCCGAATGGAAGGAAGCGCTTAACCGCAGGACTAGCTGATTGCCCTTGAACAGGTTCCTTAACATCTCTGGGCCTCAACTTCGTTTATGAAGTGAGGAGCGTAGACTAGTTGCCTTTTTTTACATAAACTTGGAATGAAGCCTAACATAAAGGCTCACAGAGCATGAAGCATTGTGTGAACCAGCCCCCAGATCAAGAAACAATATTATCAGTACTCCAGAAACCCCCACGAAGCTCGCACTATTCTGACTTCTGTGACTGCACTTGAGTTGTGCCTGTTTTGAACTTCAGACAATTGAGTCATGCTCTTTTTTTTTAAGTAAGCTCCATGCCCAGCGTGGAGCCCAGTGCAGGGCTTGAACTCACGAGCCTGAGATCAAGACCTGAGCTGAGATCAAGAGTTGGACGCTGAACTGGCGGAGCCAACCAGGAGCCCCAAGTAGACACTCTTTTGTATCTGGCTTCTTTCATTCAACATTGTGTTCGTGAGGGGCGCCTGGCTGCTTGGTCAGTAGAGCATGTGACTCTTGATCCCGGGGTGGTGAGTTCGAGGCCCCCCACCCCAGCCCTAGGCATAGGCATTACTTTTTTAAAAACTGTGTGTGTGAGGTTCACTCACCATGCTGTTCCTCCGAGGTCGCTGCTCACATTGCCTTGTGTGACTTTTTTTTTTTTTTTTTAAGATTTATTTATTCGACAGAGACAGCCAGCGAGAGAGGGAACACAAGCAGGGGGAGTGGGAGAGGAAGAAGCAGGCTCCCAGCGGAGGAGCCTGATGTGGGGCTCGATCCCACAACGCCGGGATCACACCCTGAGCCGAAGGCAGACGCTTAACCGCTGTGCCACCCAGGCGCCCCTGCCTTGTGTGACTACTAACCACTGTTGAAAGTTACGTAAATTGTTTTTAGTTTGGGCTATTACAAATAACGCTGCTGTGGAGATTCTCAAATCCATCTTTCGATGAATATACACACGCATTTCTGTTGTGTTCTGGGAGTGGAACTACTGGGTCATAGGATGTCTGGGTGTTTACCTTCTAGATGCCTTTTAAGGCGCATGCCTGGTGAAGAAACCAAAAACTGTCCTGCGGCACACAGCCAGTAAATACGTTTTCCTTCCTTTCACGGCCGATGAGACTCCATGCCAGGGTCTCCAGGGCTTGTCAGCAGTGTATCTTCTCCAGCTCCCCCTCTCTAATGGGTAGCCCCCACGGAAGCGTACGTACACCCCCACGCCCCCCAGAGCCTGCTTGTGAAGACGGCCCGGGGGCAGGTGCCCTTGTGAAGGTGGTGAATGACACTGCTACGGCCGGATGAAGCCCAGTTACTAGGAGCTGGCACGGCCATCTGAAGAACTTTGGGCTCTGAAAAATTACCCACTCCACGGTGAGGCATTTCAGGGGCAGAGCTAGGAGATGAATCTGTCAACAGATTAGTTCGTCTGTGCTCTTCTCCCGAATTTGGAGCACCTGCTGGATGCTTCATAAAAAGCACCGTCAAAGTTTAGGGCAGAAGGTCCCTGTAATAGAATTTTGTAAGAGAAATTTGTCTTTTAAGAAACTTTTCAGCAAACAGGAAATTTCTCCAAAGCAAGCACTTAAAAAATGCTGTTTACCCAAGGTGGTTGGGAATGTCATCTTAAGGTTTAGAGAAATGGGCGGAGCTCAGAGGGTGCTTCTCGGAGTGTAGTTTATAAATCAGCACCAGCATCCCCTGGTGGGGGGGTTGTTGGAAAATGTCGATTCCAGGCCCAGCCCAGAATCAGACTCTCTTGGGTGGGGTCTAAAAATTGTGCATTTGGACGAATTCACAGGTGGCTCTGAGGCACCAGCTCCACGGTCTGTGTTGCATTATCTACAGCCAGAGAGTCTATGCTTTTGGGGCCAGGAGTTTCGGTATGGAAGGATAACATGATCCTCTCATTTACCCACAAACCTCTCTGCTCATTCTGGGGCAAGGTCCAATTTCTTGTTTGCAAAACTCTTCAGATCCTGGCCTCAAGTGGACCTGCCGGCTCTCCCTTTTTCCTGGGACATCACTGGCTGAATCAAACTGTCCACACAATTTTGCCCGTGTTGGCGATAGTGTCTTCTCAGTGGCCCCTCTTGTTTGAGACGGCCTTCTGTGGCTTTCTACATGTCACTGTGAATGCTCTTTGAAAACCTCCTTTGTCCTCATCAGCCGTCCACTTCAGAAGTGGTGCTGTTATTTTGAGGCAGGCTTTGGGATGCCATATAAAATAAAGCTACGATTGTATTAAAAACCAGGAGAGGATAAGCAGCTAACACAAACATGAATAAGGCCTAAGCACATGCTGTACCAGGGGAGAGGAAGAGAGAAGGCTTTGTTGTGACTCTGCTTTGTTTCTGAGGTCTGAAGTCTGGGTGCTCCTGGAAAGCCCTGATAGACTTGCTAGTGAGGTTTACAGGATTCCAGCTTGGCAAACTTACCAAATTCCGGGGTCCGAGGTCCTGTCTCCCAAAAGGTGCCAGCCTAGGTACCTAAGATTCCCTGTGGATGGTGGAAGGCGCCATACCATCCTGTGTTCTTGGGTTCTGGTGGCATCTCCCCCATATCCCCAGGCACATAACATCCAGTGCATTCTTCCTCACAGCTCAGCCCTGGAGATCCAAGCTTCCCTCCATAAATTCCAACAAACATTACAACCTTCTGTTCAGATATAAAAACTTCACATTTCTTCCTTCCCACCATGTTGCTCTGAAAACTTTTAGCAGAAGCATAGTTACATACTCTAGGACACTTAATGTTATTTCAGGGACAATTTCCCACCACAAGGAACACTGAAATACAACAGGAAGTGGTGAGTATGAATAGGCAGTCCTGGGCTAAATTTGAATGGTGGAAACATTATACCAAACTGTTTTCCATAGAAGTTCACTTTCTTTAGTTTTGATGACTACCCACCAGATCATTGTGGCCAGATGCCATTGACCTACCAGGAAACTGGAAAATAAATGAATAGGTGGTGGTGGTGTGTTTGTTTTTGGTAGGAACACAGGAAAATGGTACTCTGACCCAAACTAAGAAAATAGAGGAGTTTGGAGTGCAGCAAGTTCAGTCAGGAAAACTCTAGGATTACCGTTTTGTAACAATAGTAGAGAAAAGCTGATGGAGAGGAAGGGACTATCACCAGCATTTTGCTAGGAATGTTACATACCGAATATGCTATTCCACAACCGCCACCAAGGCAACTATTATCACCTGCTCCCTCCTTTCTAGGTTAGGACACAGGTTCGTGAAGGTTAGGTAACTTGCTCATGGTCACCCACTTGTAGTGACTAAGCAGGAATCCAAACGGGGCTCTCTTTTCACGCTTCCCTGGTGACCTGAGAAGAAAGCTGAGTCTTCATATAGTAAGATCTCTATTATGTTAAGGTGGTCTGCTTGTTAAAATAAGTAACACTATTCAGTAAGAGACACCTATGTTATCCATCTATAGAACACTCATTTCCAGTTACAGCCATGCTATTTATTTTGATGCTAATAAAAACAGTTAATAGGGTCTGTAGTAGTTGTAAGCAGCCCTTGAATATAAAAGTATTAATTTTACCCACCTCTAAGAGGACCAGACATTGGCATTCTTGTGAGGTAGACAGACGCAGCATTTAAAACTGTTCCCGGTGCCCTCTGAATCCTATTCTCCCCCCACCAAGGCAGACCCATGTCGGGGAGAGAAAAGATAATGTGAGGGCTAAGGCCCAGTGCATGACACCAGGGGAAATAAGGGAAGCTCTTTGAAGCTCAGTGAGTCTCTGAGTGATATTTGGGTCAGATTCAACTCTCTGCATTCTCTTCCTGCTTAAGTATTACTTGTTTTGCGATAAAGGTGTGGCGGAGAACATGGTGAACCAGCTTCAAAATTTGTCAGGTGAAACTGGACCAACCTAAAGAGGTTGGAAATCGACAAGAACACTCACCCTTTGAGCCACCCTACCCTTTACTTTGCTAGAAGCCATCTCTTCTTGTGCGGACGGATGCCCTCCACTGACTCGGTCCTAAGAAAAGAAGATGCAGAGACAGGTAAGGTGGGAAAAGGAGGCGAACTTCCACCCCAGAGCTTAAGGAACGCCTTGACTATTTCCACTCTGCTAACAAATAAAAATGAGAATTCAGCTCAGCCAAAGGCCTGGAAAGGAAGCACAAACGCATGAAAAATACGGTTCTCCCAAAAGGCAGTTGGGTCAAGGTGTGAGTTTGAATCACACATCATTTCCAGCACTCCCTTTCTTTTCTGCTGCTCACTGAGGTTTTAGCCTTACACAAAGTGGGCTTCACCACAGAAGCAAGATGGCCTGGGGATCTCGGCGCGCATGGGAACAAACCTCCCACAGCCTCCTTGAATTCCCTTCTGGGTTCCCCACCCCGTGTCCTCCAGCTCCTCTGCGCCCCGGAGCCTTTTATGCCGTTCTTATAATGCGTGGCGCGTTATCTTCGAGGCCAGAAGATCCCGACTCACGTGCGGGCCCCAAAGCCCCCAGCCCCCCGCGTGGCTGCCGCGGACGCCTCAGCCAACGCGGCTGGAATGGAACAGGATGCTCCAACGTCTTTTTCCACCGCTGAGTTCCGTTAAGCGTTTGTCTGCGGACGGCGCGCGGTCCCCACAGCTCGGCCTCTCGGAGGCAAGGTTGGCCACGCGGAGGACAGCGGCCGAAGGCTCAGGGCGCACTTCCTGCGGGGCGGCGGGCGGCGGGCGGGGCTTCGGGCGCGCCTCCTCGTCCCCCTCCCCTCCCTCTCCTATCCTCCTCCCCTCCCCTCCCCGCCTCCTCCTCCTCCCCCCCCGCCTCCTCCCCCTCCCGGGCCGGCCGAGGCGCCGCGGGGGCGGGGCCGCGAGCGGGCTGGGCGGCGTGGCGGAGCGGGCTGGGCGCCCCCGGCCAAGGTGCGAGCGAACCGCGGCGGGCTCGGGCGCGGAGCCGGGGCGCGCGGTGCGGAGCAGCCCAGCCCAGCCGCAGCTCCGCCCGGCCCCGCGAGGCCACAGACGAGCCGGCGGCTGGCGGCGGCGGCGGCGGCGGCTCCCAGCCCTGCCGGTGCAGGGCCTCCGACCGACCGCGGCCGCGAGCGGGGCCTGGGCGCGGGCGCTGGGGGAGCCCCCGCCGCGGCGGGCACAGGAGGAAGCGGCGGCGGCGCCTCCCGAGCAGTGCGCGCCATGTCGGGCGGGCCCCCCAAGGGCCTGCCGTCCACCGGGCCCCACTCCCTGCTCGACATGCCGCACCCGCTGGCCGGCTCCAGCAGCGAGGAGGCCGTGGGCGGCGACAGCACGCCCAGCCCGGACCTGCTGATGGCCCGCAGCTTCGGCGACAAGGTGGGGCGCACGGGGCTGGGGACCGGGAGGCGCATTTCGCTTTTGCGGGGGGGGATGGTGGACCCGGAGCTCCCTCCGGGCACCGGGCCGTGCCCACCCTGGCGCCCCTGTCCGGGGGCGGGTGTGCCCTGGGCCCCAGAGCCTTAGGAAAACGCGGCCCTCCCTGCCGCCCCCGCGGGGTCGCAGCCGCGGGGAGAGCGGCGGGAGGGGGCGGGGAGAGCGGCGGGAGGGGGCGGGCATGCCGGCCGTGACGGGTCGCGGGCGCCGGTGACAGCTGGTGGGGAGGGGTCCTGCCCGCGTGTTGGGGCCGGTGGCGGGTGTGCGGTGCCCGGCGCGTGTGTCCGGGAATGGGGTCCCAAGTTCCTCCGGGTGCATCCCCGAAGGCTGAGCTGCCGGGTAACTTGTAGCTCCCCCACTTTCCTGGGACTGCAAAGGAGCAAGAGTTAATGGTTTTCCGTGATAGGACTGGCAGCCTTGGTCTTACTGTCAGAGTCATTTGTGGGGCGTGATCTTTGTTTAGGTTTGCTGTGTGCCCTGAGGAGTCACGTGACTCCGACCCCAGCCGGCGAGGGGAGCGTCTCGCTGTGGTTTTCTGTCTGGGGCTCGGTTCACCTCTGACGGCCCTCCGCACTGGTTAGCTTTGGCAGAGGCCCGTTTTGTGGTTGATGGAGAGAAAGCTCGCCCTTTGACCTTCTTTGTGCAGAAGGAGGCCCCTGATTTTCTTCGAGCAGCATAATCCTGGTGCGGCTTTGAGAGACAGCAGAGTCCGACGAAGGGTGAGGGGCGGTATCCCCCTACCCTCCGTTTCAGCTGTGACCAGACTTGAGCTGTGATTCTGTCAGCGCTGTGGTGCCCACCTACTCACTAATTGCGGAAATTAGAATTGTTCTTAACACTTGTGATCAGAATTCCCTCCTCCCGGTTAAATACTACATGAATTCCTCCTAGTCCCAATATTACATGGAATCAGAGGACCTAATTCTTTCCCCCATAGATGGGAGGGCATGTGGTACAATAAAAATGAGTATTAGTGCACCGAACACTCAAAATAGCTATTGAGGGGAACTTGACGTACCTTCTTAAAAGAGTTTTTTGAAAGCCAAGAGTGGGGAGTAGAGCATTAGGAGCAAAAAAGCTTAAAAAGCTAACGAAACCAATGGATTGAGCAGTTTGAGGTGTGTGTGTTGGGGGGAGGGCTGTTTGTGATTATTTCTCTTTATTTTACAGATGATAAACTATATGAATGGTTATGCTGCTTGGAAATACCTTGTGCATATTTGACATTCAGTCCGTAGTTGTTGAGTGAATGAATGAATAATTTGTTGCTTTCTTCTAGACCGAGAAACGGTTCCTACATGCATGTAGGACAGGGACCCAAGTTAAACCTTGTTTCCTTCTCAGGATAGTGAGTTAAGTATCTATTGCTGTGTGACAAATTACTCCAAAATTTAGCACCTGAAAATAATGTGTGCGGGTCAACAGTATCATGTAGGAGCAGCTTAGCTGGGTGGTTCTGACCTCAGGTCTCTTTTGAGGTAGCGGTCAAGGTGTTGACGAGGGCTTCAGTCATCTGCAGGCTGGGTTGGGGGAGGATTAGCTTCCAAGTTCACTCACTGGGCTGGTGGCAGGCCTTAGTTCCTCTTCATAGGGCTGCTTGACACAGCAGCTAGTTTTCCCCCAGAACAAGTGGTCTAAGAGAGCAAGAGATCCCAGGACTCAAGCTACACTCTTGTATAATCTAATCTTGGAAGGGACATAATTCTGCCATATGCTATTTGTCACACAGACCAATGCTAGTACAAAGTGGGAAGAGGGTATAAATACCAGGAGGTATAAATATGGGAGCCGTCTTGAATGCTGGCTGCCACGGATGGCTATTTTATTTATTTTCAAAAAGTTTGTATGCATGATTATTACTGTTATTATTATTACCTTTAGTAATCACTACACCCAGTGTGGGCCTCAAACTCATGACTCTGAGATCAAGAGTCACGTGTTCTTCTGACTGAGCCAGACAGGTGCCCCCACTGGTTTAAACATTTGCTTAATGATCCACTCTTGGAGGATACCTGTCTCAGAAATATGGGCATTTTACTAATAAATACGGGGAGGACAAACGCCCTGAGCCACTAAGATCTTGTTGGTGGGCGGGAAGTCAGGCCCAAGTCTAATTACTGCTGGCTTCCTTTAGGGGGACAGTTCTGTGAGAAAGACCATGTTGAAGCCGTTATTATTAATTATTGAATATTTAATGAGTCTCCTTACAGCTGTAAGAAGCATCGAAATGACATCACTCCCAAGGGCCTGATTTATAGTAAGCCACTTTTCCTTAGAGGTTAAGTAATGCAATTTCTTTCCCTGACTGGAAGTAACATTTTCCTTGAATCTTGGCATGCACGTGTGTTCTAGCAACTGTGGAGAAATTTCTGTAGAGAGAAGCTAGCATTCAACCGAGGTGAGTCAGGACCAGTGGAAGGAAGCCTTCCCTTTGGCCTCTTTCTCCTGCACGCCAGCATGGGGGTCACTGGAGGACAGGTAGGAAAGCTGAGTGCTGTGATCTGTCTTTGAAAAGAAACCTGTTTTCTCGCCTTTTTGGACAATGGAGTTGTGACCCTGGGTGTCTGGTTCAGAGTCAGTCCTGGGCTTGGAGAATGAGGGTTTGACAGGCTGCTCATGGCACGGGGTTGCTGTATTATGCAGAGGGGAGTTGCTTTCTGTGGACCCAGGATGTTGCCAAGAACGGGGAAGCCTTGTGTCTTGGTCCAGCAGACACTTCTGAGGGGTGTCTGGGATGCTTGCTGGAGAAGGAAACAACCACCAAATATGATGGGCTTTTTCATCCACTAACTTCTAAAATCATTCAAACCTTAGAGTTGTGGGAGAATCCTTCCGCTCTCCCAAGGGTTGCGAGGACTAATTCTTTTCATGCCAGATGAACCCGCCAGGCCTTCTGTCACTACATCCTTCATCTCTACCTGAAATGTAAATAAACCACTTGGCCTGACTCTTTTCTTACTTTCATCTGCAAACCACTCTGGGCTGCTTCTCCCCTGACTCAGCCTCCAACTTCTGTGTGCTTCCTAACACTCATACCCCAAGCCCACTCAAGCCCCAGCTGTGGTTAACACCCCTTCCCACTTCCTCAACCTCTTCACTGAGCTCTTCCGCCTGCTTCCTGCCCTCTTTGGTGACTGCTTCTCCCGAAGTCTTCAAAATGGAGGTGTCTTTTCCTCGTCTGCTTCACTATCAGGATCAGGAGATGGGTGTCAGCGTCCTTTCTCCCCACTGCCCTTTACAAACCAAGCTCTTCTCCCTGGGGGCCCATGTCATTTTATTGGTTCATTCACATATTTGAGGGCCTACCACGAGACAGGCACTGGTCCAAGGAACTTGAGATGAGTCAGCCGGTTGGAGACCCCTGCCCTCATTGGGTCCTTCTTAGCACGTCCTATGTTATGTAATAAATGCTATGGAAGGGAGAAAAAGGTTGGGGAGGGGGTTCAGGATCACTGGCTGTGGGAGGATTTGGATAGGCCTTCCTGAGAACTGGAGGTTTCAGTAGAGACGCGGAGGAGGTGAGGGAGGGAGTTAGCGAGTGGATGTCTGGAGGAGTGTCCAGTTGGAAGGAACAGCCCAATCAGAGGCCTGCAGGCATCTGCCTGGTGTGCTATGGAATAGCCCAGAGGCCACTGTGTCTGGGGCAGAGTGGACAATGGAGAGTTGTTGGCCGGCAGCAGAGAGGGGAGGGTCCGGATTGTGTAGGGCCTCATAGGCCACCCTGAGAATGTTGGCCTTTGCTCTAAGTGCCACTGCAGGGTCTTGAGCAGAAGAAGGGCGTGATTTGACTTACGTGTTGTAAAGGGTCACATGGGCTGTTGAAATGAGAATCCTTTGTTTGGCTATTCCACTGAAATTCATTTCCTTTTAGTTAAAAGGACATAAACCAAATGCAAACTGGCACAGGAAAAAAAAAATCTCCTGGCTTATGTTTTTGGAAAGCCCCAGGTAATTCGGCTTCAGGAGTGACTGGAACTAGGTATTCAAATGATTTCGGAAGTCTATCACTCTCTGTCTCTTGGCTCTGCTTTCTTCTGTGTTAGTTTTATTCTCAAGCTAGCGAAGGGCTATGTTCTACAAATAAGCCTCTCAATTTCATCCGAAAGAGAGTACCTCTTTCCTGATAGCTCCAGCCAAAGCCCTGGGCTGGTGTCTCATGAGCCTCAGTTGGGTCAGGCACCAAAACCAAGCTTTGTTAACTCTGATTGCCCAGGTTTGTACCAGGTCCTTATCTTTAGAGAGCGGAGAAAGGAAATTTTTTGTAGGTCTGTGTGTTTGAATTGTGAAATCTACCCGTAAAGTATATAAAGCGTTTGAAGAACAAAATGTATCTATCCAGTTTAAAGAATAATAGATACTCATGTTCCTCCTACCCTCCAGCTTAAGAGAACATTATTAGTATCTTAGAAGCCCCGGGTGTGTCTGGGGAGGATGGAGGTGGTTTCCAAAGCAGAATCAGGGTGCTGCTCACAGAGGAGGGATGAATGAATGGGGGACAAGCAGAAACAAGCGTCCAGTTTACAGGACTTCCACGACCTTCTCGTTCCCTGTCATTTCTAACTCCCCTGCTTCTCGTGCGTTACAGTCTCTAGATTTTCATGGCTCAGTCGGTTAAGGGTCTGCCTTTGGCTCAGGTCGTGATCTCAGGGTCCTGGGATTGAGCCCTGCGTCGGGCTCCCTGCTCAGTGGGGAGCCTGCTTCTCCCTCTCCCACTGTTGCTCCCCCTGCTTGTGCTCTCTCTCTCTCTGTCAAATAAATAAATAAAATCTTAAAAAAAAATCTCTAGGGGCGCCTGGGTGGCACAGCGGTTAAGCGTCTGCCTTCGGCTCAGGGCGTGATCCCGGCGTTATGGGATCGAGCCCCACATCAGGCTCCTCCGCTAGGAGCCTGCTTCTTCCTCTCCCACTCCCCCTGCTTGTGTTCCCTCTCTCGCTGGCTGTCTCTATCTCTGTCGAATAAATAAATAAAATCTTAAAAAAAAAAAGAAAAAAAAAAGCTTTAAAAAAAAAATCTCTAGACCTCAACTCACTGTCTTCTCAAATCATGCCCTCCCCTCAAGGGACTCTGTTCAAACCTTCAAAACTATCAGCTTCTGGACTTTATCTCCACACACCTGGACCTCTTTCTCAGTTCAGCTTTCCTCTCCCTGGCCACACCCTTGTGTTGTAATACCCAGAATGGTTTGGGTTTGAGTTAATGCCACCAGATCTCATCGTCTCTTGCCTTCCCCTCCTCCCAGTCAGCAAGTACCGACTGCACCTGTTTCCTGACTGCTTCTCTTCACCTCCGTCCTTCACAGTGCATGGCTCATCTCATCAGTTCCTCCTGCTACTTCCTTTCCTCCATTCCCATGCTCTCCTTCCTTTCCACCCAGCCTGGATCATTCCACGGGTTCAGGTCTTTTGCCTACACCTAGGGCGCGAACACACCTTGAGAATGGCTGCCAGTGTCGATTCACGGGTACCAACCCCAGCAGGGGCCTCAGTGGTGCTGGGCGCTCCTTTCTTTCCACAGAGGCTCCCATTGTGCACCATGGCTGAGCTAAAGCTGTTCTCTGTTCCTCACACCTTCCGCCCCTTACTCCAGCCTCCCATTGTGCTGATGAGAAGATAGAAGCCACCATAAAAGAACTTCCTTTTTCCAGACTACGGAATGATCCGAATCCATAGCCATCATTTCTTGGTTGCCCCCAGGTACCATAGAAAGGATTCTAGGCCGCTCCTGAACCGTGGGGCCTTCCCTGTGTGGCCTCTCCGAGACCTGGCTCTGTTCATCGTCCTCATTCATTCCTGTGTCTTCACACTCCCTCTCGCCTGGCTCATTCCGTCGATATTTAAACATGCTCAGGTCGCCCTCGCTTGTAAAACAAACCAGGAGTAAAGAAAACTCTGCTGTGAGGCTTGCTTCTTCCCCATCTCATCATCTGTTTTGTGGCTCTTCTTCCCAGCCAAACTTTTTGAAAGAATGGCCTGCCCTTCTCGTCTTGCCGGCTAACTCCTCCACCCCCTGCTGTCTGGTGTCTGACTTTACCCGTGGCTTCCTTCTTGGAAGATCCGGTAGCCGCTTCACCGTCCTCGTCTAATCCGACCTCTTTTCCCGCCAGCACTTGACGCTGTTGAGTAAATCCTGCCGGAAACTCTCTCAGCTTGGCACTCCGGAGCCCGGCTGGTCTGTGTTTGAATCCTAGCTCTGCCTGCCTGCAGTCTTTGTAACAGCCAATCATTTATCCTCTCTGAGCCTCAGTTTCCTCATCTGTAAAGAGGGGACAGCAGAAACACCTCTAGCTCATGGCTGATGTGAGGATCCGGGAGTTCATACTTAGAGTAGGGCCTGATACGTAGCGAGCCTTCAGTGAATGTGAGGTGGTGACAGAGGTTATTCCTCGGTGTTGTATTCTCCACATCTTCTTTTGCGCTTCTGCCTGTTCTTTGTCCGTGTCTGTATCAGTTGTGGTCCCATCGGGGTGAAAAACCACTGTAGGTATTTCAAACTGAAAGGCTATAATACAGGGAGTTAGTTACATAGGTGATGGAAGATACGAGACGTCAAGCAGAAGATGGTGAGGTTAAGAGAGTACCAACAGCAGGAAACTGCTGTCATCCTCAGGGCCGGAGGGTCAACGGGAGGAGGTGATATTAAAATCCAGGAGCTTCTGTGGAAACTAGAACCATGGCAGGGGGGCTCAACGAGGGTGGGGTCCACAGAGGAAGCAGCTGCTGCCAGGCTCTGGGCAGGGGGAGAAGCACCCTGGCTTCTCTTCTCATCCTGTCTTCTGATCTTTCATCAGTATCTTCCATTGGCCAAAATATCTTCCTTGGTGGGCATGTGACTCTAGGGGAGCCAAACAGTCTTCCTTAGATTTGCTCAGATGGATGCTGGGGGAAGGGGTATCTCTTTCTGTTAGATTGTGAACCTTTGTTTGCTGTGGTGTGGAGAGGGGCTGCTTAAGAAGAGGCCAGAGAGGAGAGGAGAGCCAGGAGAGAAAGGGGGGGACAGGCCCTGAGGATCACTCGAATCCTGTCTGCAAATCAGCGAAGGTGGCGGAGGTGGTGTTTTCACCAGGTCCTTGAAGTTTGAGGAGCCTTTCGGGTACGAGGTGGGGGACAGCATCACGGGCCGAGTGAGTAGCCTGAGCGAAAGTCCCAAGATGGGAAAGACCTGTGCCCGCTGGAATTGGATCGAGTCGGGTCATGTGTTGGGATGAGCTTTGAGGGTCTGGAGGTGGGGATTAGTGAGAGAAGAGGTGAGGAGGCAGGTCAGCAGATGCAAGACTGCTTTGCCTGTGGCGATGTGGGGGTGAGCTTTTATTCTTTAAGCAGGAGTCCACCTAGAGGGTTCTGAGCAGAGACCTGTGCGGCGCGTGCTCGGGACGGGAGTGGCTGGCTGTGAGAGAAGTAGTAGGAGGGTGTTAGCCTGCTCTCGGTTGGAGTTGCTGCTGCAAGAAGGAAGATCAGAAAACGTAAAGATGACTCCTTTGGTAGAGGGGGGATGACTGGCGCCCTCGCGGAGAGGCCGTGCACAGGTTGGGAAGCGAGTGTGAGGAGGAAGTAGGGGTGCAGTGTGAGGTCAGCGGTTAGGACAGAGGTGGTCTGAACCCCACCTTTGGAAGCCTCCTCCAAGTTCAAGGCTGAGCCCAGAAGCTGCTTCCAGGAAGCCCTTCCTTGGCATATAGACGCGCAACCCCAGCAGATCCAGGTGGAGCTGGTCGAGGGGGACACAGAAGCTGGGGTGGGTGTCGACAGTCTCATGGAAGGCAGGGCTTGTAGCGCTTTGGTAGGAAGGGTGGTGGCTCGGGAGAAAAACAGGGTTGAGGGAAGACATTTAGGAGAGGGGAGACTTGGGCGTGAGTAAAGGTTATAGGGAAGAAGACAGATGTTTTGTGTTAAAATACAGAACAGCTTGGCAACGGTGCACTAATTCGTGTCTGAGTAATTGGGTTTGTTTATTAGATATTAGAGGGGGCGTACGCGGCCTCGTCTGCCTTGCCCCACAGAATTCCTCGTTCCGCCTGCCAGAGCGGCAGTGAGGATGCTGTTCTCTGTGTGCGCGGCTGGGGCGAGGGTGTGTGGACAAGGGCAAGAGGGATGTGAGCAGAGATGTTTCAGGACCCCTGCTCGAGTAAAGGCGCAGAGGCAAGAAAGGCACACAGCGTGTCTGGGGAGCAGAGTGCAGCTGCTTAAAAAAACCTTTTTGTATCGACATGTGCTGGTATGCCTGGTTCTGGTAGATGCTGGGGACATGGAAAAAGATTAAAATAAAAGGAACCTCCCTCAAGAGGCTCTTGGTCTAGTGAACAAGAGATGATTACAGTAGAATGTGAAAAATCTTAAATGTATTTACTAGCTGAGGCCTTGGGCAAGTCTCTTACCCTTGTAATGCCTCAGTGTCCCCCTCTCTAAATTTTGGGTTATTTTTACGGGGGTGTTCGGAAGATGGAATGCTTGTGTGGAATAGTGTCTGGCCTATGGTAAATGCTGTGCAAATGCTAGGTGTTTGTATTGCCTTAGAAGCTGACCCTGAGAAAGAATTTAACCGCTAGTAGTTTATTGGAGAGGAAAGGAGAGGGAGACAGGAAAGGGAAGGCACCAGGAAAAGGTAAGTTACCAAACCAGTTTCCACCCCTTGGAACTTGTACAGAACACACACCTCGCTTATCCACACCCTCGGTGAGGCAGCTGGGGTCTTCAAACAGCAACCTTTATCGGTCATTGGTTGAGAGCTCCACGGATGGCGTGTTCGGGCATTTAATCTCCGAGCACTTTCCAGTCTGCCGTGTGAGTGGGCCAAGTAGGGGAAGCTAGTCAGGCCCAGAAATGCAGGTGCTGGCGGTTGGAAGTGGGCACTGAACGGGTCAGGGCGAGGGGACACGGGTGGGGCACCGGCCTTCTCTACTACAGTTATTATGAAAGTAAGGTACAGGGATAGAAGCAGGGAGTGACTGTGCTTAAGAGAATGGTGGCTTTTCCCAAGGAGATGATGTTTGAGGTGGAGAATGGAGAAGTAGGTGTTTTACAAATGGACAGAGCAAGGAAAAGTAACCAGAGCAGAAAAGCCAGCAGGTGCCAAAGCTCGGCAATGTCTGGTTACAGGAATGGCCCAGGAAAGGGAGCTGAGTAGTGCAGCCGGAGAGGGGGGTAGTGGGCAGATGGGGGTCCGTAATGGCAGACAGTGAGGGCTTTATCCCGTGTGATTGGGAGGCCAGTTGTATTTTAAGCAGGGAAGGTGCAGGGCCATACTTGTTCGGTCCCTGTGACCGAGCCCCTAGCTGGGATAGGGTGGGTGGACTCAAGAGGCCGGGAGTTCAGGGAGAAGACTGTTGGAGCAGAAGGCTGGGGGAAGCAGTTTTAGTGGAGTTTTGACTCACCGATTTCAGGGAGCGTGTTGCTCAGGAGTTTTGTTTGCAAATGATAGAGCTCAGGCTCTAAGTTAAGCAAAAAAGGTGAACCTATCGACAGGCTCGCTTTCAGCACAAGAGCGAGCTGCAGGCAGGGGTCTGAATGTTCCCGAGGGTCAGTTTCATGCACCAGGCCAGCTTTATCCGTGAGGGAGGGGAGTGGGGCGACTGGCAGCTCCCATCCCTCCCATTTGACAGCTGTGCCTCCAGAGAGGGTGTAAATCTCTTACACAGTGAAGAATCTCCGGGAGACGTGGCTTGGTCGTATACCCAGCCTGAGACCAATCAGCTGGGCCCAGAGGTTCGACCATGGTTGGGGGAGGGAGTCTGAAAGAGTAAGGCAGCCCTCCTTCCAGCTGCAGGGTTCCGGAGCGGCTCTGAGGTGTGTGTGCTCGGGGAAACAGTAGAAGACTACTCAAAGAGCAGACTCTGGACTCACAGGGTTTTGTGACTGGCTGAATCACCCTGGCAAGAATAAAACAAATTTTGGGAGAAATAGGTCAAAACTTAAACTATACATTTTCTAATGCTTTTTATTTTTTATTTTATTTTTTAAAATTATTTATTTTAGAAAGAGAGCACACGAGCAGAGGGAGGGGCAGGAGAGAGAGAATCTCAAGCCGACTCCCCCCTGAGCGCGGAACTGACTCGGGGGCTCGATCTCACAACCCTGAGATCACAACCTGAGCCAAAACCAAGAGGCCGATGCTTAGCCAACTGGGCCACCCAGGTGCCTCAGGCGTAGTTGCTTTTCAAAAGAAAAAATGAGATATAAATCACATACCATAAAATCCACTTTTTAAAAGCATATAGTGGGGTGGTTTTAGTATATTCACAAGGCTGCACAACTGTTACCAGTTTCCAGTTCCAGAATGTTCATCACCCCCAAGATAGCTCATTATGCCCATTAACAGACACTCCCATTTCCCCCCCTCCCAACCCCTGGTAACCACCATTCTATTTCTTGTCTTTATATAAATATGATACCTCACCTTTGACACCTTATATAAATAGAATCATGCAGTATTTGTCTTGTTGTAACTGGCTTATTTCCTTAGAATAATGTCTTCAGGGTTCCTCCACGTTGTAGCATGTGACAGGATTTTCTTCTTTTTAAAGACTGTATAGTATTCCATTGTATGGCTGGATCACATTTTCTTCATCTGTTCATCTTCTGGTGGACATTTAGTTTGCTCCTACCTCTTGCTTACTGTAAGTAATGCTGTAGTGGGCATGGATGTACAAATAGCTCTTTGTGATCCTGTTCTCATTAACAAAAATAATGTAAACCCAGAAGTGGGATTGCTGGATTATATGGTGTTTCTATTTTTAGTTTTTGAGGTATTTTCATACTGTTTTCCAGTGTGGGTGTACCATTTTATAATCCCAAAGGTTCTAATTTCTCCACATTCTCACCAATGCTTGTATTTTCTCTTCTTTTTTTTTAAAGCTTTTTATTTTTTAATTTTAATTTTAATCTAATCTGTTTTAGAGAGGGAGAGTGAGGGGGTGGGGAGGCAGAGGGAGAGAGAATCTTAAGCAGGCTCCGCGCCAAGCGTGGAGCCCAAGGTGGGGCTCGATCTTACAACCCTGAGATCATGACCTGAGCCGAAATCAAGAGTCGGACACTTAACTAACTGAGCCACCCAGGCGCCCAGTATTTTCTGTTCTTTTGACAAAAGCGGCCGTCCTAATGGATGTGAGGTTTGATTTGTTTTTCTGTGATAATCGGTGCTGCTGAGTGTCTTTTCCTACACTTTCTGGCCATTTGTATATCTTCTTTGGAGAAATGTCTGGTCAAGTCCTTTGCTCATTTTTATACTAGATGATTTGATTTTTTGTTGCTGAGTTGTAGGAGCTCTTTTTATATTCTGGATATTAACCCTGATGAAATATATGATTTGTTGATATTCTCTCCCATTCCACAGGTTGCCTTTGTGTATTTTGCACAATTTTTTAAAGTTTGCTATAGTCCCATTTGTCTATCTTTACTTTTTTGCCTGTGTTTTTAGTGTCATAGCCAAGAAATCATTGCTAAGTCCAACGGCATGAAAATTTTCTCCTGTGTTTCTTCTAGGAGTTTATAGTCTGGAGTCTTAGGTTTCAGTCTTTAATCCATTCTGAGTTAATTTTTGTAGATGGTGTAAGACGAGGGTCCTACTTCATTCTTTTGCATGTGAATTTCTGGTTTTCCCAGCACACCCTTGGAAAGACTGTCCTTTTCCCATTGAGGATGTATATACTTTTAAACTTAATTTCTTACTAAAATCAATAAATTACGTAGTAGTTGAAATGCTAAGATGGATTTATTCTACAAATGTTTGAGTGACTTCTCTGTACTATGCCCTGTGTGGGAATTAAGATATCTAAATCCTGGAAATGACATCAGCCTGGGACAGGTCTGTAATTAGAATAGATGTGCTTGGGGCGCCTGGGTGGCACAGCAGTTAAGCGTCTGCCTTCGGCTCAGGGCGTGATCCCGGTGTTACGGGATCGAGCCCCACATCAGGCTCCTCCACTATGAGCCTGCTTCTTCCTCTCCCACTCCCCCTGCTTGTGTTCCCTCTCTCGCTGGCTGTCTCTATCTCTGTTGAATAAATAAATAAAATCTTAAAAAAAAATAGATGTGCTTGTAGAATAGCTGTTTTATTGCAAAAATGGAAGCCTAGACTTTCTTTAGAACTATTTAATGAGGGCAGAGGTGTGTTCTAAGGAACTGGGCCTGCTGGCATCCTGCTGGCATCAGCATTTATGCTGCAAAAAAGTGCAATATGGCAGCCTTTCTCTGTGCTGTCCGGTCAAGCAAATCTTGTTTATTTCATGACTTGCATCAGCAATTGTGAAGGGCACTTGAAATTTTTGTGCATTTTTCTCAAAGATTTATACAGGCCCATTATGTGCCATCCCTTGAGGATACATAGATGAACCAGATGACCTTACCTTTAGGCAGTCAAGGCCCAGGGACGGAGATAGAGGAGGTTCTAGTGAGGGACTGCAGTTGAAGATGGTGGTAGGGGTGACACAGAGTGCCACGAGGGTAAGCGAGAGTGATTTCTTCCCAGTTAAAGAAAGTCCAGGGTAAAGCATGTTTGAACGAGGCATTGGGTTACCTATTACACGTTTTGTCCTTGATATTCATGGTCAACGTTGGGATTTCATTGAGAATTTGAGTAATTGTATTCTGGTCTGATAATAATGGGAAATTCTTTACTGTCTTTCAGCCCTTAGATTTTATTATGCGTGTGTTAATCCAGCGAACGATCTTAGCAGCGTATCCAAGATTGGCCATGTAATTGTGGGACCCAGTGCAAAATTGAAATGCTTGTCCCTTGTGAAGATTTTATTAAGAATATCAGGGTGGGGGGGCGCCTGGGTGGCACAGCGGTTGGGCGTCTGCCTTCGGCTCAGGGCGTGATCCCGGCGTTACGGGATGGAGCCCCACATCAGACTCCTCCGCTGGGAGCCTGCTTCTTCCTCTCCCACTCCCCTGCTGTGTTCCCTCTCTCGCTGGCTATCTCTATCTCTGTCGAATAAATAAATAAAATCTTAAAAAAAAAAAAACGAATATCAGGGTGGTGACAGCAGAGCATTCAACCCAGTGTGGAGCCCTTCTGAGCACAGACTCCTGTGTGAGCGCAGATTGCACGCCCATGGAGCTGGCCCCGAGTATATCCTTTAGAGGTACTGGTTGCCAAGTCCTGTTCAAATCACCTCTTGTCCATCTTGGTGTTCTAGGTCAGGACTGTTGGATTCCTTGGGTGTGCTTGTCATGAGTCCAGCTTCCTCAGGGTTGTTTCTGCAGTCTGGTTGACCGTGGCACTTCTCCTCCATCCCCTGTCAACGTTCTAGCATTTCCTGTTTCAAGAACTTAATGTAGTCTCCCCTTGTGCCCAGCCTTTCATGCTTAATGTGTGCTTTGGACCGCTTTTCCATGTCCCTCACCGTTGCTTCTACTTTCTTTCCCCTTTGTTCTGGTCTCTCCCCCACAGAAGGTGCCCAGCAGATATGCTCCCCCAGTTATCCTTGCCTTTGCCCAGAGATAATGGCAGGGGGTGCGCACAATCGCTGCTGACATCTACAGAGCGCTGACTCTGGTTGGGAGCCTTGCCTCGCTGGATCATCTCCGTGCCCTCCCCTACGACGTAGTTAATGTCTTGTTCCCCTTCGACAGCTGGGGAAACGTAGGCTCTGGGAGCAGTAACTTGTTCCAAGTCACAGAGCGAGAGGAGCGTGGGGCCGGGATGTGAACTTGGGTCTGTCTGACTTCAGAGCCCATTCTTCACCAGCACCGCTGCTGTAGAATTGGCTTCCTTCCGCAAGCCCCCTCCCCGATTTCTGAGCCCTGGCTCACCTTAGGCACCGTACCTTGCATTCCCTCTACAAAGCACATCTGCGCGCACAGGGGAAGTGAAACCAGTCTCCCTGTGTCTCAGCTCATGTCTCTTCTCTCAGTTCACTTTCTAGCTTACTCAGCCTGTGTCCTCACGATCCCAGTCTCGCTTGTCAGGGAAGTTTCCCAGGGCTTGCTGGCCGCTGCCGGCTCGCTCTCCCCGTCCCCGCCAGGCTCCTCGGGTGAGCAGTCTTTGCACACTGCCTCCATCTGCCTCGCCATCTGCCTCCTCCTGCCTCGGCGTCAAGGCCCGCGGTCCAGGTCTGCCCCAACCTGCCACTCGCCACCGCAGAGACCCGCAGCGGCTCTCTTTGGGCTGTGGCGCCCAGGCGTTTAGAGCTGCAGAGACCTGGAAGGGCATCCACCCCAAGACCCTCTTTTTTTTTTCACTGGAAACTGTGGCCCTGCGAGAGAAGCGATTTGTCAGACCCGGGCCACCCAGCTAGCTCCTGGCGGAACTGGGCCTGGGACCCAGGGTTCCAGACCACGTGGTCCGGCGCCTGTTTTCTGTGACTCATGACATTAACCAGACTCCCCTCAATTTTCTTCACTCTCTTTTTTTTTCCTCAGGGTCTCATTCTGTTCACTGCTGTATCTTCCTAGCCCAGCGCCTGGCACATAGTGGAGGCTCAATAAGTACTCGCTGAATGAATGGATTCTGTCCTCTCTTGGTCCTCCCCTGGTCTCCGCCTGCCTCTCTGGATCCGCCTCATTTCCCTTCCAGGTCTAACTGGGGACCAGCCTCGGTCCCTGCCCTTTGCTAGTTCCTTCCATACCATCTCTGGATGGACTTCACGACTGCCCCAAGGTGTAGGATTCCCAAACCTCAGGGTCTGGCTTCAAATGCATCTTTCCAGGCGTTTCTCTGATACTGGTTTTTAGCACCCTTAAAATCACTCTGGTGAGAGTATTTAAAATCATACCTTTCTTGGCCTCTCAGGTATCTCAGTCCTGCAGCCTCGCTGTCGTACTCTTCTTGGTTGCATTGTCCTCGTCAACATCCTAGTGAAGGTGTCTGATTATCTTTCTCGTTTCCCTGCTTTCACTCAGTCTGCTGTTTCCTGGCCGCTGTAGCCGGAGTTCCCTTCCCGAAAACACTCCCTTGTATGTGTCATTTCCACCTCCGGAGACCTGCAGCGGCCTCCCATTGCCGGCGCGGTGATGGGGCGAGCTCGTGCCTTCCGTGTTCGGGTACCTAGTTACGACTCCGGTCCTCTCCTAGGGAGTTAGTTATACCCCCGCCAAATGATTTTACTCACCAGCTGCTTGACACGTGAGTTTCGCTTGCCCACCTTTTCCGCGTTTGCGTTTCCAGCTGCCTCCTCCTGTGGCTGTGGAACCTTGCTCCTAAAAGTGTGTTCCGTGGACCAGTGCCGTTGACATTACCTGGGAGCTCATTGGAAATGCAGAATCTCAGGCCGAATTCCGGACCTACCGAATCAGAATCTGCATTTTGACGTTATCCCTAAATTATTTACATGCGCATTACAAATTGAGAAGCACTGTCTTCCAACAAGCTTATCAGATCAGGCTTGACAAAATGTTCACATCATCGGAGGACTTCTTAGATGATACTGATGCCTGGGCCCCACCTCAAAAAATTTGGATCGAAAGAATCTAGGATGGTCCAGAGACTAGTGGGGGGTTTTTTAGCATTTTTTTAAAGGATTTTATTTATTCATTTGAGAGCGAGAGAGAGAGCACAAGCAGGGGGAGCGGCAGGCAGAGTGAGAAGCAGGCTTCCTGCTGAGCACGGAGCCCTATGTGGGTCTGGATCCCAGGACACCGGGATCTTGACCTGAGCCAAAGGCAGACGTTCAAGCTACCGAGCCACCCGGGTGCCCCGGACTAGTGTTTTAAAAAAGGTTTTTGTGCATCTGATGTGCAGCCAAGGTTGAGATCAATTGCCTTAGAAGAATTCTCGGATTCACCCAGTGAGAGTTTGCCATCATCACTTGTGTATTCTGTCTCCTACACTATGCTATAAGCTCCTCGAGAGCAGGGACTCTATCTGATTTGCTTATTGCTGTAATTTCAGGGCATGAACAAAGCCTAGGATGGGGTAGGTACAGATATTTGCTGACTCAGTAAATGGACATGTGCTAAATAATGTGTATGCATTTGTTGCAATATTATTTCTAATAGCAATAGATAAGAAAGAGCCCAAATATTCATCAGTAGGGAGCTAGTTGTGAACTGTGGTAATTTACAGAATGCAGTGTTGGGGGGAATAGACAGCCTATAGACACTGATATGCAGCAATGGCAGGATATTTTTAAGTAAAAAAAAAGGAAAGGTACATACGAACTTTGTGCAGTCTATCGTTTTTGTGTTTTTTAAGAGTGTAGGTGGAAATGCGTATACTCGCCTTGGAAGGAAGGTTGCAGCTTTACCTCTCAGAAGGGTCATTTTCTGACCCTTTGAGAGTGGAATCTCCCAGCCCCGGCGGTTATTTGACCAAATTAGAAAGAACTCTCCTGCTCTCTTCCTAATTTGGTTAATAATAGTTAATGCTGATTAAAAGGAAAATTTTGACTAACCAGCCCCTGACTAACCCTGATCGTATTTCAAACAAACAAAAAAAAAGAGGCTCTCCCTCATAGTTCTGTTGAGTAGACGCGTATGTTGTCCCTGCTTGGAAGCCGAGTCGTGCCTGCTGGAAACCTGAAAGGGAGAAGGCTAAGGTGTTGACTGAGGGGATGAAACGGATAATGCTCTTCTGGTAGTTTTTAATCTGTTCTCATCAAACGCGGGTGAATATTGGCTCAGAGCGATCTTTACCCGTTTTTCCATCAGTTTTTTGAACTGTCTTTTTTTTTTCTTTCCTGGGTTAAGCAAGTCTTTTCTTTCCTGGTCCAAGTCAACCGTTGTCTCAGTGGTTGTCCAGACTTCTGGGACGCCCATTTCATGCTCCCGCCTCTGTCCTTCCCTGCAGACGGGTTGCCCGGGATATTGCCTGTCTTGGTGAAAGAGGAGGGGGTGTTTTTTCAGTCCTAGTGACGTTAGCTCTCTTCCTTCCCAGTTTCCCTGATCGCAGTCTTGACCCTGGTGAATGGTTCCCTGGGCTTCATTGTAGCTTCTTAGAAAGAGAGGTGGCCAACTTCCTAACAAGTGGAAGCGGAAGAAGTGGGACGGGAGGTGGGTACGTTAGTGATGAGGCTGACACCTCTTGGTAAGCTGATGCATTTGAGTTGACTTGGTTCTCCTGGTGTAACAAATTCTCTTGGGGAGGTTTGACCCATTATTTTAGGTATCCGTGAAGCTTTTTGAGCAATCTAGAAAGTATCTTATAGAGTATGATAGACTAGACTGTGTAGGTTTCTAGATAGAATGAGAGCCAAATTTGGGGCCAACATGCATATCTGCAGATTTCTAAGCATGTCTCAAGTGCCATGGCTTGAGCAAAATGGCCCCATCTCCACTTTCAACTGCTTCTGAAGAACAAGGTAGCCACTGTTTATGGTTGGTGGTGTTGTTTGTTTTGTTTTTCTTAAATCACTGTTTCTCTTGGACTTTGCCGTGTCCAGTGCTGAGTATGAGTGGAAAGGGCCACATTTATGAAAGACGTATTCGGGTGTTCCAAGATTATAAATTGTAGAAGCAATGTTTACGTTTTACAAAGATCAGTTTTGGTATCCTACATAGGAATATGTTTTTTTTTTTTGAAAGATTTTATTTATTTATTTGACAGAGGGAGACAGACAGCGAGAGAGGGAACACAAGCAGGGGAGTGGGAGAGGAAGAAGCAGACTCCCAGGAGAGGAGCCTGATGTGGGGCTCGATCCCGGGATTCCGGGATCACGCCCTGAGCCGAAGGCAGACGCTTAACGACTGCGTCACCCAGGCACCCCAGGAATATGTTTTCAAGTTTTGACCTTGGTGTGTTTGTTACTTAATTTAAAACAAACAAAAACACAACACGGTCCATTTTAAACTTTCTTTGTGGTGAAATTATGATGAGGCTGACGGGAAAGTCTTGCTGTTGATTTATACATGAATCAAGGAGACATCTATCTGTAGATTCATGAGTTTGCAGTAAGTGGGTGAAGAGGATCCGTTAATCCTGAGGAACAGTGTTACCAGCGGCCGAGGGAATACAGTTTATTTGCTACCTTTGCTTCGAGAGCAAGGAGGTACTCTAGGTAAAGAAATTTAGAATTTACATTGGAGAGGTTAGAGGAACGTAGGTTCACAGCAGGTGCAGCCGAGTGGAAGGAATGGAGCCTTTGGAGTCTGTCGGGGGGTCCTGAGAGTCACTTACTGCTGGCAAGTCACTTACCTGCCCTGAACCTCTTATCCTATCAATAAATGGGAATAACAATAATACCAACCTCATGAGGTTGCTTGATGACTTAATGAGATTATGCACTGTAGGCCTCAAAAGCTATTCTCATAGCTGGTTTTTATAACTGAGATGGGCAACATGTTTTAGATGGCTACAAAGAATATTCTCTGCCTATTTTTGATAGATGCTGACAGTAAGGATAGGTGCACCTTGTGGTATAAATATCCAGAAAGTAAAAGATGAAAGAGAGGAAAAATGCTACTTTCTAGAACAGCAAGGTTGTATGGTGAAGGATTTTTATAAAACAACAGAAGAAAGGAAGAGAAAATTGACCCATTTCTTCAGAAGAGTACATAATTGTGGTAAAGAAAATCTTGAGTCCTCTCTAGGATTATTTTCTGTAAGTATGATTTCAAGGCCAAATCGTAGAAACCTTACATAAATAACCCACAATACGTTTTCACAATTATGTTCTATTTACATTACCATTGATCTGATTATTACTGTGAACTGATTATGGCAGACATTTTCATTTCACCTCTTTATTTGATTTTCATTTTGTTTGACCAAAGTGAAGTACTCTTGGCTCCTTCAACATAAAGCAAAAGAGGAATCTTTTTGATGCATGAGCTATATACCTTGAGAAGAAAAGTTTATTTCAGCTGGTAAGAAAACAGGATTCCCTCCCAGAGGAAATAGATGAGAGGAACCAGACTTAATCAGGAAGTTCATACTCCATTCACTTATTCATCAAATATTTATCTAGTGCCTGGCACTGTTCTGGGTGCTCGTAGCCAAATCCTCTTCGGACAGTCTAATGTGTTTCAGGGCTTCTCAGGTTCCTGTTTCTGTTCCCCTACCCCAAGATTAAAAGATAAATGTCTAAAATCAAAATTATTGCTATCCTCTTATAGCTTATTGCCAGCACGTAGGAAAGCTATCGATTTTTGTAATTTTATCTTGCATCTAGCCACCGTACTGAATTCCTAACACATTTTAAATTATTTTTCAGTTCATTGTCTACTTAGAAAAAAACAAGGGATTAATGTATTTAGCAATTCAGTGCTTCCTTTCAAAAGAGTTTTTTTTTTTTTTCATTTTATTGCATTGGTCAGGACCAATGGCTATTCTTAAATAGTGAGGGCATACTTATGTTGTTACTTGTTGAAGCAAATGTATTGAGTATTTTCTCACTAGGTATTAATGTTTGCTGTTGGTTTCTTATCAAGAAAAATTTTAAATTCATAGCTTACTATTTATTTATTTTTTTTTTTTTTAAAAGATTTTATTTATTTATGTGACAGAGAGACAGCCAGTGAGAGAGGGAACACAGCAGGGGGAGTGGGAGAGGAAGAAGCAGGCTCCCAGCGGAGGAGCCTGATGTGGGACTCGATCCCGGCACGCCAGGATCACGCCCTGAGCCGAAGGCAGACGCTTTAACGACTGCGCTACCCAGGCGCCCCCATAGCTTACTATTTAAAATCAGGAATGGAATTTGGATTTAATAAAATCCCTTCTTAGCATTTATGGAAATGATCATTTGATTTTTCTGCATTAATATAATTAGTTGATTCTTAATACTGAACCATATTTACTTTTAATACTTAGGGTAAATTCCACTTAGTTTGGGATTTAGTTTGCTAATGTTTTATATCAAATTTTAGATTTACTCTTTTCTGTTTATTCTATCCCTTTTTTTTCCCTTCCTGACTTTCATTGGATTGATCAAGTATGCTTTGTTCAGTTTTATTTTCCTCCAAGTTCTATTTCCTGTTTCTGTTTGACTAATGTTTACAATTATATTTTTCTACCATAAGCGAGATTTAATTAGTAACTGTAATTTTCTCCAGAACAAGAGAAGACTTTGGGCTTGCTTTTACTTCCCCTTCTAGGTTTTATTGAAATTATCTTAAATTTTAGTTCTTGATTGTAATCAGTCCTTTTTTAAAATTAATGCCTCTTCTATTTTATTAATTCTTTTCTTAATTGCACTGAACCTCACAATGACATCAGCTTTCCATTAAATGAATGTCTTCTTTCTTTCTTTCTTTTTTTTTTTTAAAGATTTTATTTATTTATTCGACAGAAATAGAGACAGCCAGAGAGGGAACATAAGCAGGGGGAGGGGGAGAGGAAGAAGCAGGCTCATAGCAGAAGAGCCTGATGTGGGGCTCGATCCCATAACGCCGGGATCACGCCCTGAGCCGAAGGCAGACGCTCAACCACTGTGCCACCCAGGCGCCCCGAATGTCTTCTTTCTTGAATAAAGCTTTATTCTGATTTATTTTTCAGTGTGCTGCATTATGTCTGTGAGTAACTGAAGTTGAAAAAGAAACCTGGGATGGTGTATATTATATAACAACACCTAAGTGGTATACATTACTCTTTTCTGATTGGTAATTTGCCTGAGTTTTTCTCCTTAAGACACTTACAGGTCTTCTTTTTACTTTAAAAATATTTAAGAAGGTTAAGGCATTTTTAGGGGCGCCTGGGTGGCTCAGTTAAGCATCTGCCTTCGGCTCAGGTCATGATCCCAGGGTTCAGGGATTGAGCCCAGCCTGTTTCTCCCTCTTCCTCTGCGCCCCCCCAACCCCCGCTCGTGCTCTCTTTCTGTCTCTCTCAAATAAGTGAATAAAATCTTAAAAAAAAAAAAAAGATTAACTTGAAAATCAACTTTTGGGGTGTAATTTATATAAAATAACTGTTCTTTAAGTGTGTGATTCACTACATTTGACAGTTGTATGCACCTGTGAAGCCTCCGTCACGGTCAAGATACAGAACATCGCCTACAAAGATTTTCTTCTGCCCCTTTCTTAGTTCATCCCCTCCTCCACTCTTGGCTCGAGGTGACCACTGATCTGCTTTCTGTCACTGTATTAGTTTGCATTTTCTAGAATTTTGTATAATTGGAAGCATAAAATATATACTCTTCTGCCTGACTTCTTTCACTCAACGTAATGATCGTCATGATACTGTTACATCTGTAGCTTGTTCTTTTTTATTTCTGGTTAGCATGCCATTGAACGAACATACCACAATTTATTTATTCATTCATCAGTGGACATGTAGGTTGTTTCTAGTTTGGGGCTCTTAAAAATTAAGCTGCTACACTGGAAAAAGAAGAGCAAACTAAACCTCAAGTAAGCAGAGGAAGGAAATAGCAAAGATTAGAGTGGAAATCGATGGAACGACTAGAGGATAGAAAAACAAGAAAGAAAACTAGTGGAACCAAAGTCTTGCTTGGTTCTTTGGGAAAAAATCAACAAAACTGACAGACCTGTAGCCGGATTGACCAAGAAAAAGAGATGATTCAAATTACTAGAATCAGAAATGAAAGCGTAGACATTACTACTGAACTAACAAATAAAAAAAAAGATTATAAAGGAACACTGTGAATAATTCTGTGCCAGTAATTTATATAACTTAGATGGCGTGGACACAAGACACAAAGAAAGCTGCTGCGAACATTCACGTACAAGCCTTTGGTTGGCATGTTTTCGTTTCTGTCAGGCAGGTACCTAATAGCAGAGTTGCAGGAGTTGGTATTGTCAGCCTTTTCCTCAGATCAGTTCTAGTGAACGTGTAGGGTATCTCATTGTGGTTCTGATTTGTTTTCACCTGATGACTAATAATGTTGAGCCTCTTTTCACATGCTGATTGGCCATTTATATTGCCTTTTGTGAAGTTATCTTCAAATCTTGTGCCTATTTTTACTGGGCTGTTTTCCTTATTATTGAGATTATATACACACCCATACAGATAATTATTTACATATTCTTTAAAAAGTCACTTTATAGAGGTACGATTGGCATACAAAATGCTGGACATATTAAATGTATACAACTTGGTGAGTTGGGGTTAAGTATCCACCTGTGAAACCATCACCACAATCTATGCCACAAACATATCCATCGCCTCCAAGTTTCCTTCCACCCTCTGTATTATTATTGTTTTTATTATTATTGTTATTATTCATGGTAAGAACACTTAACATAAGATCTACCCTCTTAGCAAATTTTTAAGTATACAGTATTGTTAACTGTAGGCAACTATGCTGTACTTTTTTTTTTTTAAGATTTTATTTATGAGAGAGCAGATGGGTGGGGTGGGAGAGGAACAGAGGGAGAAGGACAAGCAGACTCTGTGCTGAGCATGGAGCCCATCGCGGGACTCAGTCTCAGGACTCTGAGATGATGACCTGAGCCAAAATCAAGAGTTTGGACGCTTAACTGACTGAGCCACCTAGGTGCCCTTAGATCTCTAGAATTTTTTTTTAAAGATTTTATTTATTTATCTATTTGTCAGAGAGAGAGATCGAGCACAAGCAGGGGGAGTGGAAGGCAGTGAGAGAAGCAGGCTTCCTGCTGAGCAAGGAGTCTGAGGTGGGACTTGATCCCAGGACCCTGGGATCATGACCTGAGCCGAAGGCAGACACTTAACCAACGGAGCCACCCAGGCACCCCTAGATCTCTAGAATTTATTTACTTTGCATAATTGTAGCTTTGTACCCTTTGACTAATACCTCCCTATTTTCCCCTCCCCCATCCCCTGGCACTCACCATTTCACTCCTTGCTTCTATGAGATGGACTGTCATAGATTTCTCATGTAAGTGGGGTCATGTAGTATTTGTCCTTCTGTTTCAGGCTTAATTCACTTAGCATAACGTCCCCCAGGTTTGTTCATGTTGTTGCACATGGCAGGATTTCCATTTTTAAGGCTAATATTCCTCTGTGTGTGTGTGTCCACATACACACACGTGACATATATACTCTTACTGAGCTCTTGATATATTTCTGGATACAAGTCCTTGTCAGATACATGTGTTGCATTTTCTTCCATCCTGTGGTTTGTCTTTTTACTTTAAATTTATGTGTGTGTGTGTGTGTGTGTGTGTGAGAGAGAGAGAGAGAGAGAGAGAGAGAGACTGAGCTTGAGATTTTTCTCTGTGTGTAGGCAGTGCATTCAAATGGCAGAAAATTCAGAAGATACAAAATTTTATCTGGTGATAAAGTCTTCCTTTTGCCCATCACCTCCCTTCCTCTAGCAGCAGGTTTCCCTCCATGGAGGCAGCTACCGTGACCAGTTTCTGGAGAAACTTTCTAGAGGTCTATGTTATGCATAAATATGAAAATGCATACATCTCATCTCTGTTGAAAACTCAGGTGGTAGCGTACCTTACAGTGGCTTGCACCTTGCTTTACCCGTAGCCGTAGATCTGGGAGATTGCTCCATATTGCGACAGAAGGTTCTTTCTCTCCTTTGCTCCTCTTTTAATGATTGTATAGTGTTCCGTTGTTTCATTGAGTGTAGCACTTATACTCCCAGATAAGAAGCCTGTGCTGCTGATTCTTTTTTTTTCTTTACCTAATCCTCCACATATTTCTGTATTTTTCTTCTTAAATTTAGAAACTTCACCAGCCCGTTGGTATTGAGAGGTGTATTTTTCTTAGGTATTTCCCCTTGATGCCCTTGCAGTTTCACCGCTTTGTCTCTGTCCTTTTCCTTCTTCATTCCCCTTTTCAGGGGAAAGGACTACATGGATTTTAGTCTGTCCTCTTGGGGTTTCACTTTTTCTTGGCTCAGTCTATCCCATTCTATTTTCACTGTGATGGGAGAATTCTTTGATTGAATCTCCTGAATGATGGCTTTATTTTTTTTCTTTCATTCCGTTCCCATATTTGTACTTTTCTATTTAATTTAAATTCAATCTCGCGTCTCTTTGTGTTAGCCCTCGTGTCTGGACCTGCCCTCAGAATGGGATGTCCACGATGACAGTGTCGACTTAGGGCAGGAACTGACCTCCTACCGTCGAGAGTGTGCTGCGTTTCTCGTCTGCACAGGTGGGGCCCTGTGGCTTCTACCTTCTGGGAGAGGCACATGCCGTGGCCTGGGACGAGGAGACCGGTTCTTCGTGTGTACGCGTGTGGTCACACGCGCGTGTCTGTGTGCGTCTGTATCAACATGTACATACACATGCACGAGCCGGGCATGGAGACTCGGTGCTCTTTGTCCTGACTGCCGTGATGGGGGTGGGGATGGAATGAGGTCGGGAGAGAATGGAGAAGAGATGCTTGGAATTACTCTTGGGCTTCCTGTCAGGGCGTGTGGCTGATAAAGGACAGGAGGCTGGATGGGCTGTTCTTGATTGAGGAAGTAGGAACAGAGTTGCCCTAGAGATGGAGAATTTCACAGCTGATCCCAAAATATGCTTCCTCTTTTCTTTATTCAAGTTGCACTTCATCACCCCCACTAACTGTCTCAGGGCCTGCCTTCGCTCTCAGTCATTGTCATTTCCAAATTGGGTTTTCTTCCCGGGGCCCGTGTAGCTAATCCCATCTCTCTCCACATCCACCATTTCTCACTGGGGCCCATTTGGGTTTTGATTTTTCAACTCTGGCTAAATTTGATTTGTTTTCTGTAGGTTTGATCCTGTCTGCTCTACCTCTCCAGAAATTCCTCACAATTTTTTTGACCGGTGGCATCCATCCCTGCTTTATGGCTTCTGAAATGGGTTTATTCTGATTGTTATGTTGCGTTTGCCGTTTCCTTGGGGTTTGAGTGACCCGGGCGTGAAATACAGAGCTCAGCGCACCGCCATGGCCGACTCCGTGCTCCTCGTGACTCCTCCCTGGCCGGGAGTTGATAGCCTCTGTAACTAGTTTCTCTCCTCGTTTGTGCTCTGTCCACAACATTTTAATAATAGCAGCAGCTACTAAATTGTTTGCTGTGTTCATGTTTCACGTCAGAGCCGATTGAGCTGTTTCTTCATTTTTGTGCCTCCTGTGTACCGGGCAGATACGCTGCTGGTTACGCACGGCTGCTTCACCACCCAGCCCCAAGTGAAGTGGGTTAAAGCACAAATTTATCCTTATCTCTTGCTGTTCTGTGAGTTGCCTGGCCTCAGCTCTGCGGTTCTTGCTTGAGGTCTCTCATGTGGTCATCCGAGGGTTCAGCCAGGCTGGAAGCCTGAGATAACACACTTGTGGCTGGCAGTTGACTCGAGTGCCATCTCTGTGTGGCTCGGGCCACCCGTAGCATGGCAAATGGGCTGCTGGAGGACATGGCCCAAGAATGAGCGTTCCAAGAGACGGGAAATGCAGCATCACTTCTGCCCCGTTCTTTTGGTCAGAGAACCACCTTGATTCAACAGGGTGGGTTGATAGACTCCAACCCTTGATGGGGAAGCGGCCAAGTGACATTGCGGATAAGCAGGCGGGATACAAATTGCCACAGGCACGATGCCAAGGCACAGAGACCGCCGATCCAGGTCCTGGTTCCTCACCCGTCAGGGTTCAGTGGCAGAAGCGGATAGGTCACTAGGCCGTGATAGTGCAAATGCTAAGTGTCCTGAAGGTGTAGGCACAGGGGCCCGACGACAGCCTGGCGGGGGGATCTACCCCGTACTGGGCAAGGGCCGGTGGGCTGGGGGTGGAGAGGTCGGTTCAGAAAGAAGGCGTCTTACCAGGGGTATTTTGGGATCTGAGTCTTGAAGCCCAAGTGGGCATTGGCTAGCTGAACAAGAAGGAAGAAGGCATCCCAGGGCGTATCTGCACCACGTCTCCGTCTGAGACGTGCACAGAATTAAAAATGTTCCTTACGCTTTTCAGCACAGCATTTGGCTGACTGCCGTTTGTGTCCTTTGCTTCCTTGGGGGATTTTGAGGACCGTCTGCTTTCCTGGGGCTTGGATTTCACAGTGAGATGACATTCACTGGATGTCAAGATTACCATCTGCCCAGAGTCACAACCGCCAGAGGAAGAGCACTTGGGTCAGTGAAGACAAAGGGATGTGGGCAGTGTCTCCTGCATTTTCGTCCTTGGCGTGGGCCTCAGTGACACTTAGGCATGGCTGAAGCTTAAAGAAGGGGACATCAGTTCTGTTATCGGTATTTTCTCTTCAGCTACGGTAGTTCAACCGGTCACAGAATCCCCTAAACAGAGAGGATTGTTATCCATCCCGCATTCTCACTTCTGAAAACTCCTTCATTGCTCTTTTGACTCTGAACAGAGCTTTGAAAAGACATTTTATTTTGTAGTTGTCCTAAGTAATTTTTAGTGTGGTATAGGAGAAACTGTGGCTTTAGAAGATTTTTTAAAGATTTTCTTAGATTTTTTTTTTTTTTTTTTGCTGACACACACGTTTTATTGAAGTCTCGTTGACACCCAGTGTTCCATTAGTGTCAGGTGTACAACACAGTGATTTAACAGGTTTATACGTCATGCTCTGCTCCCCACAGTGTAGCTACCGTGTGTCACCACACACCACCATTATGACAGCACTGACTATTTCCCACGCTGTACCTTTCATCCCGCTTACTCATCCCTTAACTGGAGGCCTGCCCCTCCCAATCCCCTTCACTCATTTTGCCTGTCCCCCACCCCTCCCCTCTGGTGACCATCAATTTGTTCTCCGTATTTGTGGATCTGTTTCTGCTTTCTGTTTATTTGTTTATTTATTTGTTTTTTTAGATCCCACACATTAGTGAAATCATATGGTATTTGTCTTTGGCTCGTTTCACTTAGCATAATACTCTCTAGGTCCATCCATGTTGTCACAAGCAGCAAGATCTCATCCTTTTTTATGGCTAATATTCGTGTGTGTGTGTGTGTGTGTGTGTGTGTGTGTGTGTTCGTGTGTTCACCACATCTTCCTTATCCATTCTTCTGTGGATAGACAT
Source organism: Ursus maritimus (assembly GCF_017311325.1). NCBI lineage: Eukaryota > Metazoa > Chordata > Mammalia > Carnivora > Ursidae > Ursus > Ursus maritimus. Next base: position 39,842,523 of record NW_024424119.1, read on the forward strand.
TTGGGTTGCTTCTAGATCTCGGCTATTGTAAATGATATTGCAGTAAACATAGGGGTGCATGTATCTTTCTGAATTAGTGTTTTCATATTCTTTGCGTGAATATCCAGTAGTGGAATTACTGGATCATATGGTATTTCTATTTTCAAGTTTTCGAGGAACCTCCACAGTGTTTTCCACAGTGGCTGCGCTGATTTACGTTCCCACCAACAGTGCTTAAGCTTAAGTTCCTTTTTTGCTACGTCCCTGTCGGCACTTGTGACTGTCTTTTTGATTCTAGTCATCCTGGCAGACGTGCGGTGGTATCTCATTGTGGTTTTGACTTGCATTTTCCTGATGTTGGGTGATGTTCGAGCATCTTTTCATGTGTCTGTGGGCCATCTTTATGTCTTCTTTGGAAAAATGTCTATTTAGGTCCTCTGCCCATTCTTTAATTGAATTACTTGTTTTTTCCAGAGGTAAAAATGTTTTAATCTTTGCCAATTTGATGGGGAAAATACCTTGTTTTCATTTTCATTTTGTTATTGACATGAACGGTTATTGGGCATATTTACATCATTTGTCCGTTTTTGATCAGGCTCTTTTTAAAAATTGATTCTCAAAACCCTTAATATATTAAAGCAAACAACTTATGGTCATATATGTTCAAATTCTTTTCCTAGATTGCCATCATCTTTTCATTTTTACTAATCTTGTGTTTTTGGCATAGAGGAAAAAATGTTAAATCTTTTAGTCTTTTCCTTTATGGATTCTGCTTTTGGTTTTGGGTTTAGAAAGCTCTTGGGTGGCTCAGTCGTTAAGCATCTGCCTTTGGCTCAGGGCGTGATCCCGGCATCCTGGGATCGAGCCCCGCATCGGGCTCCTCTGCTGGGAGCCTGCTTCTTCCTCTCACACTCCCCCTGCTCGTGTTCCCTCTCTCTCTGGCTGTCTCTCTCTGTCAAATAAATAAATAAAAATCTTTTTTAAAAAGTGTTAAAAAAAAAAAAAAAGAAAGCTCTTCCCAAGCACGGGATTGTATGTGCTCGTCATGTAAATCAGGAATCATCAGACTAAGGCCAAGAGGTAAAATCTGGCTAGCCGCCTATGTTTGTACAGCTCATGAGTTAACAATTTTTTTCCTTGCTTTTTGTTTTGAAATAATTATAGACTCATGCAAAGTTACCATAAATGTATAAGGAGGTCCCAGGTGCTCTTTACCCAGTTTCCGCCAATGGTAATATCTTAGCAATACCAGGAAATCGACATTGGTGTAATCCACAGAACTCATTCAGATTTCACCGCTGTTACATGCATTCATGTGTGTGGGGGTGCCCGTGTGCATTTAATTCTGTGCACTTCTGTCACACATGTAGATATTTGTAACCAGCACCGCCACAATCAAGACCCAGAGTGTTTCATCACTAGGAGGCTCCCTCCCACTATCCTTTTATAGCCACCCCACCCCATCCCCCATCCCTCACCCCGGATACCAGCAGTCTTAAAAGTTGTTTTTCCATTTTTTACAAAAGATTTTATTTATTTATTTGAGAGAGAGAGAGAGAGTGCACACGTGCACAAGCTGGGGGTGAGGGGCAGAGGGAGAGGCAGAAGCAGACTCCCCGCTGAGCAGGGAGGCTGATATGGGTGGGCCTGGATCCCAGGATCCTGGGATCAGGACCTGAGCCAAAGGCAGACGCTTAACCACTGAGCCACCCAGGTGCCCCTGTTTTTACATTTTTTAATGGGTCGGGGAAAAGAAAAGATTTATATATTTCATGATACCTGAAAATTCGTGAAATTTAAGTTTCCATGTTCAAATAAATTTCACTAGGGTGTAGCTGCACTCATTTATTTACCTCCTGCCCGTGGCTGCTTTTGCCCTACAACAGCAGACGCGGGAGACTGCAGCAGAGACCCTGGCCTGCAGAGCAGGAAATGTTTACTCTCTGGTCCTTTACAAAAAACGTTTGCTGAACCCGATATAAATCATCCTATAGTATTACTTTTTTGGATATTTATTCTTGATATTTATTTTTGCACATGGTGTTAGAGAGGCCTATAACTTAATTGTTTTCAGGACGGTTAAGCAAATTCTCCACCAGCACTAATTGAACAATCTCTTCTTTCTTCATCATTTGAAGTACCGTAGTGAACCGTGTATTAACTCAGATCACGTTCCGTCAATTTCTGGAATGACAGGGTGAATCATCAAGCTATTTGGGCAGGATATATGTTACCCAAGAGTTCTCTGGGGATGAGAAGCCCTTATTCCCTGCATTAGCACTCAGTGTTCAAGCCAGATGTGTCCATGCCCAATGGTATCTAACCACTCAGGTCTAGTTCTAAGCGCAGACAGTATGGTGGGGTCTTGCTTTATTTTTCTGGAGTCTTTGGGGGTTGCTGACAGCCCAGTGGAGCTGTTGGTGAATGGGTTTTGGTCCTTTTTGTTGGATCTCTGTGGAGCTGGCTGGCTCTCAGAATCTTTTGAGAGAAGTGGCTTGATTTATTTCTCTGACACTTGGTGGATCAGGACTTCTTTTTAAGAAACCCCTATGAAGGCTTGCGTACCCCCAGGTGCAGGTGCAGACATGAGTGTGGTGGTTGTGGGGTTCTCTTGTCCAGGAGGGGCCTGTTGAGTGAAATCCGTGACAAGGGGGCAGGTAGTGGAGGGCTGATAGCTTCTGCCCTGCACTTTTGAGGCTCTGCCTCTGCTTGTTCCTGGCTGAGTGACCTTGGGCCCGTCCTCTAACCTCCCTGGGCCTGTTCTCTTAGTAGGAAGACAGGGATAATAAAGCTCACTTTCTCCTTCCTCCCTAAGCCCTGAGTTATTTAAGGTTAAATGAGATGCAGTGTCTAAAGCTTGGGTAGTGCCTGGCAGGGAGTATAAGCCTAAGGCATTTCATGTCTTTACCTTCCCTTCCATTGACTTAGAGGTGGATATGTAGACGGCTGTGAAAAGTATGGAGTTTGTCTCCAAGTCCTGTAATCTTTCTTAGCCCTAAGAGTTTGCTTTCTATCAGGGGGTCCTGTTGTGTTTCTGAGTCACCTCATAGCCCAGGCTTGCAGGGTACTTAGCTGGCCGTCTTTTGCTCCCTGCCTAGAGTGGATTCAGGTGACCCGAGAAGCACCCTCTGGCCAGGTGTCCGAGCCAGGCCATGATGACAGCCTGTGGGCTGTTGGTCCATCTGGCCTTCTTAAATGGACAGGGATATGATGTTCCCCAGGGGAGTTTCCGCTTTGAGGGGTGCTGGCTTGTGACAGTGGAAACCTAACTTGGGTCAGATATCACCGAAGCAGGTGCCCAAAGGTGAGTGGGAGGAATCCACCCAAGGAAGCAGCTCCCATGTGGGTAAGAATGTCAGGTACTGGTGACCTTGGTCTGAGTCTTGGCTGAACACAGTCATTTTGATAGGGCCTGCCCTCCTGTCCTAAGGGTGGGCTCCATGGATTTAAGGACAGCACACAGGGCTGTTGAACTTGGGTTTACTTGATTTTGCTGGAACTGCAGCAATTTCTGATCCTCTGTAATTTGCCTGTGTTTGAAACATGACCCGGTGTGGCCAGACTGTTTTTTTCTGGCCAGGAAACATTCCTCAGAGTGTCTCGGGCCATCTGACCTTAGTGTTGGTGACACTTCTCATCAGTCCTTCCCTTTCCTTTCCTGGCATCTACCACCTGGTTCAGGTACCATTCGGAAGGGAGAGTGTGTCTGGACAGTTACAGTAGCCCCCGAACTGATTCCTCTCTGATCTGTTATTTCTTTCCCTTCTTATGTGTTCCGTGCGCTTTGTCTGATGTCTTTTTGTAAAATTTAACATTTGATTTGCACTTTCTTGCTTAAAGGCTTAGCCGCTGCCTACGGGGTGTACCTCGAATTCTTAAGCATGGTATTTAAGATCCCTTAGAGTCTGGAGCCAGTCTGCCCTCCGGGCCCTATTTCCTGCCTGCTGCTCCCCCGGACGGCTCACGTCCACGTCCTGTCCATAATGATGTTCTCCAGCTGTGTCTTTGCACCTCACCCCGTGACAGTGTTGCTGATGCAGCATTCCACGCCAGAACCCATTTCTCTTCCATTAAGTGGCTCTTCCCCACTGTTTATACAGACGTGCTCAATACTCTCCAAAGAGCCCGGCCACCTGGACGGCGTGGTCTTTCATTTTCCAGTGGACGTTGGGCGCACTTAAGTGGTCTTCCTGCAGCCACATAGCTGTTAGGAGAGCTGGACTTTTACGCCGGGCCTTCTGCCGTCCTACAAAGCCCAGTCTGACTGTCCGCCCTGAAGCCTTCCTTAGCAGACAGAGTTACCCTCGCCTTCCCTGGAACTCGAGCGCGGCAGGAATCACATCGTATCATGTTGCTGTTCGTCCTGGGTCTGTGCCGCACCCCATACGCCACCCTAACACTTGATTCCTCAAGTAAATCCCTTGCCGGCTTGCTTTCCCCTGTGTCTAGAATAGTACCTGGCACTCAGCGGGAACTCCGTGTTTGTTTGGACAGATACATAAATGAATGGATTTTTCTTTCTGCATCCTCTAATTCGTAGTTTGGAGGAGGATAGTACCCTGGTAATTAGGCTACTTAACTCTCCCATGTGTTGGAAAACATCTCCCTTTTGGTCTGTAGAATAAATAGAAAGTGATAATTATTTTGTCCCGTTCCCTCTGCCATCTCATCGAGACAATCACGTGGTTTTTTTACTACTTGAAGAAAGATGCTTAAAACATTTAATTATGTACGTAAGAGAGGAATATAATCGTTAGCTAAGTTTTGTCAAACAACAGCTATGCCTAGGAGTGGCTTTGAAGAGAGGTTAGCTCTCCCTTCATCTGTTGGCAATCCCCGCCTCCCCGCCCAGGAACCTTAACAACAACAACAACATCAAAGTAATTATCTTCACCTTGGACAGTTGATGTTCTTCTCTAGCATATGTGAAGTGTAAATAAAGACATCTTGAGAAATCCTTACTGTTTATCGATCTCTTGTCTGTGGGCTTCAAGACAAGCCCCCGCGCCCCCCCCCCCATGCAGGTGGTTATCCCACGGCCACTGCCCCGCCCACCACGGGGCTGCCACCTCCTTGTTGATAGGCTGGTAAGGTGGTAAGATTTTTTCCTGATTCATTCCTGGACTCTGTCCCTTCCTCTGTTTCTGTCCCTCCTCTGCCTGTATCTGGTCTGAAATCCTTCCACTTGGCTTTATTCACAGGGCTCGTGTCTGCCTCTGTGCTCAGAACGTCCTGAGGGCCAGACTGACCCATGTCAGAGCCCTTTCCTCGTGTGTCCCTCCTTCCTGTCTTATCTGCTACTTTCCTCGTCTCATTACTTAGTTGCAAAACGCTTTTTGAGCTGTTTTGGTTTAGAATGTCCTATTCCTGCTCTTTCTTTTGCTGTTTAGACTACGGTCAGACTCTTGGTCGGCGAGTGCCTTTTTCTTTGCCAGTGAATCCGTTAACCTTGGGAATAAAAAGAAATCCCCCACATCCTGTCTGAGTCACGTCAGTAGGAATGTGGAAGTTAGACCTGGAGCCACTGGGGAGCCAGGTGGACCTCAAGCCTGGAAATGCATTTGCACTTTGGGTGAGAGCTGGGTGCACTTCTGGCTTCTCAAAAGGATGCTGTGGGGGAGCCTTGTGTCAGGCTTTGAAGAGTTCCACAGAAAAAATTTCTTTTGGCGGGGGGAGGAGGGGAGGAAAAGCATTTTTTAGTCCTTTGTGGTAAGATGCATATTCCTGAATAACACAACTGTGCTTAACACCAACAAAAGTAGTATTGAGAGAATACTGTGTTTGCATCTATACAAGGGAAACTTTGAGCAAGTGTGACCTCTTTGAATAGAGTCACATATTTCTTCTTTATTTAACAAATTCTCATCTTGGGTTAGTTTTAGGTTTGGGCTGAGGGTTTAAGGACATCCCCACCCTCAAAGGTGGGGTATATGTGCCACACCTCATGGCACATGAGGGCAGCCTGTAAGAGGACGGTTTGAACTTGAGGAGCTTGTGAAAATTGAAATGTACTTCTGTTTCCTCTTTTTAAGTTAGAGAGTTTAGAATCTATAGTGCTTAACTTCTTTCCCCATGGGTATTTTGGGGACTCTAAAAATGGCAGGTTCTCTCTGAAGGAAGATTCAAATTCTCACGTGCATACACAAAATGTGCACGTCATTTTTGGCATGAGGGGCTCATGGGTTCCTGAGAAAGAGTCCCTGTTATAGAGGAATGGTGAACTTTAGGTAATTTTTGAGGCAAGGACACTTTTAGTCTTACTAAATGTGCACTTTTTTTTAATTTTAAGATTTTATTTTTATTTTTTTAGAGAGGGAGAGAGAGAGACAGAACCGAGGGGAAGGGGTAGAGGGAGGAGAGAAAGAGAAGCTCAAGCAGGCTCCGTGCTCAGCGAGGAGCCCAAAATGGGGCTTGATCTCACGACCCTGAGATCATGACCTGATCAAAATCAAGAGTCAGATGCTTAACTAACTGAGTCACCCAGGCACCCCTAAAGATTGTATTTTTTATTTTTTATTTTATTTTATATATATATATATATATTTATTTATTTATTTATTTATTTATTTATTTTTTGGTGGGCAACAAAGTTCATTGAGTGACAGTACAAAGCTCCCGAAGACAGAAGGGACCTGAGAGGTTGCTCAAGATTTTATTTTTTAAGTAATCTCTACACCCGATGTGGGACTTGAACCCACAATCCGAAGGTCAAGAGCCACGTGCTCCACTGGCTGAACCGGCCAGTGGCCCAAAGAGCAAGGTTTTGTAAGCATAGCCGAATGGTGTGGGCTGTAGGCATGGACTCCGCGGGAGCCCCTTGGCACCTGCTGTTGGTCGTGGAGTCCTGCCTTGTGCTGTTCCTCCTTTGGAAGGTTGTTACCCTTGAAAGTCTTTGCTCTGGGATGATGATTCATCAACAGGTATTTGGTCACCTAGTACATACTCAGCTTCGTACAGGATACTGTTTCCTCCAGGTCCATGTTCTGAAAACCAGAAATGCCCCTTCCTTAAACTTTAACTTGTTTTATTGAATATGGGGTGCATTCCATACACATAGTACTGTGTCAGATGGTAGCACAAGAACATGAAAATTAGAACCAGGTGTTTTGTTGGTTTTTGGTTTTTTTTTAAGATTTTGTTTTTAAGTAATCTCTACATCCATCATGGGGCTCAAACCCAGAACCCTGAGATCAAGAGTCACAATGCTCCACTGGCTGAGCCAGCCAGGCGCCCCTAGAACCAGGTTTTGTACGATGAATGAATGGTACAGTTAAGGGTAGGAAAGAACTAACATTTATTAAGGGACTCTACTAGGCACATTATGTGTTTTCTTTAATCTCTACACCCTCCGTGTCCCAATGGAAAATGGGGGCTCAGAGAGATTAGGTGCCTAACCCCAGGCCTGGCAAGGAACAAAGCCAGAATCCAGGCCCAGTCATTTGGACTCTAAGCCTACGTCTCCCTTCTTTGCGTCTCCTGGTACAGAGCAGAGTGGAGGGAGTGGGCCAGGGTAGGAAGAGCATAGAGAGGAGGACCTCTGACGGAGTGTCCTCAGTAGGTTAGCTTCATGATCTTTATGAAGGATATGGATCTTTATGAAGGATATGGATCTTTATGAAGGATAAGGATCACTTATCCTCTGTTGATTACCAGTCATAATACAAGTTTTTCTCAGTTGGTCTTTTTTCTGCTTGTCTTCTCCATCACTCCCCTTCTTACGGGAGGTACAAGGAGGAGCATCGAGGTTATGTAGCGCGGCTTTAGAATAGAGACAAAGACCTGAATTCCGCACACTTCTGCTTGAGTGACCCCATGCATGACACTTCTAAGCCTTCTTATGACCCAGACAACTTGGGTGGTCCCTGAGGGGCTTTATGCCCCAGACCCTCCTGTGGTTTCGGTGCAGAAATTTCAGTGGAGGAATGCCTTTCCTTAGCTTTCAATCAGCAGAGTGGGTCAAGGGAGGGCAAAAAGAGAGCAGGTTTTTAGGCAGAGTCACATTTTCCTTGACTATGTGTTTTTCGGGGAGGTTCAGTCTGTGTTTTTAGAGAGCTGTCTGCCTGGGCTTTGGACTCCTCCAGATGGCCGGCACATCCCTGACTCGCAATAGAGGCAGAACCTTTGTGCCGTGAGTCTTAGTAATCATTCAGTTAGGGACAAGCTTTTGCAAATACCTCTCCTCCTTCCCACGCCAAGCTCTCCCACAGCCTCATTTTGCCAGTTGGCAAATTCAGCCATTCTTCTCAAGTTATCCCAGCAGGCTTTGCTCCCCTCCTAATTTTGCACAGAGTTCCATTACAACCCGTACTGCATCGCCTTGTGGAGGGTTACGCCCATGTGTCCAGCTAGACTGAGTCCCTTAAACACTACCTTAAAGTGTTTGGTAGCACTTCTGTTTGGTGGCTCTTTGTTTCTGTTTGGTGGCTCCGCATTAGCACTTGGGCTAATATGTGTGAGGCGCTCCGTATGTGGTTGAAACACAGAGTATCGTCCGTAGAAGAAATGACAAGGGATCGTGTTTAAATGCATCCAAGACTGGGAGAAAAATCTTTGCTCCCAAGAATCACAAGAATGTCTGGAGAAGTGATTGCTAGTCTGGAGATTCTTAGAAAAAGCTAGTAACACACGTTGGGATCTGAGCCAAAGAACGTGGACTTGTGCTCCTTCATTTTGACTTCATTTGTGCTCTTGTGAGGTCTTCTTTTGCAGCAAATCACTAGGTGGATTTTACTTGAAGGGCAGGTTTTCCAATAGAAAATCTAGGGAAATCTTTTCATGTTTTTTTTTTTTTAAGATTTTTATTTATTTGACAGAGAGAGAGACAGCCAGCGAGAGAGGGAACACAAGTGGGGGGAGTGGGAGAGGAAGAAGCAGGCTTCCAGTGGAGCAGGGAGCCCAATGTGGGGCTCAATCCCAGGACCCCGGGATCACGCCCTGAGCCGAAGACAGACGCTTAACGACTGAGCCACTCAGGCGCCCCAATCTTTTCAGTTTCTACACAACTTTTATTTGTCTACAAATAAAGCTTTGAAACAGGTGGTTTCTTAACCCGTGTCTAAAGAAGAGTCTTTACCTCATAAGAAATGGTCCAGAATCCAGAGGAGGAAAAGGTTCAGAAGTTCAGGGAAGACGCTAACCTGGAAAGCTAGAAAGCACGGGCTGGTGGGCGTTGGGAACTTGGAGATGCTTGTGCAACCAATGTTGGAGGTTTTGGAGAATATTTGTGATAGGGATTGCAGGGCAGAGGTAGGAAGGAAGGAGGGTTGAGCTTCCTACTAATAAGCAAGTAGGGTCTGGAACTTAGGAAATATACTTAACTACGTTTGAATAACTCTACGGGGGGAAAAAAAGATAAATTTCTAACCTTCAGCTTTCATATTGTTTATATCACTATTTCCTAGCTAGATTTAAAAAATTATATAGACATTTTTATAATTACATATATTAGTCAGCCTTGCTGCGGTAATAGGTCCAGAAATTGAGAGGTTTGCAGCAAACATTAATTTCTAGGTCATGGTGTAGGTCAGTGGCAGTGAGTCAGTTGCTGTGGCCAGTGTCAAGGCAGAGGAGAGAGAGCCAGAGAGCTGGTGAAAAGGGGCAGTGTCTCTAATACTGTCTGCTCCCATCTGGTGTGTGTGTCGTATTGGCTGGTGTGCCACTGGCCAGAGCAAGTCACGTAGCCAAGCCAAAAGGCGGAGGGGTGGGGGATGTGCCCTCCTGTGGACGGTCACTTGGCAAGAGTAAGAATGTCTAATCCTCTTGAAGGAAGTTAATAACTGCAAATATAATGCCATCCCCCATCTAGCTTGTGTCCTTTCCCTTGTCACTGAACATTATTTAGTGACGTCAGTTCAGACTGATCATTTTAAATGTTTTAAATACATCTTCTCCCTATTATGTGTATTTCCATTTTAGATAATTTGTGGGGGAGGGGGGAACTGACCTCTTGCCAGGGAGTGATATGGTGGGTCCCCGCATGTTTTCAAGCATTCTTCTTGAGTACCTCCACGCAGGGAGCTCTCCTGTACGTACATCATTGCATTAGCTAGAGTCTTCTGGAACAATTTGAATAATGGGGTGATATTAGGTATCAGGATCTTGTTTCTGAGCTTAGTAGACAGGCCTTGAATGTTTTACATTGTTTCCTGCTTCTTAAAAAAAAATGTTGAGATCTAATTCACATACCCTAAATTCACCATTTTAAAGTATACAGTTGAGTGGTTTTTAGTATATTCACAGCACTGTGCACACATCATTACTGTCTAATTCCAGAATATGTTTGTCACCCCAAAAAGAAGCCTCATACTCCTTAAACATTCACTCCCTGTTCTCCCTTCCCTCAAGCCCCTGGCAACCAAAAATCTGTTTTCTGTCTCTATGAATTTGCCTGTTCTGGACATTGCACATGAATGGAATGATACATGTGGTCTTTGATGCCTGGCTTCTTTCACATAATGTTTTCAAGGTTCACTGTTGATGTTTTCTGACATAAACTCTTATAAAACATTGGGAACTTAACTTTTGTTGTGTGTCCCCCACCCTACCCCCACGTTCTCTTCAAAAGTTTCAAGATACCCAGCCTGGTTCCTGGAAAAGTCTGCCATGGGACTGGTATTGGTTTTTGTTTTATTTTGTTTATTTATATATTTATTTATTTTTAAAATCCAAGTATAGTTAACATACAATGTTCTGTTAGTTTCAGGTGTACAATAGAGTGATTACTCGGGGCTCATCACAATAAGTGTACTGTTGATCCCCTTCACCTGTTTGACCCATCTCCTCACCAACCTCCCCTCTGGTAACCATCAGTTTGTTCTCTGTATTTAAGAGTCTGGCTTTTGTTTGTCTCTTTTCTTTTTTCTTTCTTTTTTTTTTTTTTTTAAAGATTTTATCTATTTGACACAGAGAGTGAGACAGCGAGAGAGGGAACACAAGCCGGGGAGTGGGAGAGGGAGAAGCAGGCTTCCTGCTGAGCAAGGAGCCCGATGTGGGGCTCGATCCCAGGACCCTGGGATCATGACCTGAGCCAAAGGCAGACACTTAACGACTAAGCCACCCAGGTGCCCCTGTTTGTCTCTTTTCTTATTTGTTCATTTGTTTTGTTTCTTAAATTCCACATATGAATGCAATCATATGGCGTTTGTCTTTTTCTGACTGATTTCATTAAACATTATACCTTCTGGATACATCCACGTTGTTGCAAATGGCAAGATTTCATTCTTTTTTTTTTTTTAAGATTTTATTTTTATTTGTTTAACAGAGATAGAGACAGCCAGCGAGAGAGGGAACACAAGCAGGGGGAGTGGGAGAGGAAGAAGCAGGCTCATAGCAGAGGAGCCTGATGTGGGGCTTGAACCCAGAATGCCGGGATCACGCCCTGAGCCGAAGGCAGACGCTTAACCGCTGTGCCACCCAGGCGCCCCAAGATTTCATTCTTATTTTTATGGCTGAATAATATTCTACTGTGTATGTGCACCACGTCTTCTGTATCCATTCATCTATAGGTGGACACTTGGGTTGCTTCCATATCTTGACTATTGTAAATAATGCTACTCTAAACATTGGGGTGCATTTATCTTTTTGAATTAGTGTTTTCATATCCTTTGGGTAAATATCCAGTAGTGGAAATACTACATCATATGGTGATTCTATTTTTAATTTTGGGGCTGCCCAAGTGGCTGCCCAGTTTGCATTCCCATCAATAGTGCACAGGGTTCCTTTTCTCCACATCCTCACCAACACTTGCTGGTTCTTGTGTTTTTTAGTTTAGCCTTTCTTTTCTTTTTTCTTTTTTCTTTTTTCTTTTTCTTTCTTTCTTTCTTTCTTTCTTTCTTTCTTTCTTTCTTTCTTTCTTTCTTTCTTTCTTTCTTTCTTTCAGATTTTATTTGACACTGAAAGAGAAAGAGAGAGAGAGAGAACACACAAGCAGGGAGAGCAGCAGGCCGAGGGAGAAGCAGGCTCCTTGCTAAGGGAGCCTGATGTGGGCTTGATCCCAGGACCCTGGGATTACAACCTGAGCAGAAGGCAGACACCCAACCAACTGAGCCACCCAGGTGCCCTGAGTTTAACCATTCTGACAGGTGTGAGGTGATTATCTCATGGTTTTGATTTGCATTTCCCTGATGATGAGTGATGATGAACATCTTTTCATGTATCTGTTGACCATCTGTATGTCTTCTTTGAAGAAATGTCTGTTCATGTCTTCTGCCCATTTTTAAATTGGATTTTTGTTGTTATTATTTTTGGTGTTGATTGTATAAGTTCTTTGTATATTTTGGATATTAACTCCTTATCAGATATATCATTTCCAACTATCTTCTCCCATTTGGTGGGTTGTCTTTTTGTTTTGTTGATGATTTCTTTTGCTGTGCAAAAGTTTTTTTATTTTGGTATAGTCCCAGTAGTTTCATTTTGCTTTTGTTTCCCTTGCCAAAGGAGACCTATCTATAAAAATGTTTCTCTGACTGATGTCAGAGATATTACTGCCTATGTTTTCTTCTAAGAAATTTATGATTTTGGGTCTCACATTAATCCATCTTGCATTTATTTTTGTGTATGGTATAAGAAAGTGGTCCAGTTTTGTTCTTTTGCATGTAGCTGTCCAATTTTTCCAGCACCATTTGTTGAAGAGACTGTCTTTTCCCCTTTCATATTCTTGCTTCCTTTGTCATAGATTAATTGACCACATAATCATGGATTTACTTCTGGGCTCTCTATTCTGATCCACCGATGTGTCTATTTTTATGCCAGTACCATACTGTTTTGATTACTGTGGCTTTGTCATACATCTTGAAATCTGGGATTGTGATGCCTCCAGCTTTGTTCTTCAAGATTGATTTGGCTGTTTGGGGTCTTTGTGGTTCCGTGCAAATGTTAGGATTATTTGTACTAGTTCTGTGAAAAATGCTGTTGGTATTTTTCTAGGAATTGCATTAAATTTGTAGGTCGCTTTGGGTAGTATGGGCATTTTAACAGTATTTGTTCTCCCAATCCATGAGCATGGAATATTTTTCCATTTGTGTTATCTTCAATTTCTTTCATCAGCGTTTTCTAGTTTTCAGAGTATAGATCTTTTACCTCCTTGGTTAAGTTTATTCCTAGGTAGTTTATTATTTTTGGTGCAATTGTAAATGGGATTGTTTCCTTAATTTCTCTTTCTGCTGCTTCATGATTAGTGTATAGAAATGTAACTGTGAAGAAGTTTCACTTCTTAGGAACTTTACTTTTTTATAAGATTTTAAAAATTTAATGTATTTGAGAGAGAGGGAGAGTCAGGAGGGGAGGGGAGAGAGAATCTCCTACGGATCCTGCGCCGGGAGCTGATCCTGATGAGAGGCTTGATCTCATGACCCTGAGATCATGACCTGAGCCACAACCAAGAGTCGGGTGCTCAACCATTTGAGCCACCCACATGCCCCTTAGGAACTTTACTTTTATTTCTTAATTTTACTTAGAGATTTTAATGGAGTGGCTGATACCAATTCACTACCAGTGGATGATAGCAATAAGCATTTTGGTAGTTGTATAAGGACATGATTATATCCAACAATGATTACATAATCAGTTAATGTAGTAAATTGCATTAATACATTTCCTAATGTTAAATTATTCTTGATTTCCTTGAACATATTTGACTTGATCCTGGTATATTCTTTTTAAAATTTTTTTTAATATACCACTTACTGTCACTTTATTGACAGTGTTTATGCTTGTATCTGATTTCCTTTTCTGTCCTAATATTTTGATATCAGATATAGTTAATCCTCATAAAATGATTTAAAAGGTTTCTCCATTTTTTAAAAGTATGCGTCTTAGAGTGTTTGAATAAAACAGAACTTCGTGATATTCAGTGGCACTCAGCTGTGCAACCATGGGGCTTAGCTTACCTTTTAGTAAAAGTTCTCTGACAACAGTCCTGTGGTTATTTATTTAGATTTTCTACCTCAACTAAATTTCATTTTGTCTATGTATTTTCCTAGAAAGGCGTTTATCTCATATAGACTTATAAGTTTATTGGCATAGTTATTCATAGCATATCCTTATAATTTATAATCATACATAGAGGTAAAGTTTAAATAGTTATTGCCTACTCCCCTCCCTCTGCCCCTTCTGTATTAATCAGGTTTCCTAAGTTGTTTTATCTAGCTTATCTTTTAGAAGGCTTGTAATTTTTACTCCTTTATGTTTTCAATTTATACTTTAACTTTTTTATTCCTTTTTCCAGTTTTGACTTTTTTTTTTTTTTAAATGGGAGCACAAAGTAGATGTGGTCTAAAGTGTTCTATTTCATGGGCTAAATCTTTTTCAAATACATATATTTATCTACTCTTGAGGACTGTGCTACTTTCTTTGTATTTTGGTCTTGAGTCTGAATGATGAGTTAACATAGGCTGGGTATATTTTTAGGTTTTCTTTTGTCTGACGAGGTAATGCAGGCCTGCCATTTGCCTCCTATGAGAGCAAGTGAATTATTGGATCCCCTCTGTTTCTCCATGATGTTAGAATTGTCTTCTTGGATCTTAGATTGAGTTGAGTAATCATTTGACAGATGAGTTGAGTGATTTGTCAGTGGGGAAAAGTCAGAAGGAAGAAAGCCAGGGTCCTGGTTAGTTGCTCTAGAAATTTGGCTTCATTTCTCTCTGTGTCTGGATCCAGCATAGCCTGGCTTCCTTCTTGTTTCGGGTGTTCTCCCCATCTCAGTAGGGCCTAGCTCCTTCAGTTTGCTGTCTTGTCTGGCTTGTGCTTGGTGTGGACCCCCCCAAGGCAACTGACTAGCTGCCTTCACGTTCCTCTGACCTTTGTCTTGCATTTGCATCTCCACCCTTCACAGAGAGAGGAAGCCCTGTGGCCAGGCCTCCCTCTACTGGTGGTCCTCACATGGCCTGTTTGCCTGTGTGTGGCATCCCCTTGCGCACAGCAGCCAGCCACTCTGGTGGTCCTTCTCTGCCCCACTGTTGGCCCTTCACACTCCCCACCCCCCAGAAGATTGCACTTTCAAATTAGAGTGTACGTGAGGGCTTCAGGGCATTCTCTACTTCTTTGGTAACCTTGATAACCTTAAGTGACCTAAGGGACATGGGTTAAAAGATACCTCCTAGTTCTTTCCTCACTTGTGTCCCAGTTAGATACAGTTGGAAACCTTTGGGAATTTTGGCATTTGGATGGCATGCTTGCTGGTTTCCAGTCTGGTCTGATTCCAGTCACTGCTTTGCTTTTTCTTTTTTCCCCTCTGCTGCTCTTTCTTTTCCATTCTCTGGGTTGTTAAGTTAGTATCTGGAGAATGGAAAGAGGGAGAAAGCAAAGGTGTGTGTGCCCAGCTCATGGAGTTTATCTAGGAGTCTAGATTTGTATGTTTAAATGAGTGTGTAACAT
Source organism: Ursus maritimus (assembly GCF_017311325.1). Lineage (NCBI taxonomy): Eukaryota > Metazoa > Chordata > Mammalia > Carnivora > Ursidae > Ursus > Ursus maritimus. Next base: position 39,857,874 of record NW_024424119.1, read on the forward strand.
TCCTATTAATGTAAACACAATCCTTTCCTGGTTATTGAGCCCTTGGGATTTTTCCAGGGTTCATTCTGTGTTCTTTGTTCTGTTATGAGCATCTTTGAACAGAACATTTTTGGGATTTTCCCTTTGAATGTATTCTCTAAAGTGGGCTTAAATTCAACATTACAACAAAGTCAACAATCGAGAGTGTTCTGTTCAGTTTGTGTAGGACATACTCATTCTTCAAGCACCTCCTGTGTGCTTGACAGGAGGGGGGAATGGAGACAAGTCAGGTACAGTGTGGGCCTTCTCCCCTTCAGGATAAGGATGTGTCAAGCTCTTCTGAAACTAGATTATCGTGTTGCCCACATTCCTCTAATAGTATCAAAAAGAGTTAGAGTATTTAAGCATGACTTTTTTTTTTAAAGGTTTTATTAGTCACCAGGTGCTCATCACAAGTGCCCTCCTTAATCCCCATCACCTATTTCACCCATTCCCTGCCCACCTCCCCTCTGGTAACCATCAGTTTGTTCTCTGCAGTTAAGAGTCTGTTTCCTGATTTGTGTCTTTTTTTTCCTCCTAAGCATGACTTTTAAAAAATTAAGTCCATATTGGCTCACACTTTCTTTTCATAAGCCATATGTATAATGTAAAATAGAGTTTTGCCAATGACTTATGTTAATTTAATAATCTATCTCATGGCTGGCTGACTACAACGTAGGCCTTATAACTGAAATTCTTTCAACCAGAGGGGTTTCTGAGACAGCTTGTGTATGTATTTCTCTTCCTAGGTAGACAGGGGTAGAGGGGGAGAAGAAATTCACTTATAACTCAAACCTGCATAAGTGAGAATTGGTATTTTGGAACAAGGAGAAGTTTTCATTTATTTATCAGCTGTGTAGTTGCAATTTTCACAAGGGGTACTGTAGCTACAGTAAAATCATTAAGGAAAGTGTATTTGAGGCACCAACTCTGACTCTTGATACAATTTTTATTTTCAGCAGCATTTATTAAGTGTCTGTTGTGAACCCAGCCCCATAGTCTCTTGGGGGGTGCAAGAGTACTTGCAGACAAGTTGATTTCACTTTTTTTTTTTTTTTAGTATGTTAATAGTGGTGTAGCACCCACTCTGTTCCAGGCACTGTTCCAATTGCTTCCATATACTAACTCACTCAATCCCATTATACCCATTTCATAAATGAGGAAACTAGGGCATGGAGAGATTAAGAAACTTGCTGAAGTCACACGGCTTGTAAATAGTGGAACTGGGCTTCAGAACTGCCTAGTCATTGCTAGGCTCCCTTTCCTTGTCATTCAACAGATATTTATTGAGTACCTTCTATTGGCAAGGGATTGAGTTGGATCATTTCTAAGACTCATTCATTCATCAGGTACTTATTGAGTACCTACTATGTGCCAGAGCATAGAGGAGTGAATAAGACAATGTCTCTGCTCTTTTCAGACAATCAGTCAATACATAATAAGTTGTCAGATAGTGATATCTGTGACTAACATAAAGCCAGGGAAGGGGCTGGAAAGTGATAGGAGGGGTGCAGGGATATTTTTAGATTTTGTGGCTGAGAAGGCCTCTCTGAGTTGGTATCATCTGAGCAGAAACTGGTTTGAAGAGAGGAGCCAGCCGCACGGGAACGTGAGGACAGAGGAGTGATCCAGGTAGAGTAGGCAGCGAATACGGAAGCCCTGAGGGCTAAAGGAGCCAAGACCTGTGCATCTGGAGCGGGAGAAGCTAGGGGGGAACGTCAAGGATGAGGTCAGGGAGAATGATGAGGTCCCATTGGTCCTTACGGGTTGTGGGAGGGAATTTGGATTTCATTCTGAATGCGATTGGATGTTTTGGAGAGTTTTGAGCAGGAGAGTGACATGCTTTGATTTTTCAAAGGGCTCTCTGGCTGCAGGGTGGAAGCCTGACTATAGGGTAGTGAAAATGAAACAGGAGGCTTTTGTGTTGAGCCAAGGATTCTCTCACGTCTTGCATTCTGTGATTCCTGCTGGTCAGAAAGGTGCTGCCATTCCACAGAGCCTGCTCTCGAACTTAGGTCTCTCAGCATAGCACGCCTGCTGCTAGAGGACTCTGACCTCTGTCCTTTTCCTCCTAAGATTTTCATATTTTCCTTCCACATTTACTTCTCATGGAAACCGTATCTTGAGGGGGAGTCATTGGGGCATAACTTGTAGTAAGACCCTAAGGGAAATGTTAGCTTTCCTTGATTGGTGTTAAAAACAGAAACTTCATATTTTCCCAGAAGGATTTATGGCCAGAGAATGGGGCATTGTTGGGTTGGAAAAAGCCACACAGAAGACATTCAGCTTAATAAGAACCTTGAACTCGGAACTAGAAACCTGGGTTCCGCTCTTAGCATAGCGATGACTAGCTTCCCTTGGACGCGATACGTGACCTTTTGGAGGCTGCCTCCTTCTCTGTAGAGACGGTATCTTGTCTTGCCAACCTGACAAGGCTGCCCAGAGCTGCGGTGAAGTAAGAACGTGGAAGCACTGTGTACACACGTGCCATGGCAAGCCCAGCTGGCGGGGTCCAGTTTTAGGGAATCGTAGACATTTCTAGTTCATTGGCTATTCGTATGCACTTACATAATAGCCCGGGAAATACCTAATGGTCAGGGTGCGAGAGTTTCCCTGGTCACACCGTCCCAGGAGGAAGGACTCTTCGTGTGACAAGATCTGTTTGACTGACTCTCCCCTCCCCTCCCCCACCCCCATGAACTGACTTGAGAACAAGTTAACTTCCCGCTGTCCGGCCGAGACATCTCAGACCTTTGTGTGAGCTGTTTTTGGAAAGTTATTGGCAGCGGTCCCCAGAGCAAAGGTCAGGCGAGTTGGCTTGGAGTCACCGGGAGACCTGCAAACAGACAGACAGACAGCCACGCGCACGACACACACACAGGTGAACAGGGCACAGTCGGCTGTCAGGGACTCGTGGTGTTTGTGGATGTTACCTATAAATAAATGATTAAAACCGTGAAAACTGCTTCAGTGGAAATATCTTCAAAGTGGATTGAGAAGATGGACTAATCCTGTCAGGGGGCAGATCAAGGAAGGATTCCAAGAGGAGGGGGCATTTGAGCAGATTCCAGTGAGGTACTCGGAGACCACCTCATAAAAAAGAGGGGTTGCTTTGCAAGCAAAGGTGAGGGGTAGGAAACAGCATGGTGGGTTCTGGAACTGATGCCATGAGAAACAAGACTGGTAAGATCCTTCTAGGCCAGACGGTGGAAGGCTGCTGTCAGAGCCTGTTTTGGCTTATCTGACTAAAGGTTTTGAGTTCTTTCTTTCTCTTGTGCAATGTTCAGCCATCAGTAGAGCCGATCTGGGGCCCCATGTGCTAGTGTTGATGAAATGTAACCAAGGGTGGACCCCTGCAATGCCTAGCATGGCCTTGCCTGAGGTCAGTGAAACGAGGGAGGCACAGTGGTTATCAGAGTTCCAGAGAAGATGTCCTTTCGGATCCCCAGACACTGGGGTATGGACGGTGCACGCCCTGTGGTGTGTGTCTGCTGACAGAGCAGTCAGATCAGCTGGTCGCTGCTGCTGCTTGACTCTGCAGGCCTGTCCACACCGAGAGCAGCTGCCATGGGGTTTGACAAGCCCCCGGGCTGAGGAGGAGTGGAGAGTGGGGTCTATTCCCACAAGTATCTTCTGTGAAAACGGTATCCGTTCAGTAGTTACAAAAATATTTTTGGCATTGCGTAAATATGCATGTGATTAAATTCTCTACAGTCCGTAGAAATGGAGACAAAGGAAGGTGGCTTATCTGCTTACTTTCCATCATCCCCTGAGTTGGGTGACATTGCCCTTGACTCCAGACCATACTTCCCTCTGCCTTGTCACAGCCCTCTTCCCAGATGTCCCGTGATTGGCTGGAGCTCGTGGATGTGACTGCTAGGTTGACCTCTCGTTTCCTCTGTGTTCTCTTATCTGGGGGCTAAGTCAAATCCAACCTACATACGAGAAGAAAGAATTCAGGGAAGGCATCGCCCCACCCTCAGCCTGTGACCTGATGACCAACAGGTGAAGGATGTTTCCAAGGTCTTTTCCATGGTGTCATGTCACTTTCTTGCCTTATTTCTGTCTTTGCCTCCTGATGAATCTCTGGGGACGTTCAGATGCTTTCACATCTGCTAGACAGAGCCTTGTCTGTTATTAAACCTAAACACCAAGAAAGGTAAGACCGCACCTTTTTGGATATTGTAGGAACATAACTTAATCAAGGGCGCTCCTCCTAAGGCCTAAAGAGGAAGAGTCCATAATTTTAAAATGTTTCTTTCTCTTTCTTTTCTGGCATTTGTACACCTCCCCCCCTTTTAAAGCTTTTATAAAATTGTGGATAGATTTACACATAGACAAACGTGTCATGAACCTGCAAGTCCCAGCTTCAACAGTTATCAACTCTGGGGCATATCTCGTATCATCTATATCCCCGTCTACCTACACTTCATTATTTTGAAGCAAATACCACACATCCTATCATTTCATCCATGCATATTTTAGCATATATTCCTAAGAGATGAAGGCTTTGTAAAATCATAATATTTCTATTATCATGCCTGATAATTCCTTGATATCTGCAAATAACTGATCAATATTCACATTTCCCCGAATATTGCAGAATCTGCTAACACTTTGTTTTAATCAGGATCCACTGCGATTGTTGCTCAGTCTCTAAATTGCTTCGCGTCTCTAGGTGCTCCTCTGTCTTTTTTTTTCTCCCCTCCTTGCAGTTCATTTATTGAAGAAACTGGGTCTTTGGATCTCTTTAATTTCACACAGTGTGGGTTTCTGTTGATGGCATCTTTATACTATGGTTTGACACCTCCCTCACTCCTCTGTATTTTCTATAAACCGATGTTGTGTCTAGAGATTCGTTCAGGATTCAGATGCAATTTTTTGGCAAGTACCCTCTTTAGGCATCGGCGCAAACTTCCTTTTGGAGGGTATACTGTTCACTTGTCTCTTTGTGATGGTTGATTGAGTTTTTAAATGTGCCAAGTATTTAAGACGGTTCAGATCTGTTCCTGTTTACCTGGGCCCAGGTGGTGGTCTTGAGAAAGGGGGAGAAAGAGAATGCGCTTGTGGGGTGCTCATGGCGTTCTCTGTCCATGTCTGACTGGGGGAGGGGGCGCTGTTCCGTTCTCTGCCCCTGGGCTGGGTGCTTCCGGACGCTGCTCCAGTGCTTGCTGGAAGATGAGCAGCATGAATTTGGCGTAGAGCACTCCCATGGTTTGTTTCCCTCTGTCCCAGAAGACCTGTTCGCTTAAGAAACACTTAGTAGGGGCGCCTGGGTGGCACAGCGGTTAAGCGTCTGCCTTCGGCTCAGGGCGTGATCCCGGCGTTCCGGGATCGAGCCCCACATCAGGCTCCTCCACTATGAGCCTGCTTCTTCCTCTCCCACTCCCCCTGCTTGTGTTCCCTCTCTCGCTGGCTGTCTCTATCCCTGTCGAATAAATAAATAAAATCTTTAAAAAAAAAAAAAAAAAGAAACACTTAGTAAGTGGAGGCTCAGTGTCTTCGAACGTTCACTTTTGTAGGTAGAGGTGTTTCTTGGTTTGGCTACGTGAGCCGAGCCACTTCTGCTGATGTTCTCCAGAGAACGTGTTTTCGTTTTAATTGTAAGGTGACTCTTTTCCTCTTTCAGGATCTCATTTTGCCCAACGGTGGTACTCCGGCAGGTACTTCCAGTCCCGCTTCTTCATCCTCCCTTCTCAACAGACTTCAGCTGGATGATGACATCGATGGTGAGACCAGAGATCTCTTTGTCACAGTTGACGATCCCAAGAAGCATGTCTGCACGATGGAGACCTACATCACGTATAGAATCACCACCAAAGTAGGTCCCTTCATTATCTTCTGCCCCCGTGGAGTGGTCTGGGTGAGCCGGAGACCTACCATCATGATGCCTGCCTCCCTTTCTCCCTCTCTTTGTAGGACTCTGTTCACCTTCCTTCCAATGGTGGGTGTGGCTTTTTGAGAGAATGGATGTTTTCAGATTAAAAGGATTCTATGTGAATTTTTTACTTTAAAATGAAGGAGAAATTGTGACTATAGTCCTTCAAATAAAACATTTATTTTTTTTAGATTTTATTTTTATTTATTTGACAGCAAGAGAGGGAACACAAGCAGGGGGAGTGGGAGAGGAAGAAGCAGGCTCATAGCAGAGGAGCCCGTTGTGGGGCTCGATCCCAGGACCCCGGGATCACGCCCTGAGCGAAAGGCAGACGTTTAACGATTAAGCCACCCAGGTGCCCCTCAAATAAAACATTTAATCCCTCTCCTTTCACTTATTTTTGGTCATGATACTATTTAACATGTTAGTATCATATTACTATTGAAATTGATGAATCATTGTATCATCCTAAATCTCTGGTGAGACCGTGATTGTAATTTGGCATAATTGGAATGGATCACAGGGGGAGGGGTGTAAGAGAAGGATGGGAATGAAGACTGATTGCCTTTCTGTTCTGTGCCATGTGGGTGGTCAGCAGGGGGCTGAGATTGACACAGTGACCCTCAAAGGTAGATCTTGTAGGTATAATTTTAGAGATGAGGATATTGAAGAAAAAAATTAAAGGATCATGGATACAAAGTTGGTAACCAGGATTCTAACTTGAATTTTTATGACTGTCAAGTCCACATTTTTATTTTCAAGCCCATACTCTTTAACCTAATTCCACTTACAAAAGAATAACTTTAATGTGTCATTTTTTACTCTTGAAAATTATTTATTAAATTATTAAATTATATTATTAAAACAGCACTACAATTTTAGGTTTTGAGCAGGGTTTCTCATCCTTGGCAGCAATGACTTTTTGGACTGAATAGTTCTTTGTTGTAGGGGGGTGTCCCCTACATTGTAGGGTGTTTACCAGCACCCCCTGCCTCTGTCCCCTAGATGCCAATAGTACCCTCCCCCAACCCTCAGTGGAGACAACCAAAATTGTCTCCAGACATTGCCAAGTATTCCCTGGGGAACAGCGTTACTCCTGGTCGAGAGTCACTGATCCGGAGGAAGAGCAAAAATATTTATACTATTAGGAGAAAATATACATGATCACTTTATATATATTAATATATATGTATACTTCTAACTTGTGTTACTTGATTACCAATTTATTGTAAAAGGATATGTTAAAAAAGAAACCCAAAATGGAGTTGCTTGCCCCCCACTACAGCAAACCAAGAATTATAGTTTCAACCTATCCTAGGAGTCATAACTTTATATTTTTGAATAAAGTGTTTTATTCAGGAAACCGTCCTGTTTGTTGGTACTCTCCTCCACCACAAGCCACGTGATGAAGCAGGGTTTACAGATATTTGTAGAAGTTTTAATAGTTTGAGAGCACCTTTGTGGAGGGTATTAAGAGAAACATTTATGATCATCTGTCTCTTCTGTGCCTTTTCTCTTTTTCATTATCGAAGATAACATTTTTTACTATGAAAATTTTAGTAGGTTCTGTACTTGTCTAAATTCTTTGGAGGGAAAAAGCAGAGAATAAAATACACTCGAATTCTGTCTCTTCATCTTTTATTGGATGACAATGCTATATTTTAAAAATTATGCAAGTATTATAAATACATTATTGCGAACAATCAAGTAAACGATGATACAGACCAAATATAAGCCTTCCTTAGCCCTCCTCACTTACGTTGTTCTTGCCAAAAACAACCGTTGCTAAAATTTGGTCGTTTCCATTCTTTTTTTGTATTTACATATGCACATATATAGTTAAAATATATGTAATTCAGATTTCACTATAATATTGTTTTCTAACCTTCCCCTCTACAGTATTTTTGAAGGCTTTTCCATGTTCGAATGAATAGAGAGCTTAGTTTTTCGATCTCTGCCCAATTATTTATGCAGTGATTATGCAGTATCTTTTCTCTGTGGACATGTAAGCCTTTCTCAGGTATTTCTTTGATATTCCTTCCCTGTCCTTTCTGCACCTGGTTCACATTTGAAAACTTGTCTATGTACGTGTGCACACGCACGTGCACGCACACAGTCTCCCCCCATCCCCCTGGCCCCAGGGTGCCTGCTGCTTCCCAGGCGTGGCTAGGCCCTTAAATGTATGTTAGATCCTCAGAGGTCCTAGGTTGATATATGTATTCCCATGAATTCTTTCCACTCCACGCCCCCCCGCCCCCAGGCTCAACTTATTTTTTACGCTGTAGTCAGCGAAATGCAAAACCTGTTTTTCTTGAATTTATGCTCTAAACAGCTGAAGGACAAGGTGACTGCCTAGCTGGCACAGCAGTGCTTGCCTGCCTACACATTTTGCCCCCCTGCTTGACTCCTCTGCCCTGCAGTCGACCTCCCCCACCTCCTGCAATGCTAGTCCTGCAGGACCTCTGTTACCAGAGTCACAAGCTGACGCACACGGTCTGCTGTGCCTCTTCTCTTTCCTTCCTTCCTCATTCTTTTCCCTCGGTGTTCTTATTTCGGTCCCTTCTTCCTGGGGTTGATATTTTCTAAGTCAGAACTCTTCCAACTTCCAGTTCCCCGTGTTCCCTTGACTGTGACGCCACCACCCCTTGGTGAGCTCGTTGCAGAATTAAGTTTTACTTCTTACTGTCAATTCTATCTCAAACCAGAGTCCTTTTCTTTTCCCGTGGCAGGTAGCGACACCAGGTTTAATATCTTGGAACCTTCTTTCTGAACGTTGCATTAAAGCATAGCTACATACACAGGAATGCAGGGTCTCACACACTGATCTTGCCCTGGGACCTCCACTTCTGCTGTGGTTCTCAAGCAAGGTTAATGGTCACAGGACGAGGTTGTACAAATACTTTATTACCTGGAGCTTTGACTCTCCTTCCTAATTCAGATTTCTGATGACCAAAGCTGGACAAAGTACAGAGCTGCTTTTGCCTGAGCTAAAATGAACCTACGGCTGAGAGCCAACGTAGGCAAAGCAATGTACTCAAATCTAAGTCACGGGTCCCTTTCCTCTCCAATGGTGGGAAGCCAGGCCGGCCTTCTCAGGGCAAGTGGATCCTGGCTCTTTTCTCTGCAGGCTCCTAGAAAGTATCATCATCAGAATAGCTAATTACTGAGCACTTAACCATGTGCTTGTACTTTTTGGTCATAGAAAACCTTTTCTTTTATATAAGTAATATATGCTTATTGTAGAGAAACTAGAAAACTCAAGGAAGCTAAAACAGTAAAATAAAAGAACACCAATGAGCTCACCAGCCAGAAATAGTCAGTTATAAATTTCTGAACTATTTATGTCCATTTACAAAAATGAGCATTTTGCACACTGCCCATTCACTTCATGTGTTGGGCACCTTTCTGTACTAGTAAATGCCAGCAAGCACACCTTTATGTTATCATTTCTTTTTTTTTTTTTTGAAGATTTATTTATTTGAGAGAGAGTGCGAGAGAGCGGGGGGTGGGGAGGGGCAGAGGGAGAGAGAGAACCTCAAGCAGACTCCCTACTGAGCGCAGCAGAGTCTGACCGTGCTATCGTTTTCTAAGACTGCAACAGTGTTCTGCTATATGGACGAGCCATCAACTTATTTTGTGGTGAGTCCTTTAAATATATTGCCAGTTAATCCACACTCAATGAGGGAGGTACTGGTGGTGGTTTTCTTTGCGGATGAGGAAACTGAGACACAGACCTACTAAGAAAGTTACTCCAAGACACACAACTGGTAAGTGGCGGAGCTAGAACTCGAATCCAGCTCTGTGGCGGTGCTTCCAACAAGGCATGATTTTCAAGAGAGGGATGGCTCTGCCCCACTCCCCCCAGCTCTCTCTGCTCGGTCTGCTACCTGGCCTTTAGGAGCCGTCTTCCTCCTGTCTCTTACCCCATCGCCTTAGTAATCCCAAGTGTTCCGCCCCAACTAGCTCCCCTTTTTAGATGCCTCCGTGGTCCACAGAGGCTAGACACCACTCAGAGGCCAAGGTTGCATTAGGATGACAAAGCGAGCTTTTAGATTTGATGACAAGAGGGTTATGGATGACTGGTGGGCGCACTCTCCCTGGGGTGGTGGGCAGAAGCCAGTGTGCTGTGGGGTTTGAGTGAGTGAGAAGGAGGACAAGACCTGTGTGTTGGTGGTTTGGCAGTGAAGAGAGAACTGGAGCTGGAGGAAGTGTGGATTTGGGCTGGAGGGGGGACTTGTTTGGTTTGAAGGATGGACGGGACTTGTGTGAGGGCGCAGCGGCCGACGTTGCTAGAGAAGGAGACACGAAGGTGAGAGTGGAGAGCAGGATGGAAGCCACCGCCGAGCAGGGGCGAGGAGAGCAGCCTGAGCAGAGGTGGAGGGAGCAGTGGCCTCCGATGGGGGAGGTGTACTTCTTCCATTGTTTCTAGTGGAAGCGGGAAGTTTTTGTTTTGCTTTGTTTTGTTCTTTGTGGCGGGAAGTTGAGGGTTCTGTGCTTCTAGCGGCAGTTTTCTCTAGGAATAGACGACGAAGTCTCTGCGAAGCGCTCCTGGGAGGTTTCGAAGTAAGGCGGGGAGGGTTCCACAACTTTACAGGCTTTGCATCAACCGACGTGGGAGGCAGTTGACGGAGGAAGTACGAGAAGACCGCCGGGCAGTGTGGAGGCTTTTAGTGTGTTTGCCCGCGTTGTCTTTCCTCCGGGAGTGACACAGCCGCTGTGCTACAGCAGGAAGCGCACGGTGGCACTTTTTCCAGTCGGGTGGACAGTAGGGAAGGGACGTTGAGGATAGTGGCAAAGAAGAGGCGGAAGTCATGGGTTATGGAATTGATGCCGAATAAGGAAGGGGGTGAAGATAGGAGTGGACAAGAACGCCGCGAACTGTAGGTCCCAAGAGGCTGGAAAACCAGGGGTCTTGGGCAGTGGACGGGTCTGAAATACGGGAGGCGCTGGTTGGAGAGAGGGAGGTCTGACTTTCTGCCCGATGACAGTCTGAGGGGAGGCAATGGGAGTGGAAGGAGAAGCTGCTGGCCCAGAGGTGGGTGTCGTGGGTGCGAACACACAGATCTCGAGGGCACCCAGGTCATGGAGGGGCTTTGGAGAGGAAGCCCCTTTGGCACTAGAATCCTCTGGGAATCAGGAACAGGATGGGGTGTCAGTAGATGACAGGTGTGAGAGGGACAGAGATGTAGGTATCTTGACGGCATGAGCCTCGAAAGGGTTTACACAGGGCCGTGGAGCAGTGGAGGTGAGGAGCAGTGCGGAGCGAGGGGGAGAGCAACAGCAACTCTTGGTCTTGGAGGGCCCGGGGCAGAGCGGGTGAGATGTGGGAAAACAAGCAGCTTTCCACCTGCTGGGCCAGCAGGGAGGCTGTAGTCTCTGGGGAGAGCCGGTGTTCAGACTCTGAACAGCTGGGAGAACTACAGGAGTTTATAACGTACGGAGTGGGTGTTCTAGAAGACTTGGTGTGAAGCTCAGACATAGGGAGCCCCGAGGAGCATGAGAAGAGACCAGAAGCCTCTCTGGTCATTACTCTCGGGTATTCTCTTCGGATAGCAGTGCTTTGAAGCAGAATGAGATTAGCTGGCTAATATCTGACAAGGGAAGAGGAGGTCCCTTTGCGGGGAAGGGGGCAATCACCCAGACTTCATAGGGTCCAGTTGTGGCCTGGACAGATGGCACTTCTGAGGAAGACCAGACCTCTCCAGAGTGAACTGGCTGTACATTTGAGATTGAATGGGAATTCTCTGGAAGGGCTGCAGGCCGCAGTCGCTAGGCGCATCAGCTCCTGGGGAGTAAGAGTTCCTCTGTGATTAAGGTGAGGCCCAATGGACAGGTGCTCTGCAGGATGATTGATTGCCCTGTGGCTCTGTGCTAGGTCTTTGAAAGTGTTGAATTTACCAAAGAATAAAAATTAAATTTTTTTTTTAAATCGGCAGGGGTGCCTGGATAGTCATGGGATGGTGGCAAAATGAATATTCTTCGTACAGCTCTTGTGCTCAGTTACCTATTTGTAGATCTGACTTTAGGTGTGTACCCATGACCTTGTGATCTTCTGGGGCATTCTGGATTATGGATCGTGGTGTGGAAGGACCCAGAACAAAGCAGTGTAGTGCTTGTCCCTGATTATGGAATTGTGGGTGTATACTTCTCTCTTTTTATTGTTATTAGAAAATAGAGCTTTGCTTTATTTTCCTTGCTCAGTTAGACCCTAAATTTCACAGAGGAAAAATTTACTACAGACTCATAGTTGGCATTTTATTGGACTGCATATTTTATGAGTACTGTGAGTCTTATAACTGACTGGATTTCTCTCCAGAAGTTCACAGTAATGTCTGTGGCCCATTTTTAGCAAGTGCACAGAATTCTACAGTGAGTGTCTCTTGCTAGCCTCATTCCTGGCTCTACTTTTTCTGTCTGTCCTTGTTTTTTCTTGATCTTTCTCACCTACTTCTAATTTATGTCATTTAATCATATTTCATGTATCTCTGTATCTTTTCTAGAACAATTTGTGGTGGAAGTAAGTAAAACAAATATTGGGTCAGAGAGTGTGTGCATCCTTCTGCTTCATGATGATTTTTTTCTTATTGCTTTCCAGCGCATCAAACAAATTGTTATTTAATCCATTATGTCCATAAAAGAACTTTTAAAAAATAAACATGTTTAATGTGTGACTATGAAAGTATTAGAATGGTAGAAAATTTGAAAATAAGGATGAGTATGAAGAGGACAGTTCTCATGAGTTCTAGATCTTTCCTAACTTTTTATATCCACATTTTTAACACTAATGAAATCATAATGTGTGTGCAATTAATTTCTAGTCTTGCTGTTTTCTCTTAAAAGTATATCGAAGTGTATTTGTTATTAGATGTCTCATGGGGTGCCTGGGTGACTCAGTTGGCTAAGCGTCTGCTTTCAGCTCAGGCGTCTCTTTCCTGAAGTTTTAAAATAAGTATGTCTAACCTGAATAAGTGGAAGGGGAGCAAGAGCCAGTTTCCCCAAAGTAAATTGTTTACAGCAGAAAGAAAACTTGTGTTTAATCATACTGTTCTTTGTAGTTACCAAATATTGATTTCCAAGTTAGGAATGTTACATAAACTATAATTCATGAAATGGATTTGCAAAAGCGTAATAAAGAGAAGTGATCAGTTGATATCATGTAACATTTGGGAAGGCAAAATGTAGAGCCCTCCGTCAGTACATTTACAATGAAAATGAGTTGCATTCGTCACACATCAAAGTTGACCTTTCGTGGGCGCCTCATCTTGACAGGTCCTCAGAGCCTGTTGGGAGGCTCTGTGCGGTTTTGAAGGATGTCCCTTCCAACCCTCTTCTTGCTGTTGAGAAAACCTAGGCTCCAGGAGGCTTAGTGTCTCAGGAATCTGGTAGGTGCTAGGACTGCCCACACACAGGCTTCTTCTCACCCAGCCTCGGGAGGGGTGCCCTTCAAATTGACATCACCCTTATGCACGAAAATTCATCAGCAGTGATTTGTTCTTTGAATTTAAGCATTCTTCTCCCCCCCCAATTCTATAGTGCTAATTCCTTTGGGGAGTCATCTAATAAATCACAAATACTTAGGTTGAATGAATTTCCTCACCTGTTCCCACTCGTACCCTCTGTCATAGGGGAAGGTTGTGTGCATGGGACTTTGAAAACAGGAGAAGAGATTGAGGAAGAGTTAACTGAGGCTCAGTCTAAGACGGAGTCCTTTAACTTCAAAATTTTGTTCAGACTGTGTGAGCATGGGTTTTGGGGAGGATGAAATCATAATTTTTAATGCCAGAGGTGTTCACAGCTTTTTCTTTGATGGATGACTCTTGTTTATATGTTTTTAAGATTTTCTTGGTGTCATGGATTAAAATGGACTTTTGTCCTGAAAGAATAAATTTATAAAATGTAGCTTGAACCATTTTTATTTTGACCTTTCATTTCCGAGAGTTATGACTGTCATATAGTCTGTACCCTTATAGGGAGAAATAGTTTAGCTGAGACACAATTTTAGTTTGGGCAAATTAAATGTGTAAAAATCTTGTTTTGGCATAAATTAATTTCATTTTATTTAACATTGGTTTTCATTATCAAAGTGCTGCAATCACATTTCAGAAAACTTAAATTCAAGAAAAGGGATGACTGATGTAAAACATTAAATGCTTAAAAAAATGGGAGGAAAAAAGAAAAAGGATGAGATTAATATTTTCCTGTAATACAATGACATGTTGGTGTTATTTCCTTCTAGATTTTTTTTTCTTATCACTTGAAATACAATATAGTGCCAAGGTTATGGATCTGGCAGAATATGGCGGACGAGGCAAATCCTTTTCTGTGTTCATCCCGTCTGGCCGGCTCCTCAGTGAGCAGGTGTTCTCTTAACTCTTTTTGCTTGTCTCCCCTCTGCCTATTGGTAAAGCTTGTCAGCATATGTAGCAGAAGGTGGAGACTTAATTTCTTTTAAAAGATACATGGATTGGCATTCAGTAGCAATATCCTCAGTGGAATTATCCTGCTAAAAGAAATCCTCAAAGGTAAGCCTGGAGGAAATGAATCAAATGTTTCTAAACACATTCTGAGGGGTAGTTGAATTCCATTTCCTAAGGGTAGAAAAAAAAAAACCCTCAACATTTCCATTCTAGATCCTTGACTTTTGAACTGGGCCCTGGGGGCCTGGACTCATCATTTTATGTTGGTAATTGATGCGTTTTGGCTGGCGTTCTGGTGGAAGGAAAGTGTGTTCTTGTCCAGCGTGGTTACTCAAAGAAAGCTTTTTTCCTTCCTTTCTGCCAAGATATGCTACTATTCCCTTATGCTCATTTTGTTCCATTCTTCTTATTTGCAGAGTACACGGGTGGAGTTTGACCTTCCAGAATATTCTGTCCGTCGAAGGTACCAGGATTTTGACTGGCTGAGGAACAAACTGGAGGAATCCCAGCCCACTCATCTCATTCCCGTAGGTACTAAGTCATTGCAACTTTTTCCTCTTTTCCTGCATCGTCTTTTCTGAGAATGTTCACTCAACTCTCACCCCTAAATTCAGGGCAGAGTCTGCCTGACATCTTATACCACGTTTTCCCATCACATGTATGTAAGACATTCTCATGGATACTGTCTAATCTATTTCACCCTTGAGGTTTTGGTTTCTGGTTTGCTGTCATCATGCTGGTTTCTTCAGTGGCGTGGGGGTAGGTTTTCACTTTCATTATGACAATTTTTTTGAGGAATGGAGAGTCCTAATTCCTATTTGCTGCCTCTTTAAAGACTGTCTGTTTCACCCTTCTAGACACTGTTCTTGAGGTTTGGGTGGCTGCCACCAGGTGAAGAACGATGCCTCGCATTACAACTGGCTGGGCTTTCTTTAGACACGGGTAATTCGGGGCACAGGAATCTTGTACACAACCCACTCAACCCCAGTTTTTCACTTAAAAAACCAAAAGGCACCTAACTCCATTTCTTGAAGCAGCATAATATTTGTCTATTGCTTATATCTACGCATTTAAAAAAACAGAACTAGAACAAATAAAATTTAAAAGACTACTTACACCAACATACATATTGAATGCTTTTCTGACTACTTTTTTTTTCCCCCAGTAGAAATAATAACCATTTAGACCCCAGATGTTTCTTTGGGCTTTGGGGGCATTGGTGCAACTTAGGTCATAAAACTCTTCAGAGGGCTTTATCTTTCAGTAAAAACCTTGGTTGAATAACTTCTTAGCACTTGTCAATCTTCGTGTTACGAATGCTTCTTCCGGTGCTTTTCTCCCACGGTTGAAAGAGGCTGCATATATTGTGGTAGAGATGATGGGACTTGCCTGGGACCACATCCTTTCTCAGGGGAAGAAACTCATCTTTAAACAGTAGGAACTGCTCCTTAAAATAGGATCGTAATTTGGCGAAATTGGCAGCTAGTGAATTTTTTTTTAAATAGACTTTTTATTTGAGAACAGTTTTAGATTTCCAGAATTACTGTGACGATGGTGCAGTGAATTCTCATATACCCCACACCTGGTTTTGCTTGACATTTTACATTAGTGTGGCGCATTTGTCACAGTTAATGAGCCAGTAATGATGACTTATGATTGACTAAAAGTCCTTTATTCACATTTCCTCAGTTTCGCCTAATGTCCTTTTCCTGTTTGAGGAGCCCATCTAGGATGTCACCTTCCGTGTCTCCTTGGTTGTGATAGTTTCTCAGCCTTTCCTTGTTTTCAGTGACTGACAGTTTTGAGGCGTACTCGTCAGGCATTTTGTAGAATGTCTCTCAGTTGAGATTTGTCTGATGTTTTTCTCATGATTATATTGGGGTCACATGTTTTGGGAGGAAAAGTGCCATTCTCATCCCGTCATACGAATGGTACATACTGTCAACAGTATTTATCACTGTTGAGGTTAACCCAGATCACCTTATTTGATATAGTTCTTGTCGGGTTTCTCCACTGTACAGTTACTCTTTTTTCTCTCTCCTGTTCCATGCTGTACTGTTTGGAAAGAAGTTTTTCTTTATACTTAGCTCGCACTGTGCATAAGTGGGAATTATGCCCCACCTGCTGGCAGCTAGTGTCTTTGAAGTTTGTTCGACAGCGACACCTGCTGGTCATACTCATGCGTGGACCCTGAAGTCAGAACGGAAAGGGGATGAGAGTCTTCAGAATGTCGGGGAATGATCCAGGGTATTTTTAAGTATGGTTTCCCATGGTCAGGGTAGAAGCAGTGAGTAGGAGGGTATTCGAGAAGCAAGTGGAGACGTAAATTTATTCAATAAATTCTTGGTACAGGTCTGGGGTGGAGAGAGATTTAACATAGGAAAGCATCTCTAACTCAAATACGAAAGTCAAACTGGAAACACACTCTTTTTTTTCCTCTTTAGAAGTTATTCTGCCGCAACTTGGCTAGGAAGTGTCTGTCTGTTATTAAGCATTGACTCTGTGTTAGTCTTAATATATATTAGGCCTGGTGAGTACTGTTGGGGAGGTCAGGGGTCATAAGATGGACAACAGACCCCTGCCTGGAAAGTTTATTTTCAGGTGGAGACCTAGTAGACATGCAACCTAATTATTGTTTATATTTTCATTTCTTTATTTAAAAAAACAGCTTTATTCAGATATAATTCATTCACCATACAGTTTGCCCGTTTACAATATACAAGTCAAGGGCTTTTCGTATATTTGGTATCAGTATTTAGTGTATTAGTATATACTATTTCAGTATATATACTTAGTATATAAGTATTTTAATATATTTAGTATATAGAGTTGTGCGACCATCAGCACAATCAATTTTAGAGCCTTTTCTCACCCCCAAAAGAAACCTCCCACTCCTTGTTGCTTCCAAACCTTCTATCTTTTCCAGCGCTTAGCAACCACTAATCTTTCTGTCTCTATAAATTTGCCTATTCTGGACATTTCATATAAAGTAGAGTCCTACACTATATGGTCTTTTGTGACTGGATTTTTTTTTTTCACTTGGCATAATGTGTTCAGGGTTAATCTATGTTGTGGCACTTGTCAGTACTTTCATTTTTCTTGTTAAATAATATTACATTGTATGCATATACCCTTTTTTGGTCTGTCTGCTCACATTTAATGGGTGTTTGAGTTGTTTTCACCTATTGGCTCTTAGGAGTAGTGTGACTGTGAGCATCTGCGTGCAAATTTTTGTGTTGGTCGTATGTTCTCATTTTCTCGAGGCGTCTCATTGACAGATCACATGTAACTGTTTATTTAACCTTGTGAGAAACTGCCAGGCTGTTTTCCAAAGTGGCTGCATCATTTTACCTTCCCACTGGCGGGTACGAGGGTTCCAGTTTCTCCACATCTTTACCAACACTGTGATTATCTGCCTCTCTGATTATAACCATCCCAGTGGGTGTGAGGTGGTATCTCATTGTGGGTTCGATTTGCATTTCCCTGACAGCTAATGATGTTGAACATTTTCTTATGTGCTTGTTGGCCGTCTGTCATCTTCCTTGGAGAAATATCTCTTCAGATCCTTTACACTGGGTTGTCTTCTTGTTATTAGCTCTTTATGTAATCTAAATGCAAATCCCTCACTAGAGATACAACTTGCAAAAAATCTTCTCCAGTTAGTGAGTTGTCTCATTACTTTCTTGATACCATCTCTTGGAAGTACAAAGGTTTTTAATTTTGATGAAGTCCAATTTATCTTTTTTTTTTTTTCCTTTTCATTGCTTGTACTTAAAGGTGTCCTATTTAAGAAATCATCACCTAGTCCTCGGTCATGAAGATTTACACCTGTGTTTTCTTCTAAAAAAATTGGTTTTTTTTAACATTTTGTTTTCACGTAATCTCTACACCCAACATGGGGCTTGAACTCATGACCCCGAGATTAAGACTCGCTCGCTCCACCGACTGAACCAGCCAGGTGCCCCTCTTCTAAAATTTTAATACAGTTTTAGCCCACACATTTCAGCCTTTCATCCATTTTGACTTCATTTTTGAACAGTAAGTTTTCCCTTCTTTAACCAGTGAGGCTCAATGTCTTCCCCTGAACTTACTGGACATTGGCATTTCTTTTATGACTTACCTCTTCATTTTCTTTGTTTTGTTTTGTAAAAACAACATATCTGCAAAGGAAGTTGACCTTTATCTTTTATATTTAAATCAGGCATTTGTTCTGATGTGAGATGGGAGGACCATACTTTTTTCAGCTGGAGAGTTGTTCCAGAACCACTTATGAGTAATCAATCATCTTTACCATCTTGTGTGCATCAGACCGAATCCTGCGTTAGACTCGTGTGTCCCTGGACTGCTCCTGAACTTTGGTTCATTGGTCTTTCTAATCTGGTGCCCCTTCTACACGATTCAAATGACTGTAACTTCAGAGAACATTTCAACATCTGGTTGTACAGGTCCCCATCTCCGTCTCCACCTGCCAATATATTTTGTTTCCAGAGCTTTTCTAGCTGTTGGCACGTTTTATTTTCCAGGATGAACTTTAGAGTCTTTTGAATTAGTTGGAAAATTTGGGAGAATGAGTTCCCGTTTTGTTTTGTTTGTTTTTTGCCAACTCAAGTCAGCTATGGTTAAAAATGTGTGAGGATTTCAGCTTCTGCTGCTCGTGTTAGGAGTGTGGAGATAAAGTGCCCCTTTCACCTGGGCTTCATTGGAACCATGTGAAGTCGCAGGTGAAGAGCCAGCCAGACTGTGGTTCCGGGAAGGGACCCACATTCGTTCATTTTCCTCTCCCCATTGGAGAGGCCTCTCCCCATCCTGAGGCCTGTTTCCAGCCCCTGTGGCTCTACACTTGGCAGCTTCTGGGGCCGTGCTGGGGAAACCCAGCCCCTTACTTCCTCAGCCAACCTTTCCTTTGCCTGAATAGAATCACAAGATGGTCAATATTGCTTGACTTTTCTCTCAGTTCAGTCTTTTCTGTTTTATACCTTTAGCAGATTCTGGCCTGTTTGATATTTTCTGTGTGCTGCAGCATATTTTTTTAATATTGTTTCATTGCTGTGTAATTTGAAAAGCAGAAATGCTCATTTGTTCTTTTTTTTTTTAATGATTTTTAATTATATTATGTTAGTCACCATACAGAACATCCCCGGTTTCTGATGTAAAGCTCGATGATTCATTAGTTGCGTATAACACCCAGTGCACCACGCAGTACGTGCCCTCCTTACTCCCCATCACCGGCCTATCCCATTCCCCCACCCCCCTCCCCTCTGAGGCCCTCAGTTTGTTTCTCATAGTCCATAGTCTCTCATGTTTCATTCCCCCTTCTGATTACCCCCCCTTTCTTTATCCCTTTCTTCCCCTACTGATCATTCTAGTTCTTATGTTCCGTAGATGAGAGAAATCATATGATAATTGTCTTTCTCTGCTTGACTTACTTCACTTAGCAAGAAATGCTCATTTGTTCTTAAAATGCCGTCTCACAACTAGAAGTGTGCTGGATGTGTGTACTTGTCATCTCATAATGACAACTCACTTCGTCATCAAGTAGTGGGAGCCACAAGGAACTCTTCATTATGATGTGGTTTTTGTTTTGTTTTGATTTTTCATTTATTTTTTGGCCCAGAGTTTGGTTTTAATACTACTTCTTTTGCTGGGGCCACACCTTGTTACAACAATAGATACGTTTCGTGATTTGATGGGCACAGGTAGAATTTGGAAATGAATCACATACATTTATTAAACTCTTTAGTGTTTAATTGCACTTGGAAATTTACCGTTTGCCTCAGTTTTTGTGAAGGAAGCTTTGTTGGAAGGATGCATTTGTATTTATTATACCCAGTTTGTTTTGGGTAGTGGTAAACTCATTTGGAATTAATAAGAAATTTGTAATGCAACAGCTGTTTTTCTTAATAGGAAATAATCAGTAAAAACTCTTAACTTCATTTCTAGTTGGTTCCTCCTTTTTTTGTACTGTTGAGAAAAGCATAGGCGTGCTTTTAGCTTACCCAGTGGGTAGGTTAATAAGTAGTTGAACATTTGTTGAATCTTCAAGTACTTTGAATTAAACCGGGCTTAACGGTGGTTTTTATGGAGAGAAGGTTTTTAATCTTAATGCTCTCTTATTATTTTTTCTTAGGAGCAATGTTTTCTGTTTGTTTGATAAGGTTAGGAAAAATAGCTTTCTGTCATGTAGTGGGTGTGTTGCTGAATATTTGTTTAATTGCAGTTTGCAATTAATTGCAAATTAATATTTGTTGAAGAGGCAATTTAAATGCTGACAAGAGGAAGTTGGATCATTTCAAAATTGAGCAATTGAAATCTTTGTGCAGATTTCACACTCCAAAATAGTAGCTCTCCATGACAATCTACAGGAAGTATGCTTTTGTTTCACAGATTATAAGATCTTTCTTATAAACTATTATGAAATACAATACATATGAAAGTGCTTTACCAAAGTATCAAGTTTACAAAAACAGAAGTATTTTATAAGGTTAAACCTTGACATATTTAATAGGTTACTGTAATGCTTTACAAATAGGATTTTTTTAAATAAATTTTTTAAAGATTTGATTCATTTATTTGAGAGAGAGAGTGAACAAGAGAGAGAGAACACAAGTGGGTGGGGGCAGAGGGAGAGGGAGAAGCAGACTCTCTGCTGAGGAGCCAGATGTGGGGCTCCATCCCGGGACTCTAGGATCATGACCTGAGCCAAAGGCAGATGCCTAACTGACTGAGCCACCCAGGTGCCCTGCAAATAGGATTTTCTGTAGGTTCCAACATGCACATGCATATACGTAGTCATGCGTTAAAAAAATGTTTCCGTTATGGAAAATGTCAGAGGTACCAAAGTAGAGTGATTCAGTGCAATGAACCCCCTCATGTACTCACCGCCGAGTTCAACGTTTATCCCCTATGGCCCATCTTGTTTTATCTCTATCCTATCCACTTCCTCACCCCCATACCAAGTAAGACTTTTTTTTTTTTTTTAAGAAAGTGATTTAAACGACAGAAGTTTATCACCTTATAGTTCTGGAGGTCAAAAGTCCAGAACTGGTCTCAGTGGATTAATATCCAGGTGGCAGGGCTGCATTCTTCACAGAGGCTCCAGGAGGGGAGCTGGTTCCTTGACTTTTCCCGCTTCTAGAGGCTCCCGCAACCCTTGGCTCGTGGCCCCTTCCGCCGTCTTCAAAGCCAGCGGCACAGCATCTTCTCTCCTCTCTGACATTTGCTTCCATCACCACAGCTTTTTAAAAAAAAATTGGAGTAAAATTCTAATAACATAAAATTCGCCATTATAAGAAGTGTGCAACTCTGTGGCTTTTAGTGCATTCACGATGTTTTACAGTCCCCGCCGCTGTAATTCCAGAATATTTTCATCCCCCACAGAGGGATCCCATGCCCATTAAGCAGTCACTTCTCATTCCCCTTTTCCTCAACCCAACTATTATAAATAATGCTACTTGTGCATGGATTGTACGGGTTTTTGTTTGAACACTTGCTTTCAGTTATTTGGGCTGCGTACCAAGGAATGGAATTCTGGATGCTATGCTAATCTTACACTTAATTTTTTAAGGAGCCGCCAAGCTGTTTTCCACAGAGACTGCACCATTTTACATTCTCACCAACCATGTATGAGGGTTCCAATTTCTCCATGTACTTGCTTCCTTTTTTTTTTTTTTTTTATAGCCATCCTAGTGGGTGTGAAATGGTATGTATCCCAGAGGGTTTTTAAAAAACCTTTTGGCCTCAAAGATGTATGGCAGTTCCACCCTCTGGTCCACTCCCCTTCTGCCTTCTGTTCTCGGTGTTTACAGGGTCATAAAAATAGCTGGCGTGTGTGTGACATCTACCACGTGCTTGGAGCTGTGCTGAGCTCCTCACTTGCAACAGCTCAGTTTCAGTCCGCAGAGGCACGTGATTTCATCAGCAACCCCGATTCCTATGCATAAAGAAACCACAAGGTAATTATGGAGGTCACGTGGAGAGTAGGCGTATCCCCTTTAAGGCTCGAAATAGGAAGAAACAAATTTCCAAAGCCATGTACATTTGGGAATAATAGTGCTTAGAAGGAAATTCTGTTTGCAGAAGGATTCACTCCAGGGTTCCTTTAAATAGCAAGCTTCCCTGATTCACTAAACATAAAGTTCAATGTACTAAACCTGAAGAATGAATAACTATTTCAGGAGATTATCTGTTATGTTAAATGAGGCACACCTAGCCACTTATTTGCTCATTCAGCTTTCCCCACAAGTCCTATTCAGCACAAGCAAACCAGAGTGTGCTCACCAGGACTCAGGAAATAAAAGCAGGAAAATATCCACTGGATTTGGTCATTAGAAAGCTGGACGCCTGGGTGGCTCAGTCGGTTAAGCGTCTGCCTTCGGCTTGGTTCATGATCTCAGGGTCCTGGAATCAAGCCCCACGACGGGCTTTCTGCTCGGCGGGGAGTCTGCTTCTCCTTCTTCCTCTGCCTGCCTCCCTTACTCGCTCTCTCTCTCAAATGAATAAATAAAATCTTTATTTTTTCAAGTTTTATTTATTTATTTGACAGAGAGAGAGAGAGACTGAGAGAGCAGAAGCAGGGGGAGTGGCAGAGGGAGAGGGAGAAACAGATTCCCAGCCGAGCAGGGAGCCCGATGTGGGGCTGGATCCCAGGACCCTGGGATTAAGACCTGAGCCGAAGGCAGACACTTAACCCACTGAGCCACCCAGGAGCCCCTGAATAAATAAAATCTTAAAAAAAAAAAAAAGCCATCAATCATCTTTAGAAGAGTGGTCTGCATTGGGTAGGGATAAGGCAAAGAAATGCAGCATTTAAAGGCAGAACCAAAGACAACTTTGTTTTGGGGTGGAGGAAGATTGGGGGTTGAGACATCAATGGACGGAGTGGAAGTGAAGATAAATGATTCTTTCAGAAAGGTTGAATGAGGGGCGCCTGGGTGGCACAGCGGTTAAGCGTCTGCCTTCGGCTCAGTGAGTGATCCCGGTGTGATGGGATCGAGCCCCACATCAGGCTCCTCCGCTATGAGTCTGCTTCTTCCTCTCCCACTCCCCCTGCTTGTGTTCCCTCTCTCGCTGGCTGTCTCTATCTCTGTCGAATAAATAAATAAAATCTTTAAAAAAAAAAAAAGAAAGGTTGAATGAGCCCTGAAGGAGAGTGGAGAAGAAGATGTAACGTCAAGCAACAGTTGGGTTTATTATTTTTGGGTAGAAAGAGAACCAACTATATTTTTGTAGACTCAGGAACAGAGCCAGGAGAGGAGGAAATGTTGAAGATACAAGGAAAAGAAAGTATAATTAATTGATGACAGCATATACAGGTTAGTGAACTAATGGTCAAAGACACAGAAGAGTTAGCTTTGTGTTGTGTTGAGGGTGGGGTATGTTGTCCACGGGAATTGAGAAATGGAGAGGAGATGGGTTTCTGTGGAGGAAGCAAAATGGTTGGGGAATGTTTACGTGATGCCTGTACACCTGGTTCCTGTGTCAGGGAGATGGTAATCTGCTTAGCATGAAAGGTTGGGGGGTTGAGTGGAGGGTTTAAGGAAAATGGCTGCCTAAGGGAATGGGAGAAGAACTGATCAGAATAAAGAAGTTATCCTAAAGAACAACCAAACCGTATTAAGACAGATTCCCTGGTGCTTTCGACTGGGCCAGAACACTGGGCTGGAGGGCCCTATGCATCTGACCCGGTACCCCGTTTCTAATATTCTCCCCAGGCGTAAGCTCCCCCCGGGTGTCTAAGTTGGATGTGTTATCTCCACGTGGCTCTGTAATGTCATTCCTGACTCTACTCCCCTCTCTTTCTTCATTTCCAAACCTTTCCGCTGTACCCTCTAGAACTCCCCATCTGGTAAAAAGAAACCCGTCAGTTTAGCCTCCTCTCTGCACACTGCCACCATTTCAAGATGCACCTGAACATGACTGCCCCTGAAGATGATGCCCCGGAGCTCTGCCCCTCCTACCACACAGAACCCCCCAAACTTTTGTTGGGGCTTCCTCGGGGGCAGGAATTGTGTGAAGCACATTCAGCCTGGCAGCTTATTTAATCCTCGTAACAACCCTGAGAGGCTGACCCTGTTGTTAGCTATTTCTCACAAACGAAGAAGAAACTGAGGTGCCAGGAGATTGTAGAATTTGACCAAAGTCAGCTCGGCAGAAGGGGAAGACGAACCCTGGAGTCGTGGAGCCACGGTCTCCCTTCTGGAGATGGAAAACATCCTGACTTTCCAAAGCTCTTCCAAGTGCTTCATTCCAGGGCTCAGTCTCTGAGTCTTTGAAAGGGTTCTAAGTTGGGATTGCTTCTTGATTTCTCCACTCCATATACCTTAGGATTCCACTTCTTCGGGTTGGTGCAGTCCTTGTGTCTGTTTTCATGTGTGCGTGCGTGCACTTGAAGGTTTATAATTTAAAGGAAATAAACCAGGGCGCCTGGGTAGCTCAGTCAGAGCTCAGGT
This sequence comes from Ursus maritimus, assembly GCF_017311325.1. Classification (NCBI taxonomy): domain Eukaryota; kingdom Metazoa; phylum Chordata; class Mammalia; order Carnivora; family Ursidae; genus Ursus; species Ursus maritimus. The sequence goes on from NW_024424119.1 coordinate 39,882,635, forward strand.
CATGATCCCAGGGTCCTGGGATCGAGTCCCGCATCGGGCTCCCTGCTGAGCAGGGGGTCTGCTTCTCCGTCTCCCTCTGCCCCTGCTCCTATGCTCTCTTTCTTTCTCCTCAAATAAATAAAAATCTTTAAAAAAAAAATAAAAGAAGTAGACCTCTTTATTGCCAGAGTATGGGGCTGAAGGAGGTCGTGGACTTAAATCTGGCTCCATCCTCCCCAATACTTGCTCTGCTCTTTGTTTTGGTTTTGTTTCTTTCTTTACTCCCTTATTATGACCATCATGGCTGTGAAGTTGTATCTCACTGTGGTTTGGGTTTGTATTTCCCTAGTGACTAATGACGTTGAACATCTTTTCACGTGCTTGTTGGCCATTTGCGGGTCTTCTTTGGAAAAATATCTACCGATTGTTTGCCCAATTTTTAATGTAAATGTTCTTTTAATATTTCATAACCCAAACATTTTCAAGTTGTGTACTAGCAGGTTCTCTCTCTCTCTCTGGTGGTAGTAATGAGGAAGGCCTTTGAATCAAGCATTTAATCAAGCTACTACGGAAATAGGTCAAAGCTCAAGGATCCCTTAGTGACCAGGTGGTTTTAAATTGCCTGCAATATTGGCTCGAAGCAAATATTACACAGACGTTTGTTTGAGTAAGAGGAACAAAGGAAATTACATTTTTAAGAACTTTTGAGTGCAAACCTACACAAAAGATTGGTTAGGAAAAGGTATTTTTTAGATACATGGGTTTGCCCAATATACTTATTTCTCCATTCACCAAGTTCTTTTACCCCTTGAACTGGGAGTAGAATGGAATCTATTTCAATAAATTTTTGTGTGGTTGATCTTGTCTGCCTTCTTTCCTTAGACTGTCTTTCTGGCCCTGACTTTCTCATTATCCCACCTGTGCATGAAGCAACGTACAGACAGCCAGACTATTGCATTTACCGTCATCCTTGTGCGGGGGTCATGCTAATCTCTGTCTTATTCCAATTTTAGAATATGCGCTGCCAACGGGAGCAATATTGGATTTACTGGATAAACATGGACTGTTTCCTGTATTCCAGGGACTAGTCTCTAGCATTTTACTTCTTGCATTATAAAACTGAGAAGGGTAGCTGTGATTTACCGCATCTGTATGTTTCACGAAGGTTTATATTGATGACGACGTAAAGATCCAACCGAATAAGGAATATGTTCTTGGACGGAATTATTTGCTAGCCTGCGGTTTTTCTTTTCACTGTCTTATCAATTACTCTATTGATATCGTTTCTTCCTGTCTTATAGCCACTTCCTGAGAAGTTTGTGGTGAAAGGAGTTGTGGATCGTTTTTCAGAAGAGTTTGTGGAGACCAGAAGAAAAGCTTTGGATAAATTCCTGAAAAGAATTACAGATCATCCTGTGCTGTCTTTCAATGAACACTTTAATGTTTTCCTCACTGCTAAGGTAAGAACAGAATGTCTCATATTCCTCCCCCAAATTAGCATCTTTCGGGCTCTTTCTCAAAAGCTGCTTTGATCTCTCACAAAACAGCTTCGTGAATGGCCCACAATAGTGGATGTCATCAGATTCCTGGGTTTTTTTGTTGTTTTTGTTTTTGTTTTTTTGGCGTCCATTTGCATCAGCATGGTTTCCGTGTTAGAATTCAGAAGAAACACCCCTTTGCACTGGCCGAAAGGAGGGATAAGTGTTTCCTTACACACTTCTTGGCATATTACTAGGTGAGACCACTCTGACCAACAGCAGGTGGAAAGAACAGAGCGAAAGAACAGCTAGTGACTGTTTGGTAACGGTGTTCTTCCCAGGAACCCTGTGAGAGGTGACTGGTAACCTCATTTTACAGATGAGGAAACTGAAGTTCAAGGTGTCGGCACGTGTTCAAGTGGCATCACTAGGATTTGAGATTGGGTCTGTATATGGCTCCGGAGGCCACACTTCCCCGCCATATCAGACTGCCTGACCAAGACGAGTTCAGCGTTACTGCCCACAGCCATGTTCCTGTTGGACGAGCATTTTCCAAGCATTTGCAGAGAAACATTTGGGTCCCACACAGTTGCCAGATTCTGTGTGTTCACACCCAGGTTGGTTATTCACTGGCTTCTGTGTGCACTTCCCTTTGGCAGAACTGACAGGAAGTCCGAGGCACTGTGCCCTCAATGTCTGCAGAAATGGGATCTCAGGCCCAGACTCTCATGCCAGCTCCTTGTAGCCACATCTGTTTACCTTCGTGAATCACATTCCCATCCTTGGGCCATAGGTGGTTTGTTCCATGTTGGCAAGGGTGTTGACGCTCAGGGACTTCCCAGTTTTCTTTTTCAAAATGGCAGAATTGAGAAACATTTGCAGATAAATCAGTTGACGGTAAAGATTTTAGAGAGGGTGCCGTTCTCCAGATGCTGGAAACCACGTGGCAAAGTCCTTTAATATATATATATTTTTAAACCACCATTGGGATTTTTTTAGTCCCAGTGATGACCTTCCAATTCATCTTCTCTTTTCTCCTAGAGGCCCATTCCCCCCCACATCAAACTCCTGTTCCGTTTCAAAATAAGTATTTCCTGGTAACAGATCCTCAGATACAGTTCTTACGCAGAATGAAATCCATCCAGTTCTCCAGCAGGGCAACTCACTGCCTCACGCACGATTCAGATTGTTGACCTGGGAGGCCCCAGTCTTGGTCCTCCTTACCGAGCAGAGAAACACAGAAACACAGAAAGAGAACGCGGACCCTTGGTCATTGGGAATCTATGTGGAGATTAAAGAGGAAAGATTTGTGTGTGTGTGTGGGGGGGGGGGTATTTGGGCCAGATAAATGATTAAAAAAAAAAAAAAAAGTCCTTCAGCGTCTTAACCACAGTCCAACTTCCCGTGAGTAAGCACTGGGGTATTGGCTCTAACACTGAACAAATTCTAGCCTGGTTCAGTTTTACTTGCTGAACTGAATGTACTAAATAACCCCATCGTGGTTTTTTTTTTTTTCTTTAGGTTGTGGTAAAATACACAGTTTACCATCCTAACCATTTTAAGGTGTTCATTTCAGTAGCATTAAGTATATTTACAACTATAATCTCCAGAACTTTCTCGTTTCGTGAAACTGAAACATGCTACTGTACTATGCTATGTGGTACTACAGGAGCTCCCCATTTCCCCCTCCCCGTGTTCCCCATCTTCTAACACCCCTTGAATAACTTGGTCTTGTTCTTTAGTGAGGCCTTGACATGTTCTGCCAGTGAAGGAAGAAGCATTCTTCTCTCCCTTGATAACCTGATCTTATCACAAACCAGAAGTGTCTTTGAGAAGAAGCCAGTAATGCTGGGAGAGGTGGGGGGACACTCAGTATCACCTGCGTTCAGATCAGTATTTTCGTCTTTGGTAGAATGGGTACAGCAGTCAGAGAGGCACTGCTAAATAACCTCATTCAGTACATTGACTTGGTTAACTGGGGATTCCCTTCTAAGCCTCTACCTGGAATAGAGCTTTTGCAGTCCAACGAGCCCATTTGGATCAAGCCCTGCCCCAAAAAATACTGTCTGTGGAAGCAATGCCAACAATGGCAAGGCTTCCATTACCACCTTGCGAAGACCAGGTGTCTACAGGGATGTTTTCTTGTCTAGAGTACCTGAGGCTAGAAGGGAAATGGAGTCTTTAGAACATTCTCTCAGGTAGCCTGACTTTGAAAGGAATAAGAGAAATGGAGGAGGGGAGCTAGAGGAAATTGCTGCTGTTTTGAAGGTGGGTGAGCCCTGGGTGTCTGTTATGCCCTGAAGGGTTAGAAGTTGAAGGTACAGGCAGGTGAGGGAATGGTTGGTGGGCAGGGGCCTTTCTTGTCAGCGAGGTGTAGCTGGAAAAGAGTGGAATCAAGAGCCGAAGTGAAGGCCTTGGCTGCTCAAAGAAGGAAGTGAAATCAGGAGCAGTCTACCCTTCAGACACTTGTGGAGACCAGGGCCTATGACTGTGGCTGTGAAATGGGAGGGGGCTGCCAGACGTCTGTGTTAAGTGTGATTCCCTGTTCTCTGCTCCATCCCTAAACCAGACAAGGTGACCAGAAAGCAATGGCCTTGTGCCTTGTTCCCTTATCTCTCTGTAGGCATGCCCTGCTTGGACCCGGAATAATTATTCTGTCTGTATTGAGGGTGGATATAAGCAGCAGACACCCGATCTTCTGTAAAACCATTTTTGAAGGCACCATTAAAGGAGGTGACATAGAACAACCAGAAGATGCTGTGGACTCCTCCGAGAGTTGAAGGACAGGAGGAAGGTTATTTGACCTGGCCGACTAATGCGCATCTTAACTTTAGATACAATGCGTCATGTAGCTCACCATATTGCCCGTGTGTGCCCCGACCAAGACCTTCAGGATAAAGTGTTCTGTTGTTTACAGCGTCTGTCCTTGGCTTGGGTTTTCTTGTGCTGCTTTTTCTGTCGCTGTTTCCTGCTTCCTGCCCTCTTCTCCTTCCTTTCTTTATATGGCTTTGCTTGGCATATAAATAAATGAATGGAATGAATTTCAGCTCTAGAATTTTCTTCCTAAAGATAACTTAGGATATTTTGTATGAGAGAAAGGGACTTTTTTTTTTTTTTTTTGGTCAGAGGCTTTAAAACATCACGTTAGAAACATGAATTTGAAGGAGAGCGTGCTCAGGTGAGTGAACCTGATTAGAAAGGTAAGAGTCTGGCTCTGGTGAAAGGGCTCAGATGTGCACGTTTGGAGATTCTGATGGCAAGGGGAGAGGACTCTTGTGTATGTGGTCAGTCCTGTAACTCAGCTCCTCGTTTTCAGTCTTCCACTTCCAAGAAGAACCACCTAAAGGAGTTGGTTCACCGAGTCCTGGCAGTGGGAGTGATGCAGCCCCTTGAGTTTGTTCATGTGTCATCCTTAGGACCTGAACGCCTACAAGAAGCAAGGAATGGCGCTGCTGACCCGAGTGGGCGAGTCCGTCAAGCACGTCACCGGGGGCTACAAGCTGAGGAGTCGACCTCTTGAGTTTGCAGCTATCGGCGACTACTTAGATACGTTTGCGCTCAAACTGGGAACCATTGACCGAATAGCCCAGAGGATCATCAAAGAAGAAATAGGTGAGCCCTTCGTGCAGATACTGATCACGCCCAGGGAGCGTGTGCGCGGAAATGGCTTTCACGTGTGCTCAGCAGAATCAAACTGCAGAAAGACTGGCCTGACAGGACGAGGCCACACTCAGAAACTAATCAGTACAAGGAGGGGAGGGGGACGTTGTGAGCAGAGTATAATTTTGTGCTCCCTCCTTTGCCCTGCACCTCAGCCTGTGTTTGCTTTCCCCATGGCGAGCAGCCACTTCTCAGGCCCGAGGCGTTTCCACTTCTCTCTCTCTTAACTTCAGCTTTAAAAGTGAAGACATGGACTCAGCTTCCCTTCATTCATAGGAACGATAGTTTAAAAAGCAAACTTTGGTACCTTTACTGGCAGAAAGATTGTTCAAAAGGACCGCATGGAGACCCGTGTTTGCCAAAGTTGTGCTCCTAATGAGTCTCCAACTTGAAACTGACTCACCTGCCCCACCCCTGCTTCATTTCAGACCCATTCTTCCTGACCTGGGTAGTTATGAGATCTCTCTGGAACCTTCCGGGTTGTTGCCACCACTTCCTCCCCACCCCTCTTGTGGTCACCTGCTTTTCTGTATCCCAGAATATTAGGGCCTTTTGTCTTCTTACACACGTGTAGGCCAGAGAGACCGGAACAGTGTTAACGATCATGCTGGCACAAGCTATGAAACACACCGAAAAGGATTCTCCAGTAGTCGCTATCCATTGGTTACTAAAAAATGGCAACATTTTATTGTAATGGCAAGAATCCTGGTGATGGGATGCCTGGGTGGCTCAGTCGGTTAAGCATCTATCTTCAGCTCAGGGTCCTGGGATCGGGTCCCACATTGGGCTCCTTGCTCTGCAGGAAGCCTGCTTCTCCCTCTGCCTGCCACTCCCCCTGCTTGTGTGCTCTCTCTCCCTCTTTTTCTCTCTCTGAGAAGTAAAGAAGTAAAATCTTAAAAAAAAAGAATCCTGGTGACAAATGATGCACTAGATTTTCTTCCGAGGGGAAATAAATCAACATTTGCCCTTGTTCCCTGTGCTTTCGTTCTCCTCTACCCACTGATGGTATTATGTGGGGCCAGCAGGTGCTAGAGGTAGCTTTCAGTACCATCCATATCTAAGGAGCATGTGGAATAAATTCCGATGGGACCAAAGTGTTGGGGTGACCTCTGAATGAGAGTGATTCTGCCTATGTAAGGCCACATCCATATCATAATATTTCGTAAATTCCTATTATTTGTCCATTGCGACTGATTTTTCTTTCCCTTAAAAAGATCCCCCTAATCCTATGTAAAACTCTGCCCCTACTGTTGTTAAAATACTGCTTCACTGTATGAGTAGGTGAGTGGTTATTTCTGAAGATATGTGGTGGATGTAACTCCTACCACTTCCCCCAGAAGTCATCGTGGTCCCCATTATCCAGAAGCATGGCATTCCCATTACGGGGTGAAGTCAGGTGATGTTATGATGCTAGCTATAATATGGGTTTATAGAGATTTTAAAAAATTATAAACAACGTTGTGTTTAAAAGAGAGCGTGCTTTGGTGAGTGAATGGCCAAGTAAATAACATCTCACCATAGAGAGCTCTTGGCTACAGTTGTTACTGAGTCAGTAATACCAGTAATTGTCTTAATTACCCACCAAGTCTTAATTAGTTTCTCTTCTCCCTTTAGAGTACCTTGTAGAGCTGAGAGAATATGGGCCTGTGTACTCCACGTGGAGTGCGTTAGAGGGGGAGCTGGCTGAGCCCCTGGAGGGTGTGTCAGCTTGCATTGGCAACTGCTCGACGGCCTTGGAAGAGCTGACAGATGACATGACAGAAGATTTTCTACCTGTGCTCAGGGAATATATTTTATACTCTGACTCTATGAAGGTAAGCTGGCTCACTTCTTGTGCGCTTAAGTACGTTCCTTATTTAAGTCATTTTCAGAAGGTAATTTGTTGCCTGTTTGCACATGGCATGGGTTTCCTTCTTCCTGGGTGGGCAGGATCACACATGTGGACTGACCTCATAGGCATATAAATAGAACACATGGTGAACCAAGTATGTGAATTAAATGAAGAAGAATAGTGTGGAAGAAACTCTTAATGTTCTCTGAGAGTTCATGGAGGTATAACATCTAAACAAGACCAGGATGCTGTGGAAAAAGAATATGTGGATAATTAGAGCTCTTGGAAGTTAAAATCTGATTCGCTGAGATGAAATGGAAGAGTAAAGTTGAAAGATGAGGTTGAGGAAATCTTGGAAGGTAAAGTAAGGAAACCAAGTCGTTGGAAAGTAGAACAAAAATGCAAAAGTACTGAAAATGTGAAAGAATGATAAGAGACATAGAGGCTGGGGCGCCTGGGTGGCACAGCGGTTAAGCGTCTGCCTTCAGCTCAGGGCGTGACCCCGGCGATCCGGGATCGAGCCCCACATCAGGCTCTTCTGCTATGAGCCTGCTTCTTCCTCTCCCACTCCCCCTGCTTGTGTTCCCTCTCTCGCTGGCTGTCTCTCTCTGTCAAATAAATAAATAAAATCTTAAAAAAAAAAAAAGAGAGACATAGAGGCTTACTCTCAAAGGTTCAGCATCTGTCTGATAAGAGTCCCTGAGAGAACAGAAAAGACTGATGGAAGGAACTTATGAAAGAAATAATACAAGAAAATCTTCCAGAGCTGAAGGATGTGAGTTTTCAGATTAAAATGACATACTGCTTGCCCAGCAAAAGAAATGAAGAGAGAGCCAACCCACAGCATATCACTGTAAAATTGTAGAATGGAAGTTATAAGATTTGAAAAGCTTTTAAGGAAAGAGGGAGAGGGAAGAGATGTACAAATGCAATAAGAATCAGAATGGCTTTGATCTAGCGGCAATGGACGAGAAAAGACAGGAGCTGTGAGGACAAATGATTTCCAGCCTCAAATTCTAAATGCAGAATAAGGATAGGGTCAGATGCTTTAATGCCCACACTAGAAATTACCCCAGCCAGTACTTAGACCTGTTTGATAGCACAGCTACAGGGACTCCTACGATGCGACACCAGTTAGAGAAAAGAGTCAGGCTTCTTTACCAATAGAAAAAGTTATGTCGCTCTGTGTTGAACATCCTAAGTAGCTCATCTTCTTATTTCCCAAAGGAGACCTCTGATTTATTGATCTGTTTTGGGGGCAGATCTACGGCACCCCTTTAAGAAGGCTCAGGCTAAGGATTGACAAGAATCTCTTGAAAGAAACTCATCAGACAACTTTGGGTTGTAAAAATGGAAAACCAGAAAAATCATGGCAATATGAAAATATTCTACACCTTAAGAAGAGGAGTAAAAAGTAATGAATGAGCTAGTTATAAAAACTTAAAAAAACAAAAGCCCTTATGGAAAATTTCAAGCATACAATAGAAGCAAAGAGAATAGTATGACAAACTCCCGTATACTCACTGCCTATGTTCCATTTTGTTTCACTGGATATGAACCTTTTAAGGCTCTTGATACACGTTAAATTGTGGACAATGGAAAATGTTCCTGCTAGAATGAATCACTGTCTCATGTGTGCTCTATAAAGCTGATAATAAAACACTTTCAATGACAGGATTGGGTCTGGATCTCACAATGTGCTGGGAAATGTTATGAATTTCCTTATCTGTAGAGTGGAAATGATGGTAGTCATGGTGATGATAGGGATAAAACTCACATGTGACATCATTAGCCTGAGGCAATTTTGTTGGTAATTACTGGAACTGAGGCTGAAAACCACGGCTCCTGATTCCACAAATTTCCCACTCATTTCCCCCATTACATTGGGTTTATTTTTTTATTTTTATTTTTTTTAATGAGACCTACACATGGCATATTTAATTCTGTGGCCAAAGCAGGTAGAGAAAGGCATTCTGGGGTTGGGGGTGGGTGGAATGGGTGAGGGGACTCAAAAGGTATGAACTTCCAGTTATAAGTAATAAATAGGTCATGGGATGTCATACACAGCATGGTGACTATACTTAATACTGTATTGTATATTTGAAAGTTGCTAGGAGAGTAGATCCTAAAGTTTTCCAAAGAAAAATTTATAGCCATGTGCGGTGATGGACGTTAACTAGTCTTATTGTGATCATTTCACAATATATACAAATCATTATTTTGTATATCTGAAACTAATATAATGTATGTCAATTACATCTCAAAAAAAAGGCATCGTAACTTGCTTAAAATGAGCCAGGATATTTTGCTTTACTTATAAAATTAGTAGTATCTATTTTTGAGGACAAAAATAAAATTGTACAATCCCTGGGGTGTCTTTGAATTTGTCTCTTATATAGACTAACAGTCTTCATCAAAAATGCTCCCCTAACCTTGCCAGACTGAAAATCTGATGCATACACAGTCCTGGGATATTACAATACAAATTACTTTGTTCTTGCACATGGCAGGTATGTTAGTACTTAATATATATTTGTACTTGAAGCAGGATTTGAAATTGTCATTTAGCTAAGGTTTATCTGGCATCTTTATCAAAATATGATTATATAGTGTGGCATAAGCTTATGTGAGTAATTGAAGTTCTACATCAAAGAAACATTTGTTTGTTTGCTCTCTTTCTTCACCCCCTGTGTGAGGCATATGTATTGAGTTTCTTGTTCACTAAGCCTGAATAAACATTAATCAGGTTAATCGGGCTGGGAGAAGGGGAGTGTATGCAGTGTTTTCTGGGAAGGGCATAGGAAAGAGGAAGTGTTGACTGGCGGTCTCTGAAACCCTAGCTCTGCCCCTTTGGTGAGCTCAGCTAAGCCTCGTTCGAAAGAAATGAGGTCAACCCACTCCCATTCTTTCTAAAGGGAAAATGTCGCTGCAGAGTGGTCTGGATAAGATGGGGTGACTTGATGCCAAAGCCACGACTGCGTGGGTCCGTATCTCCAGTACTTTCTCCCTGCAAGGCTAGACTGATGTTCAGCTGTTTCACATTCCTAATGATGGTCGGAGTCTGCGTGGCCAGGTCTAAAGACGCTGGGAGAGGGGGCTAGGTGTCTCAAGTGGCTCCCCTGCCTTTGTCTTATAATATTGCTGCTCTTTTAGAATTCTTAGCTGAATTTTATTCCTCTGCAAGAGTCATATAGTTCCATTTCCAAAATAACTTTAAGTGGGATCGACTTTGCTGTTCAGCATGAAAACCAAACATAGAGTGTAGAGAGCTTGCCGAAGGCCTGGCTGTGACACGTTCAGTACCAACTACTGTGTGGTCTTCAGAACAGAGCAAGTCCTTCCTGTTTTGTTTTGGTGGGGAGGTTTTGGTGTGGTGACGTTTTATCAGTCTGCTCCATTATGAGGGCCTCGAGTGGACCGAAGCAAGTATTCTTCCTCATCGTTTGGAACGAGAGACCCACGCCTTAGGAATTTGAAGTAGTTGTGTCAGCTGAGCCCTGCGTGGAGAAAATGCTGGAGATCATCGAAGCCCTCTCCTAATGGGGCTAAGGTTGGGGTTCCCCTCTGAGTTTGAAAAGGTCTCTTGACTGACTTCACCTCCTAGATCTCGATCATCTTGTCTGTCTTGCTCATTTTATAGATGAAGAAATAGAACCCCCTCAGTAAATCTTTTTGCTGTCCCATGGCCATAATTCTAATAAGCTGTCACCTTGTACCTGTGTCTTTACTCTTGGCCAAAAAGCAAACCAGATCAGTTCCTGGTTTTCAAGGCTGAGTCTAAAATTGTCTCTCTTTGAATGCACTGGTGGCTGGGTACACTCTGTTCCCTTTGGAGGTAGAAAGAAAGCACGGAAAAAGTAGGGTTGTTATCAGGCCATGTGGAAGACATGGACAATGTTCAGTGAACAATGGGGACAGCTTGTGCTAGAAAGATGGTTGAGGTCATGTATTTCAGGGATGCTGAGGAGAGGTAGTGAACAGCGTGTGAGAGGGAGAGATACCAAAGTTACCCTCAGGCCCAGGACTCAGATTAAGCACCCCGAAGACGTGTGCACGTGAGCCCTTATATGGGATTTCACATCCTATGGGCTATGTGTGGGGAAAATATAATTCAGTAGCGATGGGCTGGGAGAGAACATCTTCGAATCCTTATGGATTTCAGGCGTGCCTTTTGAGGACTGGATCATTGTGACCAGGACATGAGTAGGGGAAGCTTTAAGAAGGTTAGAGTAGGACCATCTTATTTCCCTACTGCCTTATTCATAGAAGATGGTTAGCAAATATTTCATTGAATTTGACATCGTGGTCCATTTGAAACATTAACTGGTATATAACTACTGCATGTCCCGTATCTTGTTATTTTTAAGAGATGGTTTACCTACAAGTCAAGGAACATGCTTAACTCAGAGGTCTTGCAGAACAGTCATTTGTGGGTGGGTTGAGTCGGAAGAGGGTGGTAAGGAAAAGCCACACAGAGGAAGTGGCTTCAGTTGGAGACTTGAATAACATATAGGAGTTATCTGTGCAAGGATCAGAGGATTGAGCATTTTAGGCAGAAGGAACCGCCAGTACAAATGTTCTAAAGCAGAAATGAGCTTGGTGTCTTTACAAATCAGAAAGGCTGCTGTGAGTGGAGTCCAATGAGCAAGGGAGCAAGCAGGAAGAGATGAGGTCAGAGAGATAGGTAGGGGCCAGTACGTACATAGTAGTAGCATCTTCAAGGCCATGGTTGGCAAGAGTCCTGGGTTTTAGTCTTAGGAACAAAAGGGAAGGCAGGGTTTATGCAGGGGAATGACAGGATACAGTTTTTTTTTTTAAGATTTTATTTTTATTTATTCGACAGAGATAGAGACAGCCAGCGAGAGAGGGAACACAAGCAGGAGGAGTGGGAGAGGAAGAAGCAGGCTCATAGCGGAAGAGCCTGATGTGGGGCTCGATCCCGGATCGCCGGGATCACGCCCTGAGCCGAAGGCAGACGCTTAACCGCTGTGCCACCCAGGCGCCCCACCGCTGTGCCACCCAGACGCCCCAGGATACAGTTTTTACTTTAAGAAGACAGCTGGTGCTACAACAATGTGGAGAATGGGTTGTAGGGACTGAGAGTGGAGGCAGGGAGACATTTAAGAGACCGTCACAGGGAGCCACGTGGCAGATAACTATGGTGGTAGAGCTTGGGCTACATGGTGGATTGGGGTAGATTTTGGATGAAGGGCTGACCAGGCTTCCTGCTGTATTAATGTGAAGTCAGGAAAGGAGGGATTGGTGATGACTTCTGGGTTTTTGGCTTCAGTGACTGGGTGGACAGTGGTTGCTGTTCATTAGGATGGGGAAGTTTGGGGCAGAACAGATTGGGCAGTTGGGAATCAAATTGTTTTGGCCACACTGAGTTACAAAATGCCTATTAGTCGTTAAGGTAGAGATGTCATGGCAATTGGTTATGAGTTTAGTTCAGGGTGGGAATAGAAATGTGGGAGTTGTTTGCATATAGATGGTGGGAGTGGACCATCTAGTGAAATGAGATCCAGGTGACTAGTCTAGGCCTGGCTCTGAGGCACGACAATATTTAGTGGCCTAGTACCTAACTAGGAGGAGGAACAAATAGAAAAGGAGACTCAGAAGGATTGGTAGTGCAGTAGGAGAAAAAAAGTAGAGGAAGACCAGAGAAATATTTTTAAAAGGAGCATGATCCACAGGGACTGTTGTGTTTAATAGTGTGGAGGTCATTGGTGATTATGGTTGGAGGTATGAGACGTGAATGCAGAAGTTTGGGTTTAAAGACATAGTTTGTCTTTGAGTTGGAGATACTTTGAACAATGTTCCCGGATAGCTTTTTCCAAATGTCGGTTCTTTGTGGGGTTTTTTCCAGCCTCCCCTCCTTTTCCCCTATGAGCCACAAGGTGGAGCTAATGAGTCGAGTGACTAGGCTTCAGGTTGGCCACTTCTAGTGCCTTGGAAAACAAATACAGATCTTTTTCTTTCTTTTTTGTTTTTTTTTTTTTTTAAGATTATATATTTATTTATTTGAGAGAGAGTGAGTGAGCACGAGTGGGGCGTGGAGGGGCAGAGGGAGAGGGAGAAGCAGGCTTCCCACTGAGTAGGGAGCCCCACACGGGGCTGGATCCCAGCACCCCTGAGATCATGACCTGAGCTGAAGACAGATGCTTAACTGATGGAGCTACCCAGTCGCCCCCAAAACGGAAGATTTTCTGGAAAATGAGTCGGGGGGGGGGAGGTCCTCTTTCCTAAATAAAAGTAATTATAGATTGAGGGCATAATTTCTTAGAGGAATGAAGAAGCAGGATGTAGAAATGTACATGATCTCAAATGTTTTAAAAAGACAAATATATAAAAATTAACAATCTGAGATTCTCAGTGATGGCAGACTAAATATATAAACTCCTTTTTCATGAAACCGCACCAGGATGACACTAGAGTGGTTTGTTTGTTTGTTTGTTTGTTTGTTTGTTTGTTTGAAGTCTAAGCCTGCAAAGATAAAGAGCAACAGGAGAGGAAACAGTAGCGTTAAGTAGGGACTGGAGAGCAAACCAGGAGATGATAAGGGGCTTACGTGACTGAAGAAACTGCCTTTGGAATCGACTGTGGGGGAAAAAACTTGGAGACCACCTGGTTTACACTGTGGAATCCTTCAAAAAGGTGGAGAATTGGCAGCACCCAGTGCCTCTGGGATGGGAGGAGAGAGAGCTGAAGAGAAAGATTGGTCAGGAATCTGTTTAAGAAGAAGTTAGAGCTTCCAGTGCTGACCTCCCTCCTCACACAGGGGCCACTGTCCCTTCTGTCCTCTGGGAGAACTGGAGGCATATTCTCTGGGGAGGTAAAACAAGGTCTCCGGACCCGGGACCCCAGGCACAGTTGAGGTTAGGGGCTAAAATCCTAAAATCAGGATGCTGAGTAAAAGATTACCGAATGCCGAGACTCCTAGTCCACTTCCTCTGCTTGGTTCTCAGCCTTGTATCTTCCCTCCAAGGATTAGAAGAGCTTTTTCTGTAAAAATCTAAACAGGCCAAGAGAAGAGATTTGAAGATACTGATCGCGGGAGAAGGATCCTCAATGAAAAGACCCAGCAGGGTCCCTGTAGAGAATTGTCAACAAGCCCTTAATGTGCGGAGAGCTTTCAGTCAGTTTTTTAGTGTTTCCCTCGTGGATGAGGGGGCAGACAAGGTCACTGAATATTTAAGAGACGATTCTAATGTGAGTATCAAGTAAAAACAAAGGAAAAAAGTATATTCAGTGAAACATCATTGAGGGAGAAGAAAATTTCCAGGAAAAGAAAATCATTAATATCTTTAGAAAGAGATGGCACAACCATAAAACAAGACTTTTTTTTAGTACCTAGAGAACAAAGAGATCATGGCAATTAAAACCATGATAGAAATGAAAAAAAAAATGGAAGAGTTAGAAGAAAAAGTTAAGGAAATGACATGTAAAGTAAAACAAAAAGATAGATGGAGAATTCGAGAGAAAAAAGTATGCAAATGAAAGGACCAGACCTCAGTATCCAACATCTAAATAACAGTCTGCCAGGAAGAGAAGACACAGAAATGGGAAACATCAAAGAAGTCTATTCAGAGAACAAACTAGAAGTAAAGACATAAGTGTTACTGGTTGTGCCTAGAAGATAAGATTTTCCCCCTCTTGTATGTTTTTCTTTATTTTCCAAATTTTCTGTAACAAATATGTTTTAGAACTAGAGGGAAGTGTGTGGCTTTAATATTACCCACATTGCCCTAGAAAATTTAACTCACAGGTGGTCCATTTTTGACAGAATGAAGATATAAAAAGAGCATGTCAAAAGGGGCAACCCAAGTTCCATCATTTAATCAGAAATTATGTCACCAGGACCAAGGTCAGACTCATGTTCCTGTCTACAGGAAAATATTGTCCTAAATGGCCACCCAAAAACAAGCCACAGCACTATGTTAGTATTTGATTTTTATTCCCATCTGAGCATTTTTATTACCAAACACTCATTATTGTCCACTTGGGTCTTTTGGGTCATCAGCCCCTGGCACAGCGGAGGATGAACCATTCTCTTCGACAGTCCTCTATGCATGGCTGAGCTGTTCCTGCTGCTTTCATCTGCTTCCCCCACCCTGCACCCTAATGTCCCTCTTACACAAAGATCTGAAGCTTAGAAACCTTCCAGACTCGAGGTAGCTTTTTGGTGACTGCTGACCTTTTGCACTAGGGGCTGTTTTGGGGGCTCCCTCTTCCTCATCCTATAAGTTTGTGAGCCTACGGTCTCACTGGTGGAAGACGTGAGCATGAGTCCTGGGGCTGGAGAAGGGATGTTGAGCCTTCCAGTTGATGCTGACAGTTGTGGTATTTTCGTGGAAAAAAGCCAGTATAGAGATTGAAAGCCAAACCACAGAATGTATCTGTGATTTAACTTCCAGACACTGTTGTCATTGTAGTTCAGTGGTTATTATTAGCTTGTTATTAACAGTTTGGATGACTGGTATTATGGTTCCATTGTTTAACTTCTTTATTATGGAAAAATGGAACCGTCCAAAAGTAGAGTGGAGGTACGCCACGTACCCGTCAGCCGGCTCCAGCTGTGGCCCACTCGTGATCCGCCCTGTTCCAGCTCGGCTCCCACCTGCTCCAACCCCCACTCCCTGGGTTATTTTAAAGCAAATCCCAGGCATCAGATCACTTTGTACAAAAAAATTTAGTACATATCTCTAAAATACAAGTGTTCTTTTAAAAAAAGAACCACATTATTATCACACCTAAAATTTTTTTAAGATTTCCTCAAATAGGGGCGCCTGGGTGGCACAGCGGTTGAGCGTCTGCCTTCGGCTCAGGGCGTGATCCTGGCGTTATGGGATCGAGCCCCACATCAGGCTCCTCCGCTATGAGCCTGCTTCTTCCTCTCCCACTCCCCCTGTTTGTGTTCCCTCTCTCGCTGGCTGTCTCTATCTCTGTCAAATAAATAAAATCTTAAAAAAAAAAAAAAAAAAAAAAAGATTTCCTCAAATATCTAGTTAGCGTCCTTTTCCCCAATTGTCTCAGACACCGCTTTTGTAGGTGTTTTTTGAAATTGTGATCCAAATAAAATCCATACTTTGCTCGATATGTTTCTTAAGCGTTTAAAAAAAAATCCCTCCCTGTCTCTTTTTCCTTGCAGTTTGTTTGTCAAGGAAATGGAGTCGTTTTTCCTCTCTACATTTGAAAGGAGGGGTAGTGAGGTACCAGATTACTAGGGCCATTTCAAAATCACCATGAAATGTTCTACATTCAAACAAACAAACACAGCATATGAGAACAATGTATTTTGTGTCTAATTACAAGTCACTCTCTCATCGAGCCCTTCCTGGCCAATTTATGGACAATTCTGCCGTCCCCCAAACCCTTGGCCCTTTGTATCCTCCTGTCCCATTTTCTTTTTCCTCCTCCACTCAGCACTACCTTATTCCCCATATGTTAGTATATTTTACTGTGCGATATCTGCCTCCTTTCTGGAACGTAAGCTCCATGAAGGTACGTGTTTTGTGTGTTTTGTTCTCTCCTGGAGCCCCAGCACCTGGGTCATGAGTGAAGACATGGAAAGGCAGGGCCGAAACAGGGTGAGGAAGGCTCGATGGGGAAGCGGCAGAGGGGCGCAAAGTAGCAGGGAGAAGTATCTGCACGCACTTCACCTTTTGATTTACGTTCGCCTCCGGCATCAGAAACCCTCCAGAGTTCTGTGAGCAGCTCAGAGGATGCCTAGCTTTGCTCGTCACTCAGGGACAGAGGGACCTCTCTGTAGCTGCTGACCGGGTCCCTTGGCAGTCTCAGGCTCAGGCCCCGTCAGCCATAGGCCGGTTTGACCAGTTTTGTCAACATAGCCTGTGTTGTTCGGAGTACAAGGCTGGTCCTTGCGGGTCATCACCAACTGTGTGCAACGATGCTTTTAACAAGGATGGTAGTTTAGTTTAGCTCGATTCAGAAACCTGTTTCCCAACCCGTAGCGTGGTTGGGCTCGCACTCAGGCCGGGAAGCGACACGCTGTCCTGGAATGTGGCAGGAAATGCCTGAGTCACCACTATGCCATTAGCAGTGTGGCCTCCACCAGGTCCCTCCACTGTACTTCAGTGTTCTTGCCTGTGAAATGGGGATAATATCCTTTCACTTCTTCAGGCGCCTTGTGAGTCTTTCTGCCGTCCAGAGAGGTGGGGGACGGTAGTACAAACCCTCCAGCCGTGTGCATGAGAAGGCAGCATTCTGGCCACTCTAGGTGACCGGTGCGGGGGGGCGGTTAGCAGTGGCTGAGGAGTCAGAGGCCCACCTCTCCCCTGGGCCAGGGAGGGCCCAGGCTACTAGCGAAGGGAGTATGGCTAAATCTTGGGGCCCCCTCACCTGCTGTAGGATAGGGAGAGGAGATGCATCTTATCTGTTCTAGCTGTGTGGAGCTCGTGCCATCCCTCCCCTCTGGGGGCCTTGGCACCCTCAGCAGAGTCCCGGGGCAGAACGACAGACAGGAAGCCCCACACTGTCCTGACTGGGTTCCAACGCATTGCTTTGAGAGCACTTCTAGCTTTGGTTACCAGGTTCTTGCCACACTGACAGAGTATCCCCGGAACAGCCCAGCCCATTCCTACTCTGCGTATGTGCTTTTTCCAGTAAGAGATGAGGTGTCCCACGATGAGAGTCCGCGGCAGGAATGAGGATTCCAGTCAGCCCCTCCCTGCTGTTCCCTTGTGCCTTGGAGAACCACATTTGTGTCTAGAGATGATGATTTTTACTCCTGCTAGTACCAGACTAGTAGATTTAGAATATTTTCTGGGTTCTATAAAATCCAGAAAGGACCCCTGACTTTTTTGTTTTTACTTTATTTATCTTATGTGCTGTCCAATATGGCAGCCCCTAGCCATAGGTAGCTATTGAAGTTTAAATTCCAGTTAGTTCAACAAAAATTTAAATCCAGTCCCTCGGTCACCCCAGACAATTTCAAGAGTTCAGTCAGCAGGTGGGGCTAAGTGCAGATGATGGAAAGTTTCCATCGTAATAAAGAGTTCTGTTGAGCAGCACTGCAGACGTTCCTACTCAGAGCTTGGTGAGCGTGGGGAGGGACCTTCAGAGTGTCCAGGAGAAAGACAAGGAGCAAAGAAAAGCTACTCTATCACAGGTTTTTTCCTCATGTTCTTCACGGGGTAAAACACTTCCCAAAGGAAATATTTACTTCAGGGGAAGACTTGAGGTTCCCTGCGTTGACATCTTCCATTAGAAGGTTTCCCCCAGAGCGCACCCAACTATTCAGCCACTCCTCACTTTTTATTATCAGGGACACAAGGTGCCCACTGCTTAGCCAAGGAATGGCTCCCTCCTGCCTGACTCCCTACTCTGCAGGAAGGTGCCTCTGGGAAAAGAATGAGATTAGAAACTTTGACAGCACTTTGTGGCTTCTCAGTGAGTGGGAAAGAAAATTCTTGTCACTCTTGATTTGCCGCTCATGCTTCTTACACTAAAAGAAGAAAAAAGAAACCCTTGGATGAGACGGATGCTTTTCTAGGCTGTGGATTGCATTCTTTTCCATCCGACCGAGCGGGGTCTCAGTGGCGGAGCCGGCACCAGGTGGGCCAAGGGAGGCACCCAGGGCACAGATTTAGGGAGACACTCAGGTGCCGACCTGGCACTTACAGGGGCCCGAGAGTGATTGTCTCCTTCAGTTGTGTGTCCCGGGCACCTGGCTTGCCTCACCCTAGCCCTGGTGAGGCTGGCTCTGTTGGAGCGTATTTGCCACTCCCCCTCGCAGGCTCACCGTGTGGTTCTAGGGATTCTGGCCTCGTGCACTGATGCAGCTTTGTGCTACGTCTGTGCCTCTTCCCTGGCTGGACCCGCTCAGGTAGGGGTGGTATCTCTTTGCTCTTTGGATGCCTGGGCTAGAGCGGGGGGGACAGCTGAGCAGCTGGATCTGTGAGCAAATCAGTCCACCAGGGATCAACTCGGTGAACCAGAGTCAAGAACTCTCCTGACATAGACTTTTCCATGAGCGGTTCAGAAAACATCCTGCATTGTCACCTGCCAGGCCTCACATTTCAGCACAGCCAAGTCCTCTCATCAGTATGGCTGGGGCTGTTACCCCTACTTGTCCTCGCCCAGAGCTTCCGTCACCTTCAGCATCAGCCTGAGTTACTGCACCAGAAAGCTCGGAGAATGGTCCCACCTGTCTTCCACCCGCTTCCTCCAGAGTCCATGTCACGTGTCACACGGCAGCCAGACTGTCCAGGGAGCAGGTGGCGGGGCCTGGGTGTGCCATGACTTGGGGAGGGATGGGGTAGAGAAGCAACTGCCCGGGGCTGGGAAGCTCCTTTGTGAACGCGTGTGACATGCTTCCCCTTTCTCCTCCTGCAGAGCGTCCTGAAGAAGAGGGACCAAGTGCAAGCGGAGTACGAAGCCAAACTGGAAGCCGTGGCTCTGAGGAAGGAAGACCGCCCCAAGGTCAGGGAGGCCACGCCGGGAGGGCTGGGCTGCTCGGGGCTGCAGCCGTAACTGTCCCACTGGTGCCGAGTGAAGCCTTGTCTCTAGGTCCATGCAGCTGTGGTGGTCAGCCCCAGCTGGGCTGCGTTCTTGCTGTTACTGTCCTCTGTTCTCTTTGATATTCTTATTTCTGGAACTTTCTAATGTGTACTTGGGGTTGAGTTTTCTGCTGTTTCCTGAGGTTTTTTTTGCTTTTGGTTTATTGTTTGTTTGTTTTTGACTTTCAGCTTTGCCATTCAGGGGCAGTTCCTCTCTCTGTAAAATGGGATTGAGGAGAAAGGAGAAAGAACAGTCTAGATCCCTGTTCTCAAAAGTGTGCTTTGCTAACTCATCCGCTAACTGTTCCCGACCCATGACAAGGAAGGTGTAGACGCTGAGAGTCAACTGCTTTACAGCAATTCGGTATTGAACGTGCAGCAGGAGTGTTGTCAGACTAGCTCATGTGGAGCAAACGCTTCTAGTTACGCACAGTAGGTCTATGACTTTTTGGACTGGGCGGGGAAGCCAACAGATCGTGGTCCTTTGCCACGTAGTTCAAGAAGCACTGAGCGTCCTTAAGGGCTCTGGGTCCAGACAGAGGAGCATAAGGTAAACATGCATCTGTTGTCTTGCCCTCTGCCATTTGTTGCCTTTTTCTCCCCAGGATAAAACAAGATAAAAACAAGATTCATAATAGCCAACACGCAAGTTGGGTGCAGAGCTCTTTACAGTATCTCACTGATTCCATACAACAGTCACGTGGTTTGGGTCCCGCTATTATTCCCACTTGAGAGATGAGCAAACCAAGGCCCAGGATCTCACAGCTAGCACGTGTTACAGCCTCTGAGTTACCGTGATGTTACTGTGCTCCTCTTTGTTTGTAATTGGAAGGTGTATTTGTTTTCAGAAAAGGGGTGGGGTGGGGAATGTTATTAAAAAGTTAAATCGCAGGGGCACGCGGTTCAGGGAAATAGTCTGACATCAGAACAGTTTGTCTCCTTCTGCTGTAGCCGTGCCGAGACGCACCTGGAAAGGAGCCAGCTTTGGAAATTCAAAACCCACACCTCAGGAATGGCACGCCTTGACTCCATATAGTACTTTATACATATATATATATATTTATTTATTTCTTCACATGATCACCACAACAGTCACGTGAGGCCAAGAGGGAAGGCATTGTTCTTTCCCCATTTCGTGGGCGAGGAATGAGCCACAAAGCAGCTCCGTAAATTGCCCAGCTCTCTGGCTACCTGAGGTCTGCCCTGCGTGCTGGACGCTGTACAATACACGTTTGTTGCATTGGTTCGTGTGTCCCCTGTAGTGACCGACATGGAGAGTAGGCTGCCTACGTCTGATGGAAAGTCAGGGGATAGGGATAGGGACTCTTGTCATTGGCCCGGTGTGTGCCGCTGGGACTTGGCCAGAAGGCTAGGCACCTCTGGCCCATTCCTCTTGCCACAGGCTGTTGGTCTGCTTCCGTCCTGTGTGTCACAAGGGGACGGTGATGGGGATGTAGCTGTGTGCATGGCCACGCCCTTTCTTCCAGCTGCCTGTTCCCTTGACCGGTTCCTAACCGTTCCTGTGGTATTCTGGAACACGGTGCCACTTAAAGGAATGACATGAAATACTGTGTTTATATATTTCGAAATTTCTTTCTTTCTTTTTTTAAAGTAAGCTCCACGCTGGTCTTGAACTCATGACCCTGAGATCAAGGTCAGGCGCTTAACTGACTGAGCCACTGAGGCGCCCCTTGAAATCTCATTCTAACAATTTCGCTTTCCAATATAAATAGAGAAGTCCCTTTTCCTGGCTAGGGAGGGAGGAAGGGAGGGAGAAACAGCAAGTTCTGCCACTGGCCTAGTTTGGAAGATGAAGATTCTGTATTTAAAAGATGTCCTGTCAGCATTCATCCCTGCTCAGCACCGGATACAAGCTTTCTCGGAGGCTGGGTTGTCATTTAATATATGTTCCACTCTGTACGGGACGGTTCCTTTGTAAAGACGGGAGCTGAAGGTTATGAATAACAGGCCAAACGGAATGCTGACTGTGCCTTGGCTTGCTGGCTGCCCGAAGGTCGCACCACCTTGGAGCAGATGGGGCCGAGGGAACAGCGGTTGTCTGGCTCCCACGTTCCACCCCCAAGCTGGGGCCCCTGACTCGTTGCTGTACGCTCCCTGCGGGCCTGGGTGACTCCTCTTCTCCTCCCAGTGGGTGTTGAAATCCTCTTGCTGCTGCTGTTTTCACCCCTGGAGCGACTCCTTCTCTTGACCACAGCAGTTCCTAGAAGAGGGGGACGGGTTTCTCTCCAGCCGGCGGGACTAACCAGTAGGTCTCCACATGCCTGCGTGCTCTTAGCGCACTGTGGGCAGGCAGTCTTGGTCTTCCCTCTTTCTGGTGGCATGCCGAGCCAGGCCCGTGTTAACTTCGCCCTTCTTTAGCCAGTGTGGTCATGAACAAAACGGGACCATCACGATGGCAGTGCGCCAGCGGGTGTGGTCTCCCAGTGGGAGAACTTGTGCCGCCGGTTCCGGATCTGGGGCAGCAGCTATTTCGGTGGGCCGCGGAGGGCTCCGTGGGCGGCGGCCTCCCCAGGTGGACAAGGGTTTGGCCGAAAGAGCACAGGATTTCGCCTCAGGCGGCCCTGGGTTCACATCCCAGCTCTGTCGTCCCGCTCGGATTGGCTGGCCCATGAGCCCTCGTGGGCTTCATACGTGGGATGGCTGTGAAGGGCGGCATCGTGTGGGATGCAGGAACAGATGCCCGTGGTGAGGCCTCTGCTTCCATACGAGCCTCGCTTGTTCTAGCAGGAATGCTGACTGTCATCTTCGTTTTCCTGGCTTGTTGCCCTTATGGCTTTTTTTTTTTTTAATTTTGCTTATTTATTTATTTATTTTGACTCCACTGTTTGGGCCTGGTTACCTTGTGTCCTAAAGTTTCCCCTTCTCAGCCCTCCCGAATGCCTGACCTCCCTAACAACCAATCAGCGGGTAGAGAGACGTCTCTCTCAGACATCTGAGGAGCTGAATGTCTTGCTGTGTTTTGTTGTGTGTGGTTTTGAGCTCTGCTTCCCAGAGCTGCTGTTGGTGAGAGAAGAGCCAGGGTGTCAGGAAATAGGTCAGGACAGATTCTTACCCCAAGGACCCAGCAGGCTCTGCTGTCCATGATGAGAGCAGTAGCAAGATTGCTTGCAGGTTGGTCATGGGGATGCCGGGAAGGAGAGGATTCTTACCCACAGACGGGCAGTTTTCTCAGGGCTCTGGGCATGTTAACAACATCTGAGGGACTTAGCAAGCCTGGGGGCTTACCTTGTTTTGAGCAAGTTGAAGTCTTGTGAAGCCTCCGTGGAGAGGTACCAGAATCTGATCACTTCACCAAAACCCAGAAGAAAGAAATGGCCTTGTGGGTCTCCACGGCCCTCACTGTGAATTTCACACCGGGGTGACTGCGTGAGGAGGAAGGAGAGACGTCCTGTGGCCCCTGCTGCTGACCGCAGCTTGGCCGAGCGCAGGGATGAGGCCTAGAGCTGAGGGCAAATGTTTGTGTCACAAAATTTAAGGTTTTGCTTTGTTTCTAAGGTTGAGAAAACTCAGCAGAGCCTGAGGTGCTTTCTTGTCAGGCAAGTGGACCTTCAAATTGCGTGGACTTGGCTTGCCTCGTCTGAACTTGGAGGTCTGAGAAATTATAGGCACTTTGCAGGCTGCCTTCTGATGCATCAGGACCGTGGACTTGTGTAAACCTTCAAAGGTGACCCTCCTTAGAAGCTGGGGGGGGCGGGTATCAGAGCTGTTACTAGACGCGAAGAGGGGCCGAGGAATTGCCTTTAAAACCGGACAGGAAGCTCACACGCTAACATGAACAATAAGAGTAAACCATGGAGGGAAGTTGCACATTTTACTCCACTCTACGATGAACTCTTTTCAGTGTTAATCTATTCGTGTGATTCCAGAAAGAACAAAGGAGGGTGCCAAGGGAGAATGCTTTATAAATGTCTTACAGTTATCTTCAAAAGATTGAAAAAGAGGGGGCGGGGAGAAGGATGCTATTTTAGGCCCTGACCCACAGGTGGCCTTGTAGTGGGTCCGACGCCAGGTGAAGAAGCTGCTGGAAACAGGTAGTGTTGTCTTCGAGGTGAGAAGGTGCGTCATGTGGAGGTGGGTGGGAGCAGAGAACAGGATATACTGAGCTGTTGCTTCTCTGGGTGAGCAGAAGAAGGGAAGGGAAATGGAACTTGGGATCACTTGGACAGACCTCTTGAAGAGCATGGACCTTTCAGAGCTCTTAGAACCGCCAGCATGGTGACCATTCTGGGCTGGGGAATGTGGCAGGGAGCAAGAACTCTAATTCTAAAGCAAGAAGTGGGCAAGGAGGCTTCTTCACGTGGAGCTCCTCCAGACCCAAGAGTTTTGCAAAGTCATCTCTCGTTTTCAGACACTTCGGACGAGTGAGGAGAGACGTGCCTGACGTCTCCCCATTCTCTCCACGGTGACCGCGATCCCAGTCTGGGTTAGAAAGCCAGAGGTCATGTCAGCCAAGGAAGGGCAGGACTCTGTCACCTCCCTTATGTAGTTCCTACAGCACCTTCCACAGTGCAGTTATTCCCATTGTAAAGGTGAGGAACCTGGGCTCAGGGGAATTACACAGTATGCGTGCCAAAGCTAACAAGCGGTGGAGTTGGACCTGGCCCTCGGATGTGTCTGGCTCTGACGTTAGAACCCTTCATCCCCACTCTGGGGCTCCCAGCAAGCTTTGCTCCGTCGAGGTTCTGGCTTTTGTAAGCACGTGCAGGTGAACACTAGTGCGGCTGGGGGAGAGAATGTAGACCTTCTCTTGGGTCTTCGTTTCCGTGTCTGTGAGCAACTGCCAGTCACACGCAGGTGAGCTCATGGCTTCTCTGTTCTCAGTGCACCTGCTTTCTGCCCGTCTCATGCCCTCACTTCTTCCTCCTTACCGGCCATTCTCTGAAATTTGTTTCTGTGTCTGTGTGTGTGTGTGTGTGTGTTTAAAGCATTCTTTCAGGGAACCAGTAACTTCCTGTTTGCCCAGTTCAGTAGCCTCTTATTGATCTTTACCCTATCTCAGTGTTTTCTCGACTTTTTTTCATCTCTGACTCATGTAGAAAATGAAAATATTTGTATAGTGCGCTGGGATAGACAGGCCAGGTTGCTTGAAACAAGGTGACCAGCGTGGGGGGTCGATACTACCTCATTCACACAGCACCAGTGAGGAAGCTCTGCCCCACCTTTCACACAGCAGCATGTGACTGAGAAGACCACCATCTTGAACTGGTTTTGTCGTTGGTCCTGGGACCTGTCCCATAGCAGCCATGAACTCTCTCTCTCCCCCAAGTCTTGGGATCATGTCTGCCTTATATAATCTTTGGTGACTTTACTAACCTACTGTCATCAAGGAAGCAGATAATGTGATATCTCCAACCTAATTCCAAGAAGGAAACATAGGCAGAGATTTATATTGTAGGGCCTAGAAATGCCTGGTACATGGGAGAGCTCATTTTTTAAATGAGTGTTGAGTGAATTTGCTTCCCACCCTGCTCCCCAACACACAAAAATGGCTGAGCTCATCCCACATTACCCTTCTCCCATCGCTCCAACAACCCATATTCTGTAATGGAAATTCTCATGAGAGAGAAGGGAGCCATTGTGAGAAATACAGCCTTGTCTCTATTTAGAAGTGTTGTCTTTTGAGGGCCCACCTGGTAATTTCTTTTCTTGTTGGTGTCTTGTGATAAGCGATAGCCTACCAACAGCATTGAATGATTCTGTCTCAACATCCTTCAGACACAAGATACCACAACTCTAACGACACCTCAGTCAAAAAATTAAAACACTGAGCTAAGCATTTAAGCTAAGAAGTCAGTGAACCGATTATCACAAGGACACCATCCAGAAAGAGCGAAAAGTGAGAATGCCAGCCGCCTTCCTCTTCATTAAGTTGGGCACCTTTAGCTGGTCTCTTCGGACGGCTCATCCCAATTCCCCCTTCCTCTTAGTCTCTTCCTTTTAGCCCTTCCCCCTCTCCTCCTCCTAATCCCTCCATCCTTGTGTTTCTGTGGCTCCGCTCACCCTGACTCACTTCCTGCTTCTGTGCTCATCTTTCTGAGTCACCTTTGCTGATCCCTTTACTAGCCCCACACGTTTAGGCTTCTCCATTATTTCTCCCCTTCAGGCACCACCCCCAGCCTCCTCTTTGATTTTCTCCATAGTTTAAAAAAAATCTGAATCATGGCAGAACACACATAACCAAAATTACCATCTGTTTTTAAGTGTACAGTTCAGTAGCATGAAGTAAATCCGCAGCGTTATGCCACGGATCTCCAAAACTCTTTTCACCTTGGGGAAATGAAACTCCGTAGCCATTAAACACATCCCCATTTCCCCTCCCCGCTGGCCCCTGGCAACCACCGATGTGCTTTCTGTCTCCGTGAGTGTGACTGCTTCACTAGCTCTTAGAAGTAGAATCATGATAGTTGTCTTTTGGTAACTGGCTTATTTCACTTAGCATGATGTCCTCAGGGCTCATCCATGTTGTAGCCCGGGCCAGAATTTCCTTCCTCTCGAAGGCTGAATAATAGTCCACTGGACATATACTCCTTTTTGTTGATCCATCCGACCGTCGACAGACACGTGAGTCGCTTCTACCTTTGTCGATCGTGAACGATGCCGCGAACAGGTGTACGGATGTCTCTGTGAGACCCCACTGGCAGTCTCTTGGGCACACCCCCGGAAGGGAGTTGCTGGGTCATGTGGTAATTCTGTTTTTAGCTTTTGGGGACGTGCCCTACTGTTTTACGCTTGTGTGGAGGTTCCAGTTTCCTACACCCTAGCTAACACTTGTTATGTTGCTGTTGTTGTGAGTAGCCAGCTCAGTGGGTGGGAGGTGGCTCTCACTGTGGCTTTGAGTTGCGTTTCCCTAATGATTGGTGACGAGCACCACCTCTGCCTCTGCCTCTGCCTGCTGGCCATTGGTAGATCTGTTCAAGTCCTCATATTAAAATCAGGTGTTGTTGTTGGGTTGTCTCAGCCCCTCCTGCGGAGGGGGGTCTCCCCCTTCCCATGGCCGTAGCTGCCTCCTTTCCCGGGTCTGTGCCCCTGCCCTTCGTCCCGAGCCCCACGGTGCACTTCTGCCGCCCTCGCCACCAGACTGCAGACTTCCCGCTCCTCTCTGACTTCCTGTCTCTCATTTCTCACGTGCAGTTAGTTGCCACATCTGTCAGTTCCGGCTCCACCAGCCGGGCCTGATCTGTCCTCTCCCTTGTGCTGTTAGAGCCACTGCCCCAGTTCCGGGGTGCCCCGGGCGATCTCATGCTAATGTATTTTGGTGTTAACTCATCTCTGATCTCTGGAGAAATCTCGGGGTGAGGTAGCATGGGTGAAGTGTGATGTGGAGCTTGAAAGAACTGTTTAATAATATTTTAGGGGCGCCTGGGTGGCACAGCGGTTAAGCGTCTGCCTTCGGCTCAGGGCGTGATCCCGGCGTTATGGGTTCGAGCCCCACATCAGGCTCCTCCGCTATGAGCCTGCTTCTTCCTCTCCCACTCCCCCTGCTTGTGTTCCCTCTCTCGCTGGCTGTCTCTATCTCTGTCACATAAATAAATAAAAATCTTTAAAAAAAAAATAATATTTTATATGTGGAAAACAAAAAAGAAACCTTTCTATATGACTTGGAATGAACTTCATAACGTTCTTTCTTGACTGGGGGAGGAGTGTGCACATGGCAGATTATCTTTTATGAAGAGCAATTTACAATATTAACACTGATCAGAACGATTAAATATTTGTGGAGCATTTAATCTATGCCAGGCACCAAGTATTTTATGCATAATATCTTGTTTAACCTCATAACAACCTTATGAGGTGGTTGTTATTATCCAGAAACGGAAGCTGAGGCCTGGAGAGGCCCCAGGTCACCCATCTAGGAAGTGGTGGATGTGGTATTTCAACTCTTGAAATCTGGCTCTAGAACTTTCAGTATAGTTAGAGGAAGCACAAGGCTTTTCTATTTTCCAAAAAGGGGGCATGTGTTAAGTGGAACTGAGAAAACCTGAACTCAGGAACCCAGGTTTCTCATCTCCTTGCTGACCCCCACCATCTTGCCAGCCGGAGTTCTCTCTCTGTCCTTTGTGGGCACTGTGGCCCGTGAGCGATTCCTGAGGTGAGTCCAGATGCAGTCTTCCCTCCCTCACTTGCATGTGCTGTCACTAGGGAGTGCCCTCCTACTGTTGCCTCAGTGGTATTTCTTTTCTTATTTTAAAGGTTTATTTATTTATTTGAGAGAGAGAGAGCATGCATGCATGAGCAGGGGAAGGGGCAGAGGGAGAGAGAGAATCTCAGGCAGACTCTGTGCTGAGCATGGAGCCTGACACAGGGCTCGATCTCACGACCCTGAGATCACAACCTGAACTGAAGTCGAGTCAGACACCCAACTGACCGAGCCACGCAGGCGCCCCAGCCTCAGTGGTATTTCTTCACGGAGGCCTGATCCTTCATCTAAGCTGGACTCGTTCTCCAGCTCCTCCCCCATGTGCTTAACACAGGGCTCAGAGTGAAGTGAAAGCACCAGTAACCTCCCCCCATGGTATCCAGGCATGTTCATTCCCTTCACAGCTAGACTGTGGGCAATCTGAGATAAGACCTGCCCACTGACACCGAAGCACTTCGGCTCCCTCTGTGCCGAGCACAGCGTGCATCGTGAAAGTGATCAGTTACCAATATTTCCCAGATGGAGGCTCAAGGTCATCATAAAATCCAGAGCCATGGTTTTGAGTCTTAACTTCTATGGGTTCCCCAGAGTTCCCATGTTCAGAACAGACCCCCACCGGGAATCGGATCCTTTGGATCAGAGGCCTGGGCCTCCCTCTTCTCACTGGGCCTTGATGTGGTTCCCTTTTCAGAGCTTTGCTTTCCCTGCTGGCTACAGCGGTTTTGTTAAGCAAACAGGAAGGTGCTCCAGGGAACCTTCACCCGGGGTAACATGAGCAGTGGCCAGGAGAGGAATAAGGGAACTGGACTGTGCCTGCCGGGGAGTGAGGCCCAGAGACCCCAGCCTCCATGGAGGCTGGTTCCCTGCGCGTTTGTGGGGAAGGCTCTGGAGGGGCAAAGGCCGGGGGTGGGGGTGCACCTGTTTTCGGTTTCCCCCAAGTTGGACAACAGTGACACGCGAGGCAGCGGGGAAAGGCAAAAGTGACTTCGGTCATGGCATCAGAAGAAAAAGTCAAGTCCTCTTTCTTTCTTCTTCCAGAGGTTAAGTGCTTTGGAAAAGGCTTTCCTCTCCCTTCGAAGGAAAGTTCCTTTCTTTTAAATTGCCCAGGATGCCTCCCTCTGTCTTTCTCTCCACCTCCTCCTGCCTCACCCAACTTCAGCTCCCATGCCAGGCCTTTGTGATGCCCCAACCCCAGGCTGCTCTCTTCCCTTGCTCCCACGTCCTGTAGCCATCAGCAGGGGGCCTGCGGGGCCTCGGCACCTCTGGAAGCCCTGAACGTGTCCTGCTCCCTCAGCCTTGGCCCTCCCTTTACTGGTTTTTCTGGGTCCTCTCTTTGCCCGTAAGGCCTGGGGAGAAAACTTCCCTAGTGGGTAGAGATTGACCCCTGATGGTGACCCACAGCTTGGAGACGTTTGGGATCTCAGACCCCGGCACTCAGAACGCACAGGGCTTCATTTGTTGTCGCGAAGCATCTGGCAAGTGGGTATTTGACCCAGTTTTAGGCATGTTGGCCCCCTGGCCACCTTCAGGGCCCCGTGGAGCTCTTGAGTGAGGAGAGGAGCCAGCTTTATGCCTTGGGGACCCAGGTAGCCACAAGCCCTCCAACTGTGACAGAGTTCCATTTTGAGAAAGCCTTCTAAACTTCTTTACGAAAAACTTGAGGGGCATCTGGGTGGCTCAGTCAGTTAAGCATCTGCCTTCTGCTCAGGTCATGATCCCAGGGTCCTGGGATCATGCCCCAAGTGCTGGCCCTCTCATGAAGGAAGCATCTCGTATAGCCAGAGCCTTTTGTACGGGCCAGCCAGAAACCCAGAAGCAGAGAGACCACCAGCCCCACCTCCTTGCTCAGTGGGGTGCCTGTTTCTCCCTCTCCCTGTACCTGCTGCTCCCCCTGCTTGTGCCCTCTCTCTGTGTCAAATAAATAAAGAAAATCTTTAAAAAAAAAAAATTAAAAAAAAAACTTGAAATAGCCTGCTATATTTTTCTTCTTGTTCATATTGCAGATTCTTTTGATGCACATAAATGATTTTCCTCCCCTTCCCTCAGAATTCCCTAATCTAAACTCACCATTTTTGATTGTCTGCTATCTGGGGGAGCGTAGACAGGTCTCTAGTTGATCTGTAATGTGGGGTTCAGAGGGAGAAGTGGGCCGATTCTCTTATTATTGCAGTTAATTGTGTGATTAATGAAGGTAAGCATTATCCAACGTCACAGGTAATGGAATAGTTCCTATGATGTAGGAAAACCTTTTCTGGTTTCACTTATAGGACCGAGGAGAGGGGCAATGCCAAATGCTGCTGTATACTTGCGAAATCTACACACATTTTTACATAGAGATGGGGAAAAAGGAGGAACCAAAGTTTTATGACTATGATTTGCAGGGTTTCTTCTTCCCGTTTGTAAACTAGGAATGTGTTTCCCCCACGAGGCTCTGTTGTGCTTGGATGGGTTTGAAGATTGGGTCAGAATAGCACTTTTCAGAATTCCTTCTTTGACCTGAAAACCCAAGGCCCTGCCTTCAAGTAAATGCCCCCAGAGGAGGGGGCGGTGTTTGCAGCCCCTCATGTAGGGCTTTGGCCTTTTGCAAGGGAGCTCGAGGTGTGGGGTCACCAGTCCCAAATCAAGAGCCCCCCATTGCTACACCCTCCTTCCAGGTGCCGGCAGATGTCGAGAGGTGTCAGGATCGGATGGAGTGTTTCAATGCCGATCTGAAAGCCGACCTGGAGAGGTGGCAGGGCAACAAGAGGCAGGACTTCCGGCAGCTGCTTATGGGCATGGCGGACAAGAACATTCAGTATTATGAGAAGGTAAGGAGTGCGCCGGTGACCCCCCGGCCCTCGCGTGAAGGAAGCACTCGGAGCAGCCAGAGCCTTTTGCGAGGGCCAGCCAGAAACCCAAAAGTACAGAGCCCACCAGCCCCACCTGCTTCCCTTACATTGGGTGTCTCGTCTTAGCAGCACCCCCGGCCCTTGCCCCACCATGGAGGTGGGCGCTGAGTTTGGAAGCAGGGCCCCTCCCTGGTCCCGGAGCCCTCGAGGCTTCCCTTGCACACGCGCCTCGTGGAAGCGGCACTTTTCTCTGCCGTGCCCTTTGGTCTTGGCGGCCAGCTACTTCCCAGAGTCCGAGGGACTGCCCTCTGGGCTCGTCCCAGTTCAAGGAGGCTTTGAGGTTAGGGCAGGCTGCTTGCGGTTCCACATACAGGGCTCCTCACTTCCATAGTGCCATAGATTCCTTCTGCCGTCCGCTGGGTCCTTATCAAAATACTGTTCAGTTGTTTTTCAGACTTTTAAACTACAGTTTGTAAATAGCCCCCCAAAAGTATGTAGGATTACGAAGGAAAATATTAAAGAGAGGGTTTTTTTCCCATGAATCCCCTTGATCAGTGGACTTTGCACCCTTCTCTCTCTCTCTCTCTCTTTCTCTCTCTCTCTCTCTCTCTCTCTCACACACACACACACACACACACACACACACACGTGCACAGGGCGCTTATCAAGCTCCAGCAAAGTCTCCTCAATCAGGGTTTGCTCCTGGCATAGCTGAACCCAGATCATTTCTGCTGAGAAATCCTAATATCCTTGAAAGCTTAAAGTTAGAGATGAGGCATGGCCCAGTCACAATCCCACAAGTACTTGCAGACATGAAATCAAGTGGGATAAGCATTAACTCGGCTATTCCCACCACAATTCTAGAAACACATCCTCATCGCAGACTAGAAGAATCCATGTCTTCCAAAGCCTCTGATGGTTCTGACTGCTGCTGAGAGGCCACGTTTCTACACCTTTCTTTGGAGGAGAGCTAAGGAGAACAGTCACGGAATAGCCCTTAGTGGCCAGGCCTTGGGCAGGGCTGTTTGAGAGGGAGAGAGGAAGGTGCTGTCCTCCTCGTCCCAGAACCGTTTCTGTAGAGCCCCTGCCGTGTCTGCTGGCATCGAGCTGCACGCTATGCCTGTGTCATCTCCTTAAATTTAACCCCCACCCTGACAATGTAAAGTAGGTTTTGATTCTCCATTTAAAGCTGAAGAAACAGAGATTCAGTAAGGTTTTAAGACTGCCCAAGGTTCCACAGCTTGAGTGACTGAACGAGGGTCAGACTCGGTTCTTGCTGGGGCCACAAGTTGGAAAATTCCCACTCACGCACACTGTCATTGTGGTGGGCAGGGGACGTGCCTCTTTGGGGCCAGAGCTGACTGCCCAGAGATAGAAAGATTGCTCCGTGTGAAGTCAAGTCTTCATTGGTCTACTGGCTGTGCCTTACACAGGGTGCCTGTCTGTGTCTGCCTCTTCACCTGTAAATGGGAGTGATCTTTCTTCAGTGAAGGATTACGAAGACAAAGTGAAATGATGTATCCCCGAGTCCCTAGAACATGTCTAGCACGTGATAGATACTAAGTGGTACTACCTTCCCTGATCCCCTTCTGTCCCTCTCTGTCCGACAGCCCTCCCACTACACAGAAGCCAACCTGATGGGATGTGTCCATCACTCCCCCTCATGATTAATCCCAGCACTCCCAAGGCCCTGGTCCCAGGACTCAAACCCGGATCTTATATCTTCCCAGATACCACAAATAGGGGCATTATCTCGGGGGCCTCGTTTTGGCTGCCTCATATATTGAACAAATGCCTTCTGTGTCCTTGCCATGCACCAGGGACTGGGGGATAGGTTGCTAAGCAAAACAGCAGGACTCCTGCCATTAAGCAGTCCTCTGTGCAGTGGAAGATATGCATTAATCCAGAAATCCTGTCACTTCAGAGTAAGACATTGCTCTACAGGAGAAGCACAGGAAACTTCGGGAGAAAATACTGGGGACACAGTTCAGATCAGGGATGAAAGGAGGCAAGTGGAGTGGGCAGGAGAGGCCAATCTGAGGAAATAACGTTTAACCTGGGTCTCGGAGACAAAGACTTGGAGAACAAGTGTCCCAGGCCAAGGGAACAGCATATGCAAGGGCCCTGGGGTAGGAAGAAGTTTGAGCATTTGAAGACTGGAAGGAAATCTGGTGTGGCTTTGGTTCCCCATTGTTGACATAGAAGGACCTTTCTAGATCTGAGATGATGGCCTAGGGAGAGAGGAGGGCCCAGGGTGCCATGGACCCTGCATGGGGTCTCTCACTGCAAGCAAGCTCCCAGAGGCTCCCCAGCCTTCCTTATGGAGGGCAGGGTCCGAGTCTAGTTTCTTCTCCAACCTCAGAGTCACTAAGGAAGGAAGCATGGAGCAGTTTCTCCACTCTGCTCCCCGGCTTGACCAAAGAATGCCTCTCTCCTCCTACCTGCTCAGAACTCCCCCCAGATGGTTCAGCACAAAGTCCTGCTTCACCCCAAGCTGCTGCTAAGGAAGGCCTTGCGTGGTTCTTGGGGCCTGCCCTTCATGCAAGAGATGGCAAAGGCAGGCTCGTTTCGCTAAGTAGCGTGCTCCCAGAGGGGAGTGTCAGGCTTTAAGTTCAGTGCATGCAGACACCGGCCCTTCACAAGGATCTGGAATGAGAGTGGATTGGTGCAGTGGAAAGAATATCTTTTGGCCACCTACTGGTTCTGCTACCTACTAGCTGCGTGTCTTGGGCAA
This sequence comes from Ursus maritimus, assembly GCF_017311325.1. NCBI lineage: Eukaryota > Metazoa > Chordata > Mammalia > Carnivora > Ursidae > Ursus > Ursus maritimus. The sequence continues at coordinate 39,915,821 of NW_024424119.1, forward strand.
GTTATATAACCTCTCTGGGTCTCGTTTTCTCCATCTATGAAGTGTGTGTGTGTAATAAGTAATAATTCTACTTCATAGAATTGTGAGGACTAGCAGTAGTGAATATAAAATACATCATGGTGTTTGGACCCAACGAAACTCAATAAATAGAGTCCCCTCCCCATTTTCCCTCTTGGGAGATCCAGGAGTGGCCCATACAAGCAAAGCTGAGGTCAGTAAAGAAGAGCAGGGTTTCCACCCCCTCTGAGTCGGGCGGCTGGCCCCTGCCAGTGTGATTGGCATCCTGAGCTAGTCCTCCCCACACTTGGAGCAATGTCTTCAGCCTGGCTGAGGACATAGGGCCGCGTGGAAGGCTTGCAGCCGGTCACCTTTTCTGCTTTTTGAAGGGAAAGAATGTCTTCCAGTGAGCACAGTGCCACTCCTCGGCTGTGAGCTCTAGGGACAGTGCATGTAGGCCTTGCAGAGACCCTGCCGTCTTGCATAGAGATGGGGATGGTGTATTCAGAGCAAACACCTGTCCCCTCCCCAGTTTCTCGTAGTGATGGATAACACGTGTAGACATTGGACGTGACACACACATATTACTTAGCCAGTACACAAGCCAGAGTAACCCGGTGGGAGTAACGGTGAGAGGCTAGACCAGAGGAGGGTAAAGAGCCCGATCCTGAAATCTGATGTTGATCCTGTGTGTGTGTGTGTGTGTGTGTGTGTGTGTTGTCCTTTCAGTGCCTCATGGCGTGGGAGTCGATTATTCCACTACTGCAAGAGAAACAGGAGGCCAAGTAAGCTCCCTCCTGGGACAGAGACTCTTCTACCTACACAGGGCATGGCGCACCCGAACGCCCCCGTCGTGCCAGAGAGAGGCACTGAGCAAACAGCCGCAGAAGCGTCTCTCCTTTGTGTATTTCTTTCCCTTCCTGTCCCTCCCCCCTTCGTCTGCCGGTGGTTTTCCATTAGTATTTATTCCTCGGTGGAGTCCGTAAGGCCATCTTCATCTCTCAGCGAAAGCAGCATACCTCCGTGGCACGAAGGAACCCGCGAAATGGAACACTAAGGAGGTTTGCAGCCGAGGGACGAGACAGCCCGGCTGACGTTCTGACATCTCATGACAGTTTCCTGTTTGGGGGGGACCGCAGAGTTGCCTGGGGTGGAAGAGAGCCCAGGTCTTGCTTTTCAAGGACACGAGGGAGGCATGAACAGAAGGCAGCCCCTGTTTTCCATGGACACGTGGTGACTCCGGAACAGACCTCTGTGGGGCATTGACTTGCCTCAGCCCAGAAGGAGCTGTTGGCACCTCCGTGGAAAGCCCTTCACGTGCGTACAGTGGCCTCTGGCCATGAGCGTGGCCCGCTTCTGATGAGTGACGCCTGTTTTGTGGCTTCTGGTTCATTCGGGGCCATGTATATCCGCGTCCGTATGCATCCGTGCTAGAACGAGCAAGCCAGTGTCCTTGTCCTCACGCGATACCTCGGGAAGCCGAGGGGGGCAGCGCTCCCCAAACTTGCTTCTGACACTAGAATGCCCTAGATCGGAAACTTGTTTTTGCATAAAATGGGAGAAAAAGACAAGGTGCATTTTTCTCTGCGAAGTTCTTCAGTGTTTTTCTTTGGCTTGTGAGATACGTCAGAGTAGAGAGTAGGCCTGTGGTGGGGAATCTGTGTCGTCTGGAAGTCAGAGGAGCTCCCCAGGAGCTGGGATCAGCGGGCACACGCCAAGCCCCATCCCCACGCCTGCCCTGGGCAGTTTGCCTTTACCTCACCCGAAATTCCTCATTTCGTGTTGTCCTGCCACGTCCACTGAATGTCTGGGCAAACTTTTGGTGAGAGGCTGTTAACGCTGTCGTGACACAGTCGAGATTTTGTAAACTCAGCGTGAATGTCCTACGTGAAGTGCTGTAACCCTTGATAACTCCCCGGTCAGGAAGAGAAGTCAGTGACCGGGGGGTCCTCAGACATGACAAGTGTGACAGAGACCGTCTCTGCTTCTAGAGAAGCGAGAATCTGCTCTGTTTGCAGCCAAACTCCTGGGGACTGCCAGCTGCATCGCCAGTCTTCACTTCAAACTACGGCCAGGTTTGCTTTTTTTTTTTTTTTTTCCCCCAAATCAACACAAAGCAAAGAGGATCTGTCTTCCAACTCGTTTTGTTTGCTCCTGAAACGAAGCTACCTAGGTCACGTTGTGTTCTTTCATCCGTGGCTCATCCCCTCTAAAATTAGAAACCGGAGCCTCGAGGAGGCGGTAGTATTTTCGTAGCAGTGCCGAGACGCTGGTGTAGACGCAAGTTAACCCACAGACACCGGGCGCCGCGCAGCATGTCGGAATTGTTCCGTCCCGCGGCCACCGCTGTGATGTCAGTGGCACGGTGGCAGGACAGCACAGAGCCGTTCGGTTCTGTTTCATCGTGTTTGAATAAGTCACGGTGTAAATTAGAAGTTGTGTTACCATTTGGTACTTGCCTGCACCTTCAGACCCACTCATGCCATTCTAAGATCCTGCGAATTTTCTGTTTGGTACAATTAGAAATGATCCCTTGAAGCAGAAGGGTGAGGACAGTTCATCTACCCCGAGTGTGAGTCCGTGTTTCATGCTACCTCTGCGCCATCACGTTGGTGCGGGTCGGGATGTCTGGGTGCAGCCTGACAGTTTGCCGGTAGAACAGGGTTGTGTATCTAATAAAGGGTCGATGGCCCTCTGTTGATATTTCGTGGAAGGCACTAGACTGACCTTAGCAGCAAGTGCCCAAATGCAGGAGCGTGTGAAGCCTGGCCTCGTGGAACGTGTGCTTTAAAAATGTTGTCCAGTGTAACGAGTGCTTGGATAGAACCGTGGAAAGAGTTACAGGAAGACCAGAACCTCGTCTGCTGCTAAGTTGCCAAAGCCCGGGAGCATTCCTGTGTGAAGGTTAGTGGGGCAAGAGGGCAACCCTTCAGAAAAGTCACCGGGTTCCTCTCTGGGACACGCGGGAAGGGAGCGGGGAGCGCAGTCATTCTGTACGTTATTGGAGGCAGAAGACGAGCTCAGAGGGGATTCGGGCATCTTCGGGGTTTGTCTTTCTCTGTTTGTGCCCCATGTGGTGTTTCTGTGCTTTAGACAGAGCGGGAGCGTTGACAGCAGAGCTGGGAGAACCAGCACACATTACAGACTTCCCTGGAGAGACGCTTTTTCCCTGAGAAGGACCCTCGCCCCTTCCTCTCGGCTGGCGTCAGATGAGGGGAGGAGGCTGGCCCAGACAGAAGGGACGGTAGGCAGGGAGGGAGGCTCCCGCAGCCCCCGAGGGTCAGCAGCCCTGGGCCTTTGCCCCTTCCTCTCGGTGGGCACAAAGGTGATTCCCTGTGAGAAGTGACTCAGAGGCTTCTGCCAAAGACTGCCTCGTAGAGGCTTCCTCGCCCCATCCTTCTTGGCTCCGCCAAGTCGTGCTGCCGAGATCACTGCCTTCTCTCGTGTTTATGTCCAGGGGGCTTTTGTGTGAGGACGCACTTGACCTCAGGCAGACAGACTTGGACAGGTTCTGAGTCTTGAGCTTGTGGCCGTGGAATGGAGAGTGGTCCCTGGCGGCTGTCCCTCAGGTGCAGGGAGTGAAAGTTTCATTCACTTCAGGTTACAAATCCAGGTAAAGGCGGAAGAGAGCATTCCTAGACACTGAGCAGGTGTGGGAGATGCAGGTGTCTGAGGTGAGCAGTTGTTTTCGTGGCAGATGCGGCCACTGCTCTCCTTCTCATGTGCTGGATTCACAAGAAGATTCCAGGCTACTCTGCCCAAAGCAAAGAACCACTGTTCTTCCTGAACGAGGAGGGAACACCTTACACAGCCAGGTTTGGGGTTGGGTTGTATCCTTTAATAAGACTGAATAATGATTCCCGGTGACCTCAGATAAGTGCAATTATGGAGAGGATTGGCTCGTATTCCACTGGGCTGCTCGCTGAACTCCCCAGACACCTGTGTTTAGGTGAATAACAATAACAGATACGACTCCGGGGACCGTGGTGAATGTAACGGAAGTTTTGTCTTCATGCCAAATTTCAGCCACAACTGGAGTGCGTTCTCCATGTTGTTGAATTAAATGTTCTGTTAGTCACCATCCACACGAGGGATTTAAGTGCTCTCAGGAGGCCGCTTTTGTGTTGAAATGGCAGGAAGTCCTGCTTTAGAGGAGGGCATGGTGGCTGGGTGGGCATTTGCAAGTGGAGTTTCTCTCTTGGGACGGCGGCTGTCAGCCCAGGCCACACCCAGTGTCCATGCGCCTGGGCCTTGCCGTCCATAGCACTGAAATCCCAGGCCCCTGGCTTTGTTCTGACGCCATTCATTGGACTGAGAGTAGTCCTTCTTTAGACTCTGTCCTGAGAAAGGGCAAGAGAGTGGGATCCAACCACAAGCCCCCGGGTCTGTGTTGGCCTCGTCTGTGTGGGTCTCAGGATGGGTTAGAACTGGATTCTCCTCTCGCTGCCCTGAAGAACGCCTCTGCTCAGAAAGTGGAGTGCCGGGGTGTGGTCAGGGCCGGGCACCGCAAGCCTGCCCCCTGCCTTCCCAGACGCCTACTCGAAAGGCCCGTGCACACTGAGCAATCTCCTCGTAAGGCTGGAGTAACGCCTGCTTTGGCGATTCCCGCTTACAAGACGTTTTGGAAATTTGGGTTTGCCTTCTCGCTTTCAGGAGTCCTCGAGATGGCAACAGATTGGACAGGCCCTCTTATGTTTTCTCCATTCAGATGGCAGGTGGCGTTTGTCAGTAGATTTGAGGAAAATGTCATCCCCTGCGCCCGCCGGACCTATCCTGCTGGGTGTGTCAGAGTTCTCTGCTTCCTCATGGTTTTTTGATTTAGTGAATAAACCAGAAACCTGATTTTTTCATCAGTCCACCCAGTAGACAGTTAGCTTTCTGTTTTTAAGGATGGCTGGTCTCCCTACGGTAGCCCAGATGAGAGCTGCACAGGGCTGTCTGCATCAGAAAAGGCCGAGGAGGGGCCTTTGTCGCAGGGACTTTGACTGTTGTTCCTTAATCCTATGTGTTTGAAATGCATTCTGGGTATGGCTGTGTAACCCTTTCTGTGTGGCAGCGAAAATGCGTTATCCAGGTAGTTTTTACTACTCTAGGTAGCCTGTAAATAAGTGCTTTCGAAAAAATAACTTTCACAAAACCAATAAGGTATTTGAGTCACAGAGAAACATTCTGTGTAGTTAGCACTTGAAAACCAACCAGCGCAGACTTTTAAAAATGCCACGAAGTGTTGGAAGCCTAACTCTGCTTTTTGAGAATTGTCAACACCTATTAATCTGCCTTATTCTTCAACTCGTGTGTTTTAGATTCTGGATAGAAAGAGTTTTTAGAAACGTAATTGGTCGTTCAGCTTAACACTAGAGGTCTAACATAGCCCGTCCTCAGCCCTCTTAAAGCAACAAGAAAGTACGGTTCATAATTGGGGCTGCCTTTTGGGAGTGGGAAGCTTTAAGTGTTGCTATTGCCAAATGATATTTTTGATAACGTAAGGAAACACAGGGGCCACTAGACCGTTTTTGTTTGTCTGTTTTCAAGTGTGAAAGATGAGCTCAGTGCCTTTCGGCAGAGCACGTAGGGTGTCAGCACCGACAAATCCCAGAGGCACGAAGAACTCTCGATTATGACAATATTAATGGTTTACCCCGATTCTGCAGAACAGTTTTTTAAAAGATAACCGGGGAGCAGGCGGGGGAGGGCCTCAGAGCAGCATGTTTCGGATAGAAATTCTCCACAAGTTGAAATGCCAAAAACCTAAAACGTACTGTGTTGCCTCACATACTTGAGCCCATTTCCGCAGAGCTTTCCCTATTAACGCCCGTGACTGGGTATTACAGGCACACCTCCCCGGGCTGCGCCGCCCCCCTCACCAGGTGATCCCGGCACTCCCCGCGCCCCGGGGCCAGGTCAGAGCAGGTAAAACCTGTCAACACCCCCGCCCAGGACAGGTGGTTCGCAGTGTCAGACCAGCCCTGCAGTCACAATGGTACTGGAAGGACAAAAGGGGGATGGCTGTTTCCCCAGGATGGAAACAGGGAGGGGAAAGGAGGTTGCAAACAGAATGTGAATCAGTGTGCTCAAAGGACACCTGTGTCAGCTGGGCTTTCATGGAACAACAAGCCAGCAGCTCTCCACAGTCAGCACCATTCACCGGGACACTCCTGAGGGTTTGGTCCTGTCCAGTAAATGCCCTGTCCATTGTACGTCCACGTGCCTGATCCCCTAAGGTCTGTGCGTTGGGAATGCATTGAGAGATGATGTCCATCTGATATCTTCCCATACAATAAACTGCCAGCCAACTTTCTAACTTGTATTTTAACTGTTGAAAAAAGAGATTCAAAACTTTTGCTTACGTCATGTCCAAAGGATGGACTGTATTTCTTATTTTTAGAAATCATTCTTTACATTTAAAATTTTAGCAGAAAAAATACCCCCCCCCCGAGGTATTGATAAAGTCCCCCATGTAAACGTGTTTCTCTTCTCTCCATGCTGCCAATAAGCCAAATCAAAAGCTGTGAAGAAAAAAAAAAAAAAAGTGCTCAAGAATGTGTGTAGATGAGAAAGTGATTTATTTCCAGGTCAAAGTCTCTGTTTCATGAAGCTACCAAACTTTAAAAAGAATGTCACCTTTTTTTTTTCCTTTGTTCTGGAACCCAGAGATTGTAAAAAGAAATAAAAGTTTTTGTTGCATTTTTGATGCTGGTACGAGGTTTTTGTCCACTTTTTTTCATATATCTGTGTATAAAAAATTCTGTCCGTTGTTTACTATGAAATTAGTATTACATTTTGAGGTAAACAAAAGAATTTGTATTGCTTGATAAACTATTAGCTTGTAAATTTAAAAGGTCTCTTTTCCTCAATTAACTTAAAGTAATGGACCAATAAACCTATGAAAGATGCTTTCTTTACCTCGAGTCCTGTTGTCATTTGCGCCACTTTGTACGACAGGAAAACGTGTGTGTATTGCGTTTTCTTGTTTTCTCCACAGAGGTATGAGCGTGCCTACAAGAATCAGGATATACAGAGCAACCAGGAAAAAAATGCAATTGAACTATTTGAATTCTTCTTCATGTCTCTGTAGATTTACCCTCAGTTTGCCTTCTCCTGCGTCTTACAGGTTGGCACCCATCTGGGGACATGAAGAAACTACCTAGTGTCTGTATGTGACCATCATGATTGGCGGGCAGGTTGGTAGGGGTGGCTCGATCCCACGACCCTGAGATCATGACCTGAGCCGAAATCAAGAGTCACACGTTTAAACAACTGAGCCACCCAGGCACCCCTGCTATGATGTTCTTTAAAAATCTGTAAGGCAAGAAGAAATGTCTGTGGTTCATTAGAGTGTTAGAGTGGGTTTCAAGGAGAGACCAGAATGCTCGTTAAGCTTATACCTGATGACCGCGACGCACCAGAAGTGGACTTGAGCTTACGGACAGCAGACGTCACTAATGTAAGACTACAGTCATTCAAAGTGAGGCAGCAAGGTGGGATAAGAGATTTGGGATCGGATCTCAGCTTTCCTACTTGCTAGCTCTGTGGCTTTAGGGAAGTCCCATCCCTCCGAACTTCAGTATTTTGGTATTTGAAATAAAGACATGTTTTCCCAGCAGGGTTGCCAACAAGACTAGCAGCAAAGTCTACAAAGCACCTAAGTGTCTACTTACTTACTATGGGAGAGCTCTTGCTGGAAGACTCTTCTATTGTGTAAATATGGCCAACTTAAGTAGCAAGGATTTCTGTAACAATCCTTCCCATTTGCTTTGACGATGGAAAATTAAAGCGGGGGGGGGGGGCAGGTGGCGCATGTATTTCTTGTACCTGCTGTAAGAAGGTGATGGATATTGTGGCTAGGAGTGTGGTCAGAGTCAGCTAAAGCCCTGGGGAGTAGATGGGAATAGATCATAAAAGTCGCGTCAAGAGGTAAGAATAGAGAAGGATTTAAAAGATTTCTGTGGCGGGGTGAGGGGCTCAGAGATGACATGGAGGTTTCCAGCCTGGGAGCTGGGAGCTGACTCCATTCACCGACATCTGAAAACAATCAGGAGAAAAACATAAAGGTTGGAGTAAGCTTAGATGGTGGAGAGAGAGAAGAATTTGGTTTGAATTTTTGTTTTAGGAAATCCAGGTGCAGGTGTCCACCAGTTGCCGGAAAGAGCATTCTGGAATCCCTGGGACTAGACTAGGTTACTTGGGGAGAATACAAAGGGCAGGGCTTTCTGGGTCTCGGGAATTAAGGACACAGGAAGAGGAGGAGGAGGGCGAGGGGGGAAGGTTCTTAAGGAGAAAAAGGCCCAAAGATGAGAACATTGGTTCTTAAGCTTGAGGGCTTGTGAAAAACACACGTTGTTGGGCCGCACCTCTAGGGTTTGATTTGCGTAGAGCTTAAGAATTTGCATCTCTAACAGGTTCCTCAAGGGTGTTGATGCTGCTGGTCCAGAAACCACACTTTGAGAACATCAAAGGGGCCAGAACATCCTTCAGAAGATTGATGACCTGGGGCAAGTGTCCAAAAACTGCCGGTTTGGTGAAAAGAACCCAGTGCTGGGGCTTAGAGAGCCCAGCTCCGGTTAAAACCCACAAACTCATGGCAGGGGTGAGTGTGAGCGAGTAAGGAAATGTTTCTGGATGTTGCAAGCCAGCTTTTCAGGAGCAGG